>NC_056734.1:323528769-323611269 GCF_019279795.1 Protopterus annectens | reverse complement strand
CATCCTAAGATATTCTTAGCTTGAATGTAGGCCTCATATCCTCATTTAGTGGAGTTGTCTGGGTTTCTCATGGGTATCATGAGCCAGGGCTCATGTGCCTAACCTGCATCCCCGATTAGATGCCCTTGAGGAATGTCACCCCTAGCAAACCTGGTGTACAGCTCACATGTGTGCCATATGTATGAGTCATGGAAACTGCCTCGGTTACCTGCACAGACATTGTAAATGATCCCTTGGGCATGACAGGTAACTTGACAGTTTGTAGAGTGGAAACCATTTCTGTTGCTGTACCTCCATCCCTCTTCTCCAGGTGTTTTTTTTTTTATTTCTATGTGTGTTCAATCTATGGCCTCTAATAATTCAGGGAAGTGTGCTACTGTATAGAATTCCTGCATGGTTCTTGCTATCTTTGGTGGAGTGTGTGGGAAACATATGTGACCCCTTACATGTAGTAGCATTGCATTTAAAACTGATGTTAATATTCCTGAGGCTTATGCTTGTGACACCCCAAGTATATCCCCTGTGGATCTCTGAAAGTACCAGTAGCTAGTGTACATAATGCTTAACATACCTTTGTTTCCAGTGGGATGGGTTCCCCAGGATTTCCCTGTGGCCTGAGGTGGGAGCAGTAGAGGTTGTATATTTCATCCAGTGTTAACCTATCCACCATGTATCTCTCAGCAATTTCTTTGTCATGCAGTCCATGATAAGTCAAAAAGGATCACACTCTTCTTCTTCTTGCCTGAAATCTGGCAGTAGTAGCAACACTTTGATTTAAGGCCTGTTGTACATACAGCAAAATAAAAGAATCAGCTACCTCTGACATACTTTTTTCCTTAATTGTAGTTTTGCTGTATTCCAAACAGTTAAATAATGCATAAAAGTTAAGTTTTCTTAAAAAAAAGATTTTTTTAATCTCTGATAGAGCCATAGAAACATTTGCTCTCTTAGAGGGTAAAAAGGCGAAGCCCTTATGAAATGGCTGGTAATGTGTTTCCATAAGTTCAAGTTCACTAAAGTTAAAAATGTCATTTTGCAGTAAAACTTTAGTTTTCATTTCCTTAAAACAGTCAGTAATTCTATTAAGGTCACTTCCTACCTGTTGCAGTGTCTATTTTGAGGTTTCGAGTTGGATTGGAATGTTAGGCCATTGTTCCAAGTGTTATTTCTCAGTCTGCATTTCTGATTTGCTATTCTCTGGGACTAATTGGGAAGGGGCTCTGATAAAGAAAAGCTTAAGCTCCATTACTGAATGAATTGGAAGGAGGGGAGGTTGAGAAAAAGAGTCCAGTCAATCCAAAGGATCAAAAAGTTCTTTTTTAAGTAAATTATTTTGCTATTCACTCCCTTCCATCCTAATATTGAATTTTCTGTAACAGCTAAAATAGAAACTTATTGAAATTTGGCTAAACAAGATTGTTTTTTGCCAGAGTAGTGTTGCTATCATTTTTTTCATACAGCATACGTGTTGGTATATTTTGTCTCTAAGTCTTTACTCAGTTTTACCCACATAATAAGATTAACACGAAGTATATAATAATATTTACTTTAATAAGATTAACATGAAGTATATAATAATATTTACTTTTCTAAATGTATTAAGGAAGCCATCATTCCCAAAGGACCATATCTTCCCAAATATCATAAATGTACTGTCAGTGGCTTTCCTTTACACTCTGAACTACTACAGTTTTTTAATCAAACTGAATGTGAATTTCTTGAAATTATTGTTGGGCACAATGCTAAAACTGCTGAGGGTTTACATAAGGAAATTGTGACACTTATTGACTCCATTCACAAAGACTTGATCTTTTTTGTAAATCAACAGGAATACTTCAAAGTTTTTAATAAAGTAGATGAGCAAGGGAACACTAATTTGGCACATACAATTAAGAAATTACATAGTGATAGAATGGATTACAAGAACAATTTGGCTTGTCCACTTTCCCAGGGTAAATGTTTAACCATCTCTAATTCTGGACAAAGTTTTTATAAACCCCACTTAGCAGATGCTGAACTTTCATCTAAGAGACAACAGAAAGAGCCTTTGGATTGACAGGACTCTTTTTCTCAACCTCCTCCTTCCCATTCTTCCAGTAGTGGAACTGATTTTTTTATCAGAATTCCTTCACAGGAGGTCCCAGACAACAGAAAATTAGGAGTACAGACAGAAAAATTATAATTGGAACACTGCCCCATTATTCTAATCAAACTGGCAACCTCAAAAGAAACACTACAAGAGAGAAGAGGCAGCATTAATAGGATTAATGGCTGTTTTAAGAAAAGGGAGATGGATGTTTTATCAAAGAATGACATTTTTAATTTTAGTGAATTTGAACTTATTGAAACACATTGGGCCAGATTCATTAACAGCTAGATTAGCTACAGCTGTAGTGTAGGCTATGTAGTGCACAGAACATATGATGGCAAGCTATTTCATTTTCATTAAATGCAAAACAAGGTAAACAACAGAGTATGCTAATGATAGTATAAGTCACAGAATTACATACTAATTAACCAATCTAAGATGGCAGAACTATTCAGGAAGCTATAAAGCAATTGTGTATATTCAGTGTAGCCATTTGCCATGAAATCCAAAAATCTTTGCATTACAGCCAGAATCACATTTAGGCAAAACAAGCATGTTAGTATTTGCTGCTGCCATTAGAAAATTGTATATGCAACAGCTTTAATTAAAGGTGCTGCTGCTGTTGACAGACCTCTACCAAGAAAAAATAATGTTTTATATCCTATTTGATTTACTATGGACTGCATGGCACAAAAATTGGACAGCAAAACCAGGTAGACAGGGAAACAGTTTAATAAGTATCCAACCTCTTCCACCCTCCTCTCTGGCCCAATGTAAGTGTGGAATCTGTTTGACAAATACATTTCTTGCTTACTGTTATATCCAAGTAGTTATATAGCCCTACGATGACACATCTGTCATGTGTACAGTAATGTCAGTAATACTGTATGACTGGGATGTCTGCAGTATCCACATATGGACTTTGCACAACAATGTGCATCAAGCATTTTAATTTCCCACCCTTACATGGGACCATAACTACATAAAAATGTGCAAAGGCAAGTGTACAATCATACATCACTGGCACGGGGTGCTGGTGAGGGACAGTACATAAGGGCAAGCCTAATACCAAAGAAGTGAGTGCAAATTATTAAATGTTATTGCCTACTTGGAAGTTTTGCAGTATACCCTCTGGTGTTGTCCTGCATATCAGAATTAGGATCAATGAAAAAGTAAGTAAGAAATTAAAGTTCCATATTAATAATACAAGTAAATACAGCTCTCCCAAAAAGTAAAGATAATAAAAAGCAAACATACAGGTCATATAAAGAGGGCAACCAATGTGTAACTGAGTAGTACATTTCAGCAGTAACCAAAGCAATGTGCACATTTGTAGTAGAAATGTATAAATGTGTTCTTGGATGTCCAGTTGTGTGAAAGGTGGTCAGTTATTTATCACAGGTTTAACACATTTGTGGGCTACAAGCATAAAACTTGGAAATTGCTAGTAAGTGATACAACACTCTTCTGCAATGACTTGCTAGATGGCCATAAGAAATGTTCTGTAATATAATGTTATATTCTTCACAAATGTTTGTAATGTAACAAATAACTGATATACATGCCTGTGCCAGCAGCAAGGGACAAACAATATATATATATATATATATATATATATATATATATATATATATATATATATATATATACTAAGATATGTTTTGTGAAATGCAATAGACCACTAGGGTTGAAGTACAACATTTTGTAAAAAAAAACAACTTTCTTTTGCATCATTGTACTTATGAAACTAGAAACATATTTTGCAAGTAGTTAGCAGCATGCAGATCTCTGGATAAACACTCTTCCCTACCACTGTACACATTGCCTTGCCTACACAATTACCTTGATACAGTGAAGATTCAGCACTGTCAGCACTATACATATCCAAATGAGGTGTGGACTCATTAGCATACATGAATTCCAAAATCTGCACTAAGTGCAGGGAATGTAAACATGGTGTAAGGACCTACACACTTGCATGCACACATCCTACCTCTGCAAGGATGATCACTGAGAAGTGTTACCTGTTAAGTGCTTGCAAGTGTGAATGATTACTCTGACTACAGTATCAATAAGTGTGTGTCAGGGAGAAGGTACTAAAAATAAATGTTGTGACTACCATTGACTGACTTAGGAGAGGATCATTCCTAACATTGATATGAATTGTTTATGACAACAGTTTCTGCCTCTGAATACAATTATGTCTGCAATTCGAAGGAAGTAGATTACTCATTGAGACATGTATTAACTGCAAGCCAAAACACATAGCAGTCTAGTTAGAAATGCATAGATATTTCAATGATGTTCAAAAAATAAAGAGAAGCAAACAGGTGCAATGTGCAAATGTTTGCCTTATATTGTTTGAGGAATGATTACCTGCCCTGTTACCAGCATCACAGTCATCTACACATCTAACTGCAAATTACATAGGACAAATATCAGGAATTGCTTTCTGTCACAACCATCCACACATCTAACTGCAAATTATGCAGGGCAAATGTTAGGATTTTTTTCAGTTTCTCCCATAATATCAATTGATAATATGCTACATATTGAATACAGACAACCTCTTTTTTATTTTCACAGTATAAAGTGTATGTCACATAGTGATTAGAATCTGAACATTATCTTGTGAATGCCCTGGTGTTCTAGGGTGTTAATCCAGACATGCCTGGGTTTGTGTGGACATAATGATGTTTAATGAGCATATGTTCATTTTGAAACACAACCAGGTTGAGGATATATCAAAAATATACATTTAACTATTCATTTCATATGTTTTTTCTATTTTAGTACCTTTTTTCTCTTCCTTATTTATGTGCCATTTGGCATTTTGCATCTGGACTAGCAGTGGTTTCCAGAAGTGAAATACAGTTCACTGCCTAAGGAAAAAAGTGAAAAGTTTAATTTAGGCTATCTTCCATAGTGCAAACAAGCCTGGCAGTGGTGCAGAGCCATCAGCACACTGGATAGTACTCAGTGAAGAAAATGCACCTCTCGGGTAACTTTCTCTCTGGCACAAAGTGTTAAGTGCACTGATCTTAGAGAAAGAAAACAACTAATGCTGGTTGCAAATCCAGTGAAGTG
Organism: Protopterus annectens; assembly: GCF_019279795.1. Classification (NCBI taxonomy): domain Eukaryota; kingdom Metazoa; phylum Chordata; order Ceratodontiformes; family Protopteridae; genus Protopterus; species Protopterus annectens. Next base: position 323,606,093 of record NC_056734.1, on the reverse strand, counting down.
ATCATTTTAAGGGGTGGGAGTGAATACAAATTTATATACATTTTGTGATATTATTGTTTTGCTGTTTGAAAATCAACTATTCCCATTATTGCTAACAACATGTCAGCTGTTGTATGTCCCCTTTAACATTATTTGCAAGTACCTTCAGCCTGGTAATGTGTGCCAGAAATTAAAGTTCAGACATGTCAAGGAGATGTGAAAAGGATGAATTTGTCATTATAATGCACTTCTTTCTCTTGTTATTGCTAGGTATACCGTATTCTTGAATTAAGTTTTCTTTCAACCTTTTTTATCTGTCATGTATTATTATTAATATTACTATTATTATTATTATTACTATTATTATTATTATTATTATTATTATTATCATCATTATTAATGTCTTTTGCATTTGCTGTTGGCTTGATAGCTCACAAATATGGTGTACTGACTAAGGAAAAAGTGAAAAGTTAAGTTTGGGCACTGGGGCACAAAGTATAAGGGGAAGTAACTTGACAGAGATTCGACAGGTGATGCAGGGTTTGGATCAACTTAATTATTAGTGTGATACAGTGTGGTCTGAATACATATTTACACACATTTTTAGATCACCATGTTGTTGCGTAAAACTGAAATATTTTCAGTATTGCTAACAGCATGTGAGCCGTTGTCTGCAGCTTTCACATTATTTGCAATTGACTGTAATTCTGATAATGTGTTCCACAAAGTACATTTATGATATTGCAAGGAGAATTGAGAAGGATGAATGTATCACTTGAATGAGCTTCTATTTCTAATCATTGCTAGATATCATATACCCATTGACTTAATTAATTTTTCTGTCAGCTTTTTTTTCTCTCTCATATTTTCTATAATGTTTTTTATATTTGTGTTCTGCTTGTCAGGTCACAAACATGGTTCACTGTCTAAGGATGAAAGTGAACAATTTAACTTAGCTGCCTTCTGTAGCACAAACAAGTCTGGTGGAGTTGTGCAACTGTCAGAACTCTGGATAGCACTCAGTGAATAAATTCAACCAGTTTAGGAATTTTCCCTATAGCACAAAGTGTAAGTGCAGTGATTATAGAGACCAAAGACAGCTGACCATGGCTTGAATCCAGCTGACTGATACTTTTACAGAGAAAGTCAGAATGTCATTTGTCACCATATTTTACTGAGGAATGTCACAATAAATGTACTTCACTATCATGACTATTTATTGCAAGAGGTGTGTCATTACTGCTTCCTATAGAAGCCCAATATAATGTGTGTAAATTATGAAAACATGACATTAATATTTAACATAAAATCCACATACATAGGTTTGATTTACACAATATTTTTCTTGTAATTATTGATTTCTCACATGTCATATGTATGGGTGTTTATGACAATATGTGTTATGAAGTATGTATGTAATGTAATCCATGTCTTACTCAGCGTATGTAACTGTATGCAGTTGAGATATATTTACAAACACAAACACTGCTTTTAACATAGAAATACAGTCCCATGACTAAGTAAAGAAAAAGACATATTGGCATCTCCTCATTATTTCTGCATTCAGTCTTACATTACTATTCATGAAATGACCATCTTAATAAGTTAGTTCTCTTGTGACAGTGATTGTTAATCCTCAAAGTTTAAAATTTTAACTTTTTCTTCTCTTGGGTTCAGTTCCCATGTGGTGCTATCTAATCTTATGAGTGTCTTGCTCCCAACATGCCAATATGTCAGGTCATACCATTTTTCCTCCAAAAAGCCATGATCATAACCAACATCATAAAGCATATCAGAATTTAACATTCCAACATGCTTCAATAATGTGAGCATCACACATTGTTAAATGTCACTGCCATTTTTAACACTTTCCCTGTTTCTTGATCTACTCATTGCCAATGTGACTGGAAAGCGATTTCTATGTTTCCACTTGCACAAATGCAGTTGGCAAGGCTGTACATCTTTGTGCACAAGCTGTTACATGTGAGATTGGAATTCAGACCCATGTTTCTGGCTTTCTGCTGCAGACATGGTAGAGATTGTGTTTCATTTAGAGCATAAAGGTGGGATGTTGAGGATTCCAAGATTTTTGTGGCACTGTCCATAAAGCACTTCAGTTGGAGGCTGCTACAGGGGGGAATAAGGCTGAGGCTTAGAATAGCTTGGCCAAATCTGTCTCCAGTGCAACAGGCATACCAAACACTGGGGAGCAATGTCATCACCACTACAGTGGCATGAAGGGGTGCAAGAGGGACCTTGTTAGCTAATGGGAGGATGAATTTAGAACTGCAAACACACAATGATCACTGATGATTATATTTCTCCTAATTATATATATTTTTTCTTCATTCAATTTCTCTTATTTATTTTCTATACTTATTTTCATTTTTCCTAACCTTTTTTTTAGTTTTTATACTTAGTGTTATCATACTCATTATTGGATATGTATAGTTGGATGTGCTTTTTACTATATGCATATGTGCATTTGTATATTTATGGTATATAATGTACAATTTATACATATGCATATATATATATATATATATATATATATATATATATATATATATATATATATATTTATTTATTTGGTTTTGAGTTTTTTGTATTATATTATACATTATATATTTAATGTAATTGTCTTTTCTCACTGTAAAATATGGGCTGGTATGATGCTTTGTTGTAATTTCACACTGACGATGCCAGGGGGCGAAATCGGTCATCGATCTGTGTTTTTTTTCAGTCGAGCCGAATGGCTGCATGAAGGAGCAACCTGAATGTTTGTTCCAGTCTACAATAAAAGTACTTTTGTATTTCCAAAGTGCTTTTTGGGTCTTTTTATTGTATCCGATATTGGATTTATTACTTTAAGTGCTGGGATCTCTTTTTGGAATTTTATATATATATATATGTTTTGTTTTTCTTTCAGCTTTTCCCATTTTATATATATATATATATATATATATATATATATATATATATATATATATATATATATATATATATATATATATATATATATATATATATACATATATATATTTTTTTTTCTGCTGAGGTTGCAAAAAAACATGAGATGCATCATGAGAGACTAACTTACCTCAGAGAGGTAGGGAGTATGTATTCAGCTGTTCTGACTGCAATGCATACAAATATTCTCAGTACATCACCTTGAGCAGGCATACCTTAAGTTTAATATGGAACCTGTGTGTTGAGAGACAGCCTTACAAGACTATCTGCAAATATATAGAGCTGAGTATATTTTTCTGTATTATTCTGTATTATAGAGCTAAATTGTTGCTTAGATATCTGTTGTCTTACTGTTCTGCAAATATACAGAGATCAGTATATATTTTTTTGATTTTATAATTTGCACTCTGATTCCTCACATCTCTGTTGAAACTGTCTTCCTCACCCACCTCATTTTGGTTTCTATAGCTTGTGTTAGGTTCCCTTAATTTGACCTGTTAATAGCAGCAGTCTGCATTTAAAGTGGAAATTGTGTATTGAGAGACAGCCTTACAAGACTATCTGCAAATATATAGAGCTGAGTATATTTTTCTGTATTACAATTTAGCTCTATAATACAGAATAATTTATTCTGTATTATAGAGCTAAATTGTTGCTTAGATATCTGTTGTGTTACTGTTCTGCAAATATACAGAAATCAGTATATATTTTTTTGGTTTTATAATTTGCACTCTGTTGAAACTTTTCCCCACCCCCTCCCTGTTCTTGGTTGTAGTTTAAATTTGGTGGCTTTTGCAGAGCCCGCCCCACTGTAGATTTGATCTAGGACACTCCCCCAGTCCCATCTCTTTACCGCATTCTACCTAATAAACCCTTTCTGCACTTGCTTTTAGTCCTTTTTAATTTAATTACATTTTTTCAAACTGTGTGTGGACTAATATTGCTACATACTCAAGTGTGCCAGCTTGCACTGCATGTGAATTGTTTTTACTACTGTTTTTGCTACTTTTCCGAAAGAAAAAAAAAATTGTAAGCCTGTTTCCTACCTTTCCTGTAATTAGTGTTCCAGATACAGATTTGCTGTATCCAGGACTATTTGTAAGCTTCTGAGCCCCCCAAGCCTTTCTGTGTTGGAGGGAAGCCTTCTAGCTTTTAGTGGGAGTGGTAAGCACTAGGTAACCCGTCTACCACATAAGGAGTGGTTCTGGCCCAGAATTTGTAGTTATTGGCCATTTGGGCGGTCTTCCATCTCTCTCAACTTTCTGATTTGAAGGCCTGCATTTGCACTTATTTCTGTCCTGTAACTCCTGGGCCCATCTTACTTGCTCACTCAAAAAAAAAAATGATCTGCTTTTACTGTATTTGTGTTTCTTCCTACTTTATTTTGCTTTTGCATCATCTTAAAAGTACTCAATTGTATTTATTACTGCTTGGTGTAACTCATTCTAAGCCTTTTAGTTTAAGCACTTGGGCTTCAGACCAGTTGTTTTACATTAAGAAGGTTTGTGGTCTGCACTGTAGTGGCAGAACAGGTAGCTTACATCCTTCTAAGTTGGGAACTGCTGACTGAGGGCTCAGTGTCTGTTATTCTAAAAGTGTATTAATTCTGGTTTAAGCACTTGGGCTTCAGGCCAGTTATTTTACATTAAAAGGGTTCGTGGTCTGCACTCTTGTGGGAGGAGAGGCTGGACTCTGCCCTTCTGAGCTAGGAATTTCTGGTTAAAGGCTTATAGTGCCTGCATATTTAAACTGCTTCTTACTGAAATTGGAACACCTTGTTTGCTGTAGCATAGACTAGATCCAGCCCTGCTAAATCTAGCTTTGTTTGTATAACATGAGCACTAATCCAGGCATTCTTTAAAGTATTCAATTGTATTTATTACTGCTTGGTAGTAACTTGATTAAAGTGTAGCTATCATTCTAAGTCTTTTGGTTTAAGCACTTGGGCTTCAGATCAGTTGTTTTACATTAGGAAGGTTTGTGGCCTGCACTGTGGTGGCAGGACAGGTAGCTTACATCCTTCTAAGTTGGGAACTGCTAATTGAAGGCTCAGTGTCTGTTATTCTAAAAGTATATTAATTCTGGTTTAAGCACTTGGGCTTCAGGCCCTTTGTTTACATTAAGAAGATATGTGGTCTGCACTGTAGTGGCAGAACAGGTAGCTTACATCCTTCTAAGTTGGGAACTGCTGACTGAGGGCTCAGTGTCTGTTATTCTAAAAGTGTATTAATTCTGGTTTAAGCACTTGGGCTTCAGGCCAGTTATTTTACATTAAAAGGGTTTGTGGTCTGCACTCTTGTGGGAGGATATGCTGGACTGTGGCCTTCTGAGCTGGGAATTTCTGGTTAAAGGCTTATAGTGCCTGCATATTTGAACTGCTTCTTACTGAAATTGGTACACCTTGTTTGCTGTAGCATAGACTAGATCCAGGCCTGCTGAATCTAGCTTTGTTTGTATAACTTGAGCACTAATCCAGGCATGCTTTAAAGTATTCAATTGTATTTATTACTGCTTGGTAGTAACTTGGTTAAAGTGCAGCTATCATTCTAAGTCTTTTGGATTAAGCACTTGGGCTTCAGACCAGTTGTTTTACATTAGGAAGGTTTGTGGCCTGCACTGTGGTGGCAGGACAGGTAGCTTACATCCTTCTAAGTTGGGAACTGCTGATTGAGGGCTCAGTGTCTGTTATTCTAAAAGTGTATTAGTTCTGGTTTAAGCACTTGGGCTTCAGGCCAGTTATTTTACATTAAGAAGGTTTGTGGTCTGCACTCTTGTGGGAGGAGAGGCTGGACTCTGCCCTTCTGTGCTGGGAATTTCTGGTTAAAGGCTTATAGTGCCTGCGTATCTGAACTGTTTCTTACTGAAATTGGTACACCTTGTTTGCTGTAGCATAGACTAGATCCAGGCCTGCTGAATCTAGCTTTGTTTGTATGCTTGTTGTTTGTTTGCTTGTTATTTCCCTGAAACGCTAATTCCACCTAAAATGCGGCTTTTCAGCACTTCTGTGGATCCTTAGTGATATCTGCATTGCTTACTGTACTTAGTTCCTTGTTTCACTTGAAAGAAAGTTACTGTTTGTCGTTTTTGCATTTAAGTTACCTGTAACACATTGCATTTAAGATACCTGGCACTTGCTCACTAAAGCAATTATATAAGTCAGCACTAAAAAATTAAAAGCACTACATCCTCACAAACTCCCCTTGAGTACCTTGTTCCCCATTGGCCCTTTTTTTTCAATTATAAAGGAATTCCCAATACTATTCTAGCATGTCCAAAGGTCAGTTGTCAATCTCCTCCCTGGTCCAGCTGGTGAATCTGCGAATCTTGAGGCAATGTTACAACTGCCTCATGTACACAGACAACCCTCTCCTCCTCCCAACAAATTCCAACACATGTGAGAGATGCAACCATATAGCCATACTGGAGGCAAAGCTCTCTCAACTCAGTACTGGCATAACCAATCAGGAGGAGAAGGAAACCACACTCACTACAATTCCAGTCTCACATAGACCTACCACGACAGCAAACCAAACACATAAACACAAAAAAAAATACTTGGAGGCTCTAAATAAAAATCTGCCTAAGCAGCAGAGACCTCCAAAGCAGACACCCAAGCAACTGCTACCCCAAAACAAAACACGTGCAACACATAGCTCACAAAGCCAGTGTGCCGAACAGTCACAGCCCTTAAGGCTAAACAACACACCTGATACACTTGTAATAAGTGACTCTATCGTCAGGCACACTGACGTCCCGCTCACCAGGCTGAACAAGGAGAAGATCACAGTGAGCTGCCTGTCGGGTGCTAGGATCCGCCACATAACACAAGCACTCAGGTCACTCCAAGGCAAGGACAAATATGACTCAGTCATTGTCCATGCTGGTGTGAATGACCTGAGACGTATCTCCCTGGACTACATGAAAAGAGACATAGAGGAGCTCTCTGAGCATGTAGCCCAGGCCGGTATGACCCTGACCTTGAGTAGCATCTTACCCTCACCAAGAATGATGCCACAATATGAAGACAAGATGATCAATTTCAACAATTGGCTTAAGTATTGGTGTCATTCAAAGGGGATCCAATGCCTGTCAGCCTGGGATGACATGCTCGACAAGCCACGATGCTTCGCTAGGGACAGCTTGCACCTGTCACCCCTGGGCTTTTGGATATTGGAAAAGGCTCTAGCTACCCACATAGTGCCTTTTGTAGGCAAGGCTCAAAAGACAAACCCACCTATATAGGTATCACAAGGGATAAGAAACTAAGAGTAATGCTACTCAACGCCAGAAGTCTAAACCTCAAGATGCATGCACTCGAAACTCTCCTTAGCATGGAGAACATTGATATCTGTGCAGTAACAGAAACCTGGTTCAAGGCTCCTGAGAGCACCCCAGCACTACCAGGTTATACCTCATACCATGCTTTTCAGCCCCAAAACTTGGACCAATCCACAAAAGGAGGGGGAGTATCAATATTCGTCAAAGATACCTACACCTCCAGGTTGGTGGCACAGCACGAAGCATCAGAGACTATCCATGTGCAACTAACAGTGGGTAAAACTGCCTTCCAGTTTATAGCCTGCTACAGACCACCCTCCCAAACCCAGGAACCTCACTTGGCCTTCCTGAGAACACTGAAAAATATGAAGGTCTCTCCAAACACCATTATACTGGGCGACTTCAACTACCCAAACGTAGACTGGGAGCATTACTCTAGCTCCAACACCCTAGCCCAAAGGTTCCTAGAATTTATAAACTCAAATGCTATGGAACAACTTGTTACCACTCCCACAAGAGGGGAAAACATACTGGACCTGATCATCACCAACATGGGACTCTATGCTCCAGACCAGAAGTGTATCCCTCACTGGTAAGATCAGACCATAAACTAATCTCACTGGATATTCACATCCCGACTCCACCCCTGCCCTGAAAACCACAGTGAAAAACTTCTCTAAAGCAAATTTCACACTCCTCAAAACCAAGGTGGAATCCTTCAAAGCCCCTGGGCCTGTGGAAAATACGGCCCAGACAGCAGAATCCTTTATAAACGCATTCTATGAACACCTTCAGGAATGCATGGATCATGCAATCCCAAATAAAACCAAGACCCAATCCTCCAAAGGCAGACGTCCTGTCTGGTGGACCCCAGCCATAAACAAACTATACAATAGAAGGAGGAAGCTACTACATGATAGAGTAAAATCCCAAAAAGGGAAGGCATCTCTGATCAGTATTAGCAAAAAACTACGAGCACTCATAAAATCGTCTAAGGCCAGCTTCGAGAGAAAAATTGTACAGGACACTAAGGATAACCACAAGGCTTTCTTTAGTTATGTTAGGAACCTTGGTGGGAATTCCCAGATATGCTCAGAATTAGTCCAAAATGACAAAAAAATCACCGAACCCACAGACATTGCCAACATCCTAGCTGACAGGTTCAGCGCAAACTCCCCCCCTTCCTCACCAAAAGGGCAAATATCTATCCCAGCAGACTGCTGCCCCCCTGACATCTCAGATGCTCAGGTAAGAGCTGCCCTCTCTAAAGCAAAAAACACAGCATCAATGGGACCAGATGGTGTCCCGGGCTGCGTCCTACATGAACTCCAAGAAGAGCTAAACCCAAACATAAAACTACTGTTCAATCTCAGCCTTACTACAGGATATGTACCCAAAGAGTGGCATACAGCAACAGTGGTCCCTCTCCACAAAGATGGTGCCTCAACGGATCCTGGAAACTATCACCCCATAAGCGTGACTAGCTTGGTCTGCAAAGTTATGGAAAGGATCATCTGGACCTCATAAATAAAGATATTGGGGAGCTACAGACACTGGATCCTACCCAGTTCGGCTTTGTTAAGGGCAGATCCTGCCTCTTAAACCTGGTTGATTTCTTTGAAACAGTCACCAAGGCCATTGACGAGGGGAAGGTGGTCCACACAGCCTACCTGGACCTTGCAAAAGCCTTAAATACAATACCCCACTCAGGCATTATAAATAAGCTCACCAGCTTAAATATAAATCCCTATGTCACTAGATGGGTTGCAAACTGGCTCAAGGACAGAACCCACATGGTTAGAATTGCTGGAGCCATGTCAGACTCCAAACCAGTTACAAGTGGCATCCCACAAGGCTCAATCCTGGGACCTCTCTTGTTCGGTATATATTTCTCGGAGGTACAGGCCAACACGGAAGGACTGTGGCTGACCAAGTTCGCAGATGACTGCAAACTGGGCACCATAATTGACTCTCCAGCCGACACAAGCATCCTCCAAAAGGGCCTCATAGAAACAGACAACTGGTGCCAGAGCCATGGCCTCAAGCTAAACACCAAAAAGTGTATAGTCATCCCCTTTGGCAAAAACAAAGTGCCCACAAATTACCACATAAGTGGTAATCCATTAAGTACAGAAGAAGTAATTAGGGACCTGGGGACCCAAGTTGATAGCAATCTTTCATTTGACAACCACGTGGCCAAAGTGGTTAGAAAAACATTTTATATAGCCCACCTAATCATGAAGGGATTCACATCTAGATCAGGGGAGGTCATCGTGCCTCTTTACTCATCCCTCATCAGGCCCATAATTGAGTACAATGCCCCTTTTGGGATGTACCTTACCAGACACCTGCAGCAACTGGAAAGACCCCAAAAGTACCTCACCAAGAGGATCAAAGAGATCAAACAGATGCCATATGCTGCCCGGTTAAAGAAACTCCAGCTCTACTCAGTGGCATACCGCCTGCTCAGAGGCAATCTGTGCCTGACGTATAAAGCCATGTCCAACCCAGAATTAATGTACATGCTGCACCTCAGAAAATCCAAATCCCATCGAGCTACGCGCTCAAGAGACTTGAACCTCAGCACTGAAATAAATAGGACATGCTGTAGGGACAGATTCATAACCCAGAGGCTCCCTTCACTCTGGAATAAAATCCCAGTCCAGGTTAGGCAGAGTCCCTCATTGACTCCCTTCAAGAGGAATCTTGATGATTGGATGGGAGATCGTAGGTTTACCCCGGGTATCACTTCTGTGTCACTGTTAGACAGAGGCACAGTATACTAACCTCGAAAAAGGGCATAGCAAAATTAATTTAAAATGGGTGGTGAAAGCCAAACACACTCTGGCTAGGCTTATAAATGGCCTAGGGCAGATAGCCTAGTATGAACCTATGAACCTATGAACCTAATATCAATCCTACATGCCTGCTCCAATGTCTTTCATTATTGTATTAGGCAATGAGTACATCAGATTAATTGTGTGGGGGTTCAATACTCACAAACAGATATTCTATGTTTTGAAGTCTACTATTTACAAGATATTTTAACTTCAATACTGCATGGCATTAACAATTTCAATATTTGCAAATGCAATTATTAACTTAGAAAGCAGATATCTGATATGGTAAAGTGAAATACATGATTCTATTAGTCATACCACACCATTGTGATTGATTGATTTTATGACACAATGATGCCTTTCTATCATATCTGGATGTGGCCAAGGTGTACTCAATGATTTTGTATATTGTTTATGTACTGAATTAATTAGATAGTATGACATACCATTGATCTAATTACCTCTTTTTTGTTTCTTCCATGCTGTCTCTCCATTTTAGAGCATTGCTTCTAAAAACAAAATGACCATCAACGCAGGGATGCAGAGTGACCACTGGGGTTTGGCCCACCATAACTCCACAGGTGGCCATGGTAGCACCACTACAGACAGTGCAGACACCCAGCACATCTGGGTCACAAGCTGTCAGCATTGCCTCTACAGTTCCTGCCCTATCTCTCCACCTGCATCAGGTAGCTCTGCCATGGCTGCTCATGCAGTGGTACTCTCTTGGATCAGTAGTAGTGGAGGTGGCAATTTTGCCGCCCACCAGGAGCTGACAGAGATTGTGGAATGCATGATATAGAGGGGCTTTGGTGCCTGGATCAGCATGGTTGAAAAGCTCCTGCATCGTTTTTCCAAAATGATGCTACATCTGGCACTGACCCAAATGGTTGACACAGGAAACAGTGTTGACAGTTTTGAGGGTGAGGACTAGATTGTGACTGTTCTCCAGTTTCATGCAGATGTGCCTCAGAGGTCCCCTACTTATCCCCACTCATGATGTCCCCCAATACTTTGTCTCCATCAATATCCCTGCCTGTCTTGTATGACCTGTAAGTCCACTTCCACTAAGAAGAATACATTTAACTTTGCACACAGGATCCTCTGCACTTTATCTCACCTTTAACACAAACATCCTGTCTGCAACACACTGATGCGGTCATCATGTAAAAATTGCACTCTCGTCCTTTAAGATTCAGGCTTCTGCTGTGGTGCTTGTGAGTAATACTGCACTCTGTAGATTGCGTAACTCGATGGATAATATATTCAGATCTCACAATGGTTAGCTTATGCATATTTGGCATCAATGTCAGTTATGTATAGCTTCCTGAATGGTCATGTTGTATCAACTTCCACTCAGTGAAAGATTTTTAACATGGCAGAGGATGCCCCCATCCCTTTGCCCACTTTTACCACAAACATCTTCTCTCCATCCCACTCATGAGGTCACAATGTCAAAACTGCACAGTATGCCCTTGCAGCTCACAGTTCTCCTGTAGCACTTGCAGCAAATTCTGTGCTGTATAGATTGTGTAAATAGAGAAGTAGGAGGCCCAAATCTAACACTGGGAAAATAATGTCAGTGAGTGTACTGTCATGCACAGCTGTGCGGTGATAACACCCTTTATGTAAAATTCCACTTAGGCAATGTGTTTTGCCTAGCAGAGAATTACCCTATAGATTTGTATTACCCCCAGGCAATAAACATTTTTAAAAACACAATGCTTACATCATGCTATCAAAAAGAACCGCATCAAAGTGGTCATATGATGTACCCTGTGGCATTGGCTGTTGATACTGTGCTCTCTAGACTGTGTAAGTACACAGGGAGGAGTTTGAATCTGGCAATGATGGACTAATATCCAAGAGTGTTTGATTGTCATGCTGTGTAGAGAAAGCTTTTAATGCAAGTAGTATGTATAGCTATGTAGTGTTACTGTGTACTTCAGCTGCCTTCATACATTTTTTTAAGAACATCAAGTATGAAAGAATGGTGGTGTCACTCATTCAAATGTGCACTGTCACAGTTGTAAATAAACATCTGTTGTGGTGCATGTGATTTGGGCAGTGTTCTGTACCTTTTGATCTTAGGTAGTCTGTTCAAATACAGACATTACTCATTAGACTTACTTGTGTCACTATGTCTGTGAATGTGGAGGTAGGTAACAATGTTGTATGCCATCTGCTGTGTACATTTATGGATGGGGATTCCTGTTACAATGATTTCTGCTCCTTTTTCACACAGAAATGCCTTATTTGATAATGATGATGCCATGGGATGACATTTGTCCTTCTCATGAGAACTAGTAAGGCTTTTCCTGTGGCATGAGGGCATGCATCTATGTTCTGTATGCCTGTGCCTTAGTAAAGCATGTGTTCAAAACCACAATTTTCCACACACTGTGCCTGATTGCCATTTTCCATTCACAGTGATGACTGTATTATGCATTTCGTGTGTCTGGGTATACCTTGCAGCAAGCAATCCTGAGTGAGGAACACACACATAGCAACACTATTTTAAAGAAATGACAGGCACACATCTCCGTTGCAGCAGGAAAATGATGACATGGCTTCAAAGTTCAAAATATTTCACACTAAAGACATGCGTGAATGGGTGTGCCTTCGCTGAAGGTTGGGCGTCGGGCTGGCAACTCGGCACCATAAAAATAATTAGCTGACCAGAGTTCTGCTGTGGCGACCCCTAACTGGGAAAAGCCGAAAAGACAAACAACAACAACATTAGTGGCACAGTGGTGTAGTCACATAGTCAGGTGTTCAAAACCCACATTGGCTGACTATAAGCATTTCCTGTCCTAATACTGTTGTGCATGAATAACATGCATGTGTTATTATGCATACAATTATAGTGGGGAAAACCTCCCCCAGCTCTATTATCTCGTACAAATTGCAACACAATCATATGATGTAATGACTTTGTATAGCTGGAATCTTACAGCTTTGTTAAGACTTCCACTGTGGCGCATATGATTCATAAACATCTGTAGTTTGGTGGGCTTACATAGCTTGCTGTTCAATTCCAACCAAGGGTTACATTCTGTAAATGTTTTGACATTACACAAACATTGCAAGAAGTTATTATTCTCAATTTTTATTTATTTATTTATTATTAGTCTTTCAATGTATGTAGTATCTGTACCTATATAGTGTTACTGTGCACTTCAACCACCTTCATGCATTTTAAAAAATAATGTCAACATATGAAAGAATGGTAATGTCATCCATTCAAATGTGCACTGCCACAATTGTAAAAGAACATCTGGTGTTAAGGCAGTGTTCACTGTAAGGTCTTGTGAGCATGAGCAGTATAACCCTGTATTACATGCACTCCCTTTACAAAAGAAGACCTTGAAGTACTGCATTGTCATCAGATCTGTGTTGCCATTTGTTACTTGCATATTTTGAGTACTATTATATTGCTGTTTATAATGCACTTGTATATAAATCCAGTGCTTGTCTAACACATATGTCAATGTAAGGTGCCCTCCCCTATCTATGGTTGTCCAATAACAAATGTTAAAACATGCCACCTTTTAGCTGTGCATGACACAGCTGCTATATGGCTCATACCTTACTTATACTGGATGAAGTGGAGGATGTAGCAATATACTCAGTTACCATGCATGCATTCGCTGTATATCCATATCTTATTCAATAACTGCACTCCACACAAACAGCCCATAATGTATCCACTGTCCTTGCTGACTATTATCCCAGCTTATCATGTTAGCAACATTAGTATCAAATTTAATCTCTTTTTTGCAATGTTGCATTGTGTCCCTTTCATATCCATTGCTAGCATGTCTGCTTCTAAGTTATGTACATGTGTAAACAGTTGCAAACAGGAGTATTTATTATTACCATTAATATGGGCTTCTTCCTCTTGAAATTTTTTTCTTTCTGGCATTATCACATTTGAATGCATTACATTTGTCCATTTTTTTCATTTACCTTCCTCTCTTAATTGTCCCTGCACTGTTTACATTGTATTCTGTGTAAATTATCCCAATTGCATGTCCTCTGCATCTACATGCTTAAAAGTCATGTGCCTTTACTTCATATAAGCTGTGTGAGTATTCTCATAATATGTCTGCCTACAGGCAAGAATTTTTGTTTACACTGTGTGCTCTTGCCTCCAGCACTCATCTATGACTGCCATCACTGTTGCTGTCCATGAAATGTTGCTTGGAAACGTGTAAGTGAGATGTGCAACATGCATATGCAGTGAGTGCTGCTGTTTATCTCTCTAATGCACTGCAATTGTGCAGGCTTTGCATGAAGCTTACACAATTGTTAATGAATCCCAGGGATTATCAGTCTTTGCATAAGGTCTTCACCTTTTTATCTTTTATGATAGTGAATATTTCTGTGGTGTTATCAGAGATAAACACCTTTTTATGAAAATGGAACCTTTGTACATTATTGAACAATGATTTCAAACATGAAATGTACAGTAGACACAGTGTTTAATCCCCTTTTGTAAGCACCTTTTAAACTGTTTGAAAGACTAGTGGATAAGGATATTTGTGATTTATTACATGACAAAAAAACAATAGTTTTGATAATCTCATTTTACAGGAATATTCTGTTTTTCTAAACTGGTTAACAACAGTAACATCGGGGTTATGAAACTTGATGGGGGTAGTTATAAATTCTTTCATGTACTGTGGTAAATGTTTGATTTATTATATACTGATGAATTTTACTATATGGTATCTAGAAATTAGATCAATATCAGATATCAGAAAAATCAATATACTTCTAAATGAACTATTAATGGAACAAAGTATTTTTTATTTTTGTATTTATTTTTTTAGAAATCAAATATCCTATTAAACCATACATGTTTGGTATACCCAAAGTTCACTTAGACTCTCCCTTAAAACCAATAATTTTGGCTGGTGGGAGTAAGACTGAACCACTATGATTTAATCGATAGAAAATTAAGGGCATTATGGATTTGTTTCCACAGGTGCTAAGAGATTCTTGACACCTGTTTGATGTTTTGTGTAACACAGATTTTTTTCCCCAAATACACTACTGGTCACAGTAGTTGTTCCCCAGGGATTGGGATTGGAATGGTTCTGTGACATTCTTCTTGATTCTAAATTTCTTGGTGGCACTGACATTGATTAAGTTTGTGGGTTTGTGGAGCTGTTGAATAATCTTTTTTGTGTTTGAAAATCAGTTTTTATGGAGTGTTCTGCAGTTGCTATAAGGTACTGCATCAGCACCCATTTTTGTGAATCTTGTTTTGGTTTATTGATAGAAGCACGTGTTTTTTCAAAGTTCCTATTTCTAATATGTCAAATTGTGTACACATTTTAGATGATGATGATGATGATTATTATTATTATTATTATTATTATGATTATTATTATTAACTAGTACCTAAAGACAGGTAGGTGAATCAGTGTTACTAAATATGTTGTACTAGGTGGCAGAACTGACTCATTATGTGAACTGGAGATGTTCTTTGACTTTCTGGAGAAAAGTACACATTTTTAAGATTCACATACCATTCTTCAATTTCCAGTATTAATTTTCTTGATGTAATGATTTATAAAAATTATGAAAATAATTGTTTTAAATCTGAGATTTTTAGAAAGCCAACTTTTAGTAATTCTTCCTTCTTAAGTCTTGTACTTTCAGAGCAACTACCCATTTTGGTTGAAAAAAATAATTTCAAGGGACAGTTAGTTATGTTTATCTCAATAAGTATCTAAAGACTTGTTTTTTAACAATGAATTATTTTTTAAGACTTGTTTTTTAACAATTAATTATTTTTTCAACAGCTATTTATTTAGAGATCATATCCTCTGGAACTTATTTTTGATGTCATAGCTGAGGTTTACTTTAAAAGGAATGATATTTTTGATTTTATTTTATGGAAGCCTCTATGCATTAATGATAACAATAAAGTGCAAAGCAATAGTGATGCTTATTTGAAAGCTATGTGCTTGTCATTTTCCATTGACAATAAAGAATTTGAGAATATTATAACTAAGCATTGACAGGTTTTTGACCACTCTGATGGTCTTTCCAGTAAGGTGGGAGTTCAACTACATTTTATTACAACACTGCCATGAATAGTAAAGCCTGCTTAGAGAGGACTAAACCACATCGAACTTCCATCCTGCAGGTTGGTATGGCAAAATATGGGACCTAAAGCCGGGTTAGTGCATTAGTGTTAGTAAATATGTCATACTACGTGACAGAACTATTTATAAGAAAGGATTTAAATTGCGGTAGTGCTGGGGTTCTGTGTATTACAACTTGTACCTCATATTCATCTTATTGTGTGGGTAAGACCGACAAAAGGCTTCAGGAAGGAATATACCAATACATGCCTGCTATAAGGAAAAATAATGACAGCATTGTTCTGGCAAAACACAGTCTTGTTTGTCCAAATTTCGATACTTTTCTCTTTTTTTGTGTTTCACAAGACTCAGTATCAGGATGGAAGGGAGGTGATTGGAAAAATAATTTACTTAAAAATAACTATTTTGGCAACTGGAATTAGCTGTTGGTAGACCACCAGGGTTAAATGATTATGTATCCATCAACTCTATTTTGAAAGAGAAACACGGTAGAGTGAAACAATCTTTATTAATGGTATTCGATCACATGGCTTGGTATGCTTTATATAAATGTTTTGCTTCCTCTGTGTTTTTTCATTCTGATGAATTTTTTTTCATTTAGATGAAAGTGCCCAATAAATTTTATGCTGAATTAGTCATGCTTATACAGACTGCTATTTTTGGTTATCAGTGTTTCAGTTTGCTTATCTGTGTATGACTTTTTGTTTTATTATTTTTACAAATAAATTCCTTGTAAAGTTTATTGTACTTGGCATTGGCATACAGTATAATAACAGAGGTGACTAATTCTAGTAAACTGCTGTCTGACTATGTTAAAAAGCTGTATACTATAGAATGATGATTTTAATGAATCTTCAGCTTCCCAGATGCATAAATAATTTTAAATATCTTTTTTCAGGTACTAATCCTTTGGCAGTATAATATACACATTTACTGTACAGTAGGGCTATCAGTGATGTGGTTTACATATCTGTAGTTATCTCTTTAACACTGATCAGTCCATTGATAGACAACTGTTTATTGCAGTTTTACATCTTTTTATTTCATTTTATGAAAAGCCTTATGCACTCCACTTAGAATCTTATTCAGTTCCATCCAAGTTTTGTTACCTTTCACTTTAATAAAGCTGCATTTATTTGTTAATTTATTACCTGACTAACTGATGTGCGTTATTCACACTTTGTAATATATTCCACAGACTACAGCACACATACCTACCCACTACAAGCTGTTTCTCTCCACTATTGTATCAACAGAAGATGGGGATGCATGACATGCAAGCAGGAAGGAATTGGAAGTTGCACAAACAGAAACATAAGTTTATTAAATTTAATGCATAAATGTCTACTGAAATAAAGTAAAAACTACACATTTTAGAACTGGAAAGCTCATTTTACATGACAGGGGAATAATTATACCAAAACTAAATAGCAAAAAAAAAACTTTCTCATGGTCTTCAAGGCAGCAAGACCAAAGTATTTCAACTAGCAATTTTCTGGTCCTAAGTGACTCTATAGTTCAACACACAGATGCACCACTCACCATGCTCTGCTAAGACTGAGTAAGAGCTAATTGTCTATCAGGTGCTGGGATACATAATGCCACTAAACACCTCAAGTCCCTTCATCCCACATACACATATGACATGGTTATGTGGGAATGAATGATTTGAGATGCACCTTCATGGATCATTGGAATTGGGACAGTATGCAGCACTCAGAATATGCATATGGAATGATGCCACAATACAAACAAAAAAATGACTTTAGTCATTGACTTAACTACTGGTGCCATTCTAGAGGGATCCAAAATACATCCTGGGATGAGATTGTTGACAACCCCAGCTGATTTTCTTGGGAAGGTCTGCATCTCTGTCCTCATGGCTTCAATATATTGGTTAAGGCTTTTTCTTTTCCATAGTTCTTTTCTTTAAGCAAGGTCAGCCTCCTCAAATTAACCATATAGCCAAGAACCAAAAAGTAAAAAAAAAAAAAAACCGTGGACACCAAATACTAGCACAGTTTTTAACAATCCAAAAATTCACTAGAAGGAAGTAAGAAGTGACCAGCCAACTCCAATTCAGATAAAAAAGCAATAAACTTTATTGAAACGGAATTTAAGCACGCAAGTCACAGTCAGCATTTTGTCTGATAACAGAACGGACTTCATCAGAATAAGATGATTACATATCAATTACCCATATATACTTTACCAAATTAAGGGTAAGATTAGATCTTAATTGTACACAAATTAATCGGTATATTCAGTAATAAAGAGTTAATTAATAGTAGAACAAATAAATAATAGAAAAAATAATATAATAATAAAAAACTCCATATTTACTACCAATATGCCTATCACAACTTGTATAAAACATTAATTGTTTAAAAGAATACAATTTTATATCTATCCATCTGATATATATATATATATATATATATATATATATATATATATATATATATATATATATATATATATATTTATGTATTCTAAAATTGTATTTACCTAAAATACATTTCCACCAAAACTTTTTATAACATCACTTTTTAAACAGCTTTCAAATGCTTTTATTGGCAGTTCCTTCAGTGTGCAGTTAACTTTATGCCTTTCTTTTTCAATGCTGGCACTATGTAAGCCCAATCACTGATACCTGGTAGGCAGGTGGCATCTAGTCTTAATTGCTTCTCTAACTCTCTTGCTTCACTGAGGTCCTTCCATGGACCACCCTTTGGAATGTGTGGTATTATTTTGAAGATAGAAAATAAAATAAAAAAAAAAACACTTAAAATCAGCACATAAGATGGAATGTCTGTATAGGCCATTATTTTCCTTACATTTCGATATTTCATAGTTGTGCTTGTAAATATATTCTTTTAATTGCCTCTCCCTCTTACCCATATAAAAAGCTGTGCATGTAGAACAGGTTGCTAAATAAACTAGTCCCTTAGTTGTGCAATTCCCATCCTGTACATAAATTATTGATTTTAAATCATTATCTAAATGAATGTATGTTTTCATCAATATCTATTTACATTGGCTGCACCTACCACACTTGGGGTTTCCTCTCAAAGTGGTCTTGCCAGGACCAAATTTATTAATTTCAATTATGTTTTTAATGTTTTTTGCTCTTTTAAAGATAAACATTGGTCTTAGTCCACCAATATTTTGTATTTTTTCATCACTCATGAGTATGTCCCAGGGTCTGTTAATTATTTCCTTAACAACATTAGAACCTGATTATATTATAACTTGAAATTGCTAGAGTAATTGTATTTAGATGATAACCTTATTTGGTCATTATATGCCTGGGTTCCCGAAGCAGATTTTTCATCTAATTAATGTTCACCCCAGTAGGTGCTTACAGACCCACTATCAATAGACTGGTCAAGGCTGTTATTTACTTCCTGGGGACTTAGACCAACACACAGTAAAGGGACATATGTTTTGCCCCAATCTCTAAAAATGTCAATGCTAGTAGATTTGACCAGGTCCCTGGGGTATTGCCTTTCAATAAACATGGTTTCCATTTACGTCTTTCAATATTAAATAAATTTTTCTCTGAAGCCATTTGTGCCAACCACACAAATTACCCTTTGACAATGCTCTTCTTTTGGGAAAAAGGTAGATTTCCTAAAAATATTAAATAGAAATCCATCTGACCTTTTGGAAATAGTCCATTAGTCATACAGGAGGCAGTCCTGGGGTAAATTTTCCATTTTCCAGCCATTGATCTAAGTTGTGCTTAAAAATGGGTAGGATTTGAAGCTTGCTAATTTATCACATAGGAGTAGGTAGTTTGCCTTAAAGACATTTCTAAAGGTACCTAAGGTGGAAGGGATCTCTGGTTACCCAGCCAGACATCCTTGGTCAACAAATGTAAAATAAATAAATATAGATATGTGTTAGGGTTGCAAGCATGATATATATCATTAGTTTCTGCCTCTATCCATTAGAATAGTAGGGGGCTGCCCTGGGGTAAATTTCCTATTTCCTATCCATGGGTCCAAGTTACACTTGAATACAAAGATGAGCTTTGCTTTACATGGATGGAGATTATGTTCCTGAGCAGTGGTATATTTATGAGATATGCAGGTCTCTCTCAATCTGTATAGAAAAAAATCAGATTTTCAAACGCAGCAATGGCTATTTTCCACATGTATTCCAACAAATCCATTTCTTTCTTCAGGCAACAGAGTTGTGGAATAAAATATGCAAGTAATATAATGCAGTGTTATTAATACAATGTTGCAGTGGCATACATGTACTTGGAAATGCAGACAGTTGCTATGAATAACAAACTTGTGATGAGAGGTTACTGCAGAGGGATGTAGTATTAATACAAATAAAAAGGTTAAACAAACTATCCTACAGGTGCTTAGAAAAAGAACTTCAGGCAATTTAAAAAGAAATGTGTGTTTGTGATAGACTATCATTCCATCTTTAATAAGCTTGCTAACATCTTATTAAAACTGACAGACCTACTATACTAATCCTGCTCTTACATGCTTAGCATGTGAAGTATTAAAAATTTATTTTTATTTTATTTTAATACAGCCATAATTGGTAACACTTAAACAACAAAGGACAGCTACAAGGACACAAATATCTAATTGCAACTGTAGGAAGATACTTATAATATTTTAAACGTTTTAAATTAAAATGTTTGCAATTTCTCTGTCACTGATGCTTTTTGTCTGTGTGACAACTTTTCAGACATTGAGGTTGAAATGAGATAACTTATCATGTGCATTACGATTTTCTTTGTTTAGATTCTGACATGCCGTTTTGCAAAAATACTGAGCAACTGCTTAGGAATAAGAATGCAAATCCATTGCACACATGATCAAAAACATTGGCTATGCTGAATTTTGCAAAGAAATACTTCACTATACCATAATAACTCTAATTTATGAGTTTAGATATCTTAGGCTCATGATTATTAATGAAGTTTAGTGCCTTAAGTCTTTAAAATCCACAAAAGCCATTGCATCTTTTTATTCATAATTTTATTAAACTATTGTTTTTACTTTATGAGTAACAGCGGTTTATTCGATAATTTTGAACGGCAGTTTGTTATAAATTTAGCCATTTCTATTTGAATTAGCAACTAGATTTAGGTTTGGAGTCCACAGCCTTGCATTATACAAACAGTAATTTAAAAGGAGAGAATTGACTGAAGAGAACTCAGGCAGACAGTATGCTATCTGTGAAACAAATCACCACAAAGCAATCTTTAAGATGTCAAAAAAGAGAAAAAAGATTTTTGTTTGCTCTCGTAACTAAGGTCTTTTACCTCATTTATTCTATTTTGGAACATTGTCCTAATCCTTTTTGCAGGATTATGTGTTTCATGCATTAGAGCAGGAGGCTGCATTGAATTCTGTGGTTGGTTTCATCAACAACTTATAGAGGGGAATTAAGATTTCTGAAGACATACTTGACACACACCACAGGAATAAGGGTATTTACCCAAAGTAATTTTTCACCACATAATGCACATTGTTGACATCATCTTTAAATGAAAATTGTTGGCTTATCCCCTGTTATAAAGTCTGTTTATAAATTGTTTATGAAATGTCTACCACCCAAACTAGATATTTATTAGTTGTGAAAACTAATTTCTTATTACTAGACCACCAATTTGTCTTTTAATCTTAAAAAAGTAATTTATCTAATTGTATTAGGTCAGCACAATCTTGTTTACAGTCATCAGTGCATGTTGCCCACATACAATCCACAGATTTTTTACTTGTAATTAAATTGATAAATAATAATGACCTCAGAAATGACATGTAGAATGGATTACTTGAAAAGTCTAAATACTTAGAATACTTTCACATAGAATGACATTTCTCCCACATAGTTAGTTTTATACTCATGTAATTATTCTGCTATTATGTAATTTTAACAGGTTGTTTAGAACACTGAAATGTAATATATGTGTCAGAAGGCTTTGCTAGGCCCACATTTATCAAACAAACTCTTAATGCTTGACTGAGACAGGAGAGTTTTCACAAAGTGCAACAACATTCAGAAAGCAATGGCTGTCTTTAACAAAATCATATAATTCTTCACCCAGTGAGACAACTATAAGGAGTGCATTGATAGCTTGTAACATAGATTGTTATTCCAGCTTTCTTCACCAGCTCAGTAGTGAAACCATTATCAAGCATGATGTACTCTACTGAATGTAATTCGAGAATGGATAAGTACAGTGAAATACCTGTGCACCTGCTAGGAATCAGTGTAAATTAGTAAATCTCTTTACAAGTAAGAATGAATAAGTACAGTGAAATATCTGTGCACCTGCTAGGAACCAGTGTGAATAGTAAATCTCTTTACACGTAAGAATGAATAAGTACAGTGAAATATCTGTGCACCTGCTAGGAACCAGTGTGAATAGTAAGTCCCTATACAAGTAAGAATGGATAGTTACAGTGAAATACCTGTGCACCCTGCTAAGAACCAGTGTGAGTAGTAAGTCCCTTTATACATATAGCAACATCAGAGTAAATTATATTAAGTAAGGGTAGTGGGGGTGCAAATCCTTGTATGAGGCAGATGAAGGGTTTGCCCCTCATAATAAAACACACGGGGTATTCAAAAACAATTTTTATACTGTATTACTCAAAACAGATAGGTGGATAACAATGTTCAACAGGCACAGGAAGGAAATTTAGAAATACTTGCAACACAAGAATGCTACAACAGAAATAGCACAGAATGAATAGTATATTAACTTCATAATGCCAGGCAAAAGAGAGGTAACATGCGAATGAGGCCATCATTTGTACAAATAACAAGAAAATATGGTAGAGTGATACAAAAATGTATAACATTAACATGGAGAGCCATGGTGATCAGCTATTCTGATCCTCAGAATTTCCAGATGTACAGGATGATCACTCCTGTTATGGTGCTAGGAGCAGACTTGGTATTAACAATGACAGCATATGTTAATGGCCATCTATAGAGCCAATGTCTGCAATGTTGTATGTCATCACCTTTTGTATTGCAGGCAGGAATGCCAGCAACTAAGATGTCATCACCATCATTACCAGGACATTGTCAACTGCTACCATGTGGACAGAGGTACCATAGTGGAGTTAGTAGACATGTGCTGCTCTCAGTGGAATCAAGGGAAATATGAGGAATGCTTGCACCAGTGAGCATGAAGGTTTATGTAGCAGTTATCATCTTTGCTACAGGGACATTCTAGAATCTGACAAAAAATAAATAAGCAGTATTGCAGACTTTAAACTCAAGAATCCTACACCATTTCCTTCACATATTGAAACATGTGGATAAGTATACTTATTGACAGCAGAGGAAAGAACTGCCAGTATGCAGACCTTCTATGACATGAACCTGCAGGGGCATTCATTGCACCCACACTGCCATTGTGGCATTGCCTGCTCCACATAGAGCCCAGTTTATCAACTGGAAAGTCTTTCTCTCTTTCAACTGCCAGGTGGTGTGCAGTGCATAGAATATTATATACAATGCATTTATGCACCATTCAGGCAGTTCCCAAAATTCCCACCTCTGGCACACGTGATCTATACCAGCTTTTTATGCAGGGTAATGTTCAACAGCTTCAGCCACAGAAACATGGATATGATGATTCCCTGGTAGTTGCTAACAGGCCACTGAAAGTGTTGGTCTCTGCTGTTGGAAGAGGTGCTGAATATACCTGGAACCATGGATGAAGCCCTTCATCCACTGCTCCTAGACCATGGTTGGGATGGTATAAAACTCCACAATATCATAAACACAGAACAGTACTGAACATGTGTTCAGATTAATGAAGGCTCACTTCTGCTACATGAACACATCTGGTAGCCTATACTGCAGTATGTACCAGACACATTCTGTAAGATACTTGTGGTGTGTACCACTCTACACAGCATGATGCTATGGAAACAATTACATAGTGGAACCATCATAGTACTGTTGAGCATACCTGCTGCAGCAGCAGACTACAGGAAGAATCACAGGAGAAATCATCAGAAGAACCATCTGCAGTGGCACCTCATGCAAGACACAGGAGAGTGCAGTATGTAACAGCAGTGGAAAAGAGGCAGGGTCTGGTCCACTACTATAGGGCATGAAATGGAGAGCACAGAATAAAACTAATGCATGCACTTTTGCATCCAAGTGATGTAGTTCAGTGCATTGTCTGGCCATGCTTGTGAATCAGTCATCACCATACACACAAAGGCCAGGTGGCTAGACAGGGAACAGTCCCACTCACCTGCACAGGTGGATTGAGGCACAGCAATTGGGGAAATGCTAATGTTGGATGGAGGGTTATGGGAGGTGGTCATGGAAGCTTTGAGGGTTATGGGAGACAGTCATGGTAGCTTTGCAGGTGGCAAAAGATTGGGAGGAATGAGAGATTATATCCACCAGGGTTAGGGTGGAGCTTCCACAGTGTAAACTCAAGCTGGGTGTTCCGTTTGGTCCTTTTGTATCAGAACTGAAGGCATCCCTCCAATGGATGGTGTAGCACTAGAGGAGTGTATAGGAAATAAATGGTCAGCATCCATGGCCACAAAAATAGCCATTGTTTGGTGTTGCCCTCAGAAGGCTTACAAAAGATAGGGTTGGCATGGAACTGCTGTACTCAGCAAGGCTGGCCTGATAATGTGCCCCCATGGATGAGAAAAGGTTACTTACCATGGCTGTTGGAGTGCCCACCCTTAAAGGTAGAGGTGGTCATGGCCAGAAGTGACAGTGAAGCAGTCTCTGAGACGGTACGTGCCATCTTTGTATGCCAAGACTATGATCATGCGCTGTGCATTCAGTCCTTTGCACGAACACAGTAAATGTTTACCAGTACACTAATGATGGTGACAGTGAACGTGAACAGGGCCACCACTTACCTTAGCATGCATGTCTACTCTAAGTCTCTATTTGTCATGTCCTCCTTCATGAGTTGGAAGATATCACATAATTTCTTGCAGTGGTGCAAATCTTCATGCTGGCCACATTGCACACTAAGAATCTGCAATATAGTGTGATTAGTGGATGTCTGTTCCTTATTCAATGACCTGTACATCTGCTGATTGATGCCAAGGGCTACCATTTTGTCAGAAAATATCTTGAAGTCATGGTGCTGATGGCCACCTGTATGCCTTTTCCCCATGATAGGTGGACACACTTCAGAGTTAGTGAAGTTTGTGGATGCTATTTGTGGAGGTGTTGCTTGTGTGTGGCTAATAAAGACAGTTGGTTCAGTGCTAAAAACATGCCCATCCTCCAGCAATACTGCAGTGAGTGATGTGGATGTGTCCTTCAATGTTAGCATACTGATAGTACCACTGTATCACTGGACCATACCATGATCAGTGTGCTATCATCATTGGACACAGGTGACCTAGAGACATCCAACATGTGTACCTACCACCAGTAGAACCTGTGAAAGCATAAAGGTGACATTTCTGCATGCCATGTGTGCATAGGGCCCACAGTATCATTTCTGTATCCACTGTAATGAATGTCTCCAGATGTTTCTATTCCTTTGGTCCCATGGCAGCACAAGCAAAGCTAGGGTGGGGCAAAAGGGAAAGCCACCTCAGGTGCAAGGTGTTGGAGGCATGATTGGCAGATGTTGATAGGCTTGTAGTGTAGCACAGGCACTCATTTCCACCTTGGCATTTCTGTGCAGTAGTATGAAATTAATTCAGATATTGCCTTTTCAGTCAAGACTGAAGCCCTTGCTTCAGGGATTTCTGTGTGATACTGTATTTAGTAGAGGGCCCCTTTATTTTTGCTCTTCAACCTATTAAGAGACAAAGGCACCTATAGTATAAAGCCACACGTTTTTAGATGAGCCAGGTACAGCTCTGCATGGCATGATGTACTTATCTGTATGCAACACAAGTAGATCACTTAATGTGTATGCATGATTGTCTTTAGCAGACAACAATGGTCTCATCACTTTCAGCCTATCACTATATCTTGTCAAAATACATGTGCAACAAAACTGTGAAATTTCACACTCTGTGCCATCTTGTAAGCAGCAATGGGCATGGTACTACTGCTCCGCATTGTGCAGCAGTGTGGTGAAAGTGTGTGGGTAGACACCTCTGCAGAAGGCCTCATATCCCTTGTGACAGGTGTGGCCTGTGTGCAGATTTTACAGTGTGTCAGGGTGAGTTCCCCACAAAAGCAAGATAAAAACGTGACATGCACTTGTGCTGTGCAGCCTAACATAGACAGTCCCCCTACACAGAACAGCACAGCATAAATCTGACTTCACCTTGTGCTCTGCAGCCTAACAGACTGGGATCCCTCCCACCACAGCAGGTCAGTAACCTGACATGCCTTATACTCTTTTATTCCACATAGTCAACTACCAATAGCTAGTCTTTTGTTTCCTTGCCTTCTTTGTGCACAGACTGCAGTCCTATGGTCCAGTAACAGTTGTCTTGTCTGTTATCAACAGGCCTATATAGCGATATAAACCATTATACAGTTCTGTATTGCAATTCTTACATTGCTCATTGTGGCTTGATCTTCCACGGTATGCCAACCATGAGGTTTTATTGACTAAATCAGCCCTTACAGTAAAGTAGTTATGCTAATGAAGAGGTTTAGCATGATCATTTTTGAATCATTGTGATAACCTGTTATATTAACAGCAATATTCAGTGTTACTAGGTTTATCTATTCTTGATTCCAGGCTATGATGTCATGTGTATGTCACTCACATGCACGGATACTATGTAACTTGTAACACCAGTCATATGTTGTAATTTTTGGTTGCATTGTGCACCTCTGCTGCCCAGTCAGTACATCATACTGTGCCCTAACATATAACTGAGTGTTTTGGGCAATCGTTTTCCACCTTGTTCTGACTGTAGAGCAGACATGGTTGCTTCAGATGCTGTTATAGCTGGGATCCTGCCTGGTGCAACAAGGAAACACAACTCTTTCTGTATCTGTAGCTCAAGAATTATGGGGAACACCTGCTATAGACTTATGATGGCCCAATGCATAAGACACATACCTGATACTAGGTTGCTAGGAAAGACAGCAGTGTGACACACTTTGAAAATGTGTGTAGCCATCGTTACAATGACCTGTAGAGTCACCATCCCAATCCTTTGTGCCAGTAGCTTGCAGTGACTGAGGAAACCAAGACAGCGTTTCTTAGCAGGTATTTTGTCACTGGTTTCCAGTGCATTGTCTGACAGTATGTTTCTGTTCTAGACTTCTATGAGAAGGCACATATTGTACTGAGTACTGCATTTTGTTTTGTATTACAGCACCTAAACAGGTAGTATTAAAGTGTGAGATATACCTGTGGAGGTGAAAGTAGCTCTCGCCATAGGTTCAGTACTAGGCTAGCTGCTCTTGTGGGCCATTTTAAGCCTAGCAAATTTCCCTTGATGAACATCATGCCCTGTACTACTTCTCTGTGAGGTAAATATCGTAACCATTATGCTGAAAATTTTGTTGGTGGTTATGTATCATTTAAAGTAAGGATAAATGTGTCAGATAAATGTATACTAATGTATTATCCTTTTGTCTGTCTTTGTTTTTTATCTCCATAGGGTCAGCTGTGATGTAGAAGAGGGTGAGGTGGAGACCACAAGGGCCTACAAAAGGCAATTTGGTCACCAACAATTCTCAGGCCTGCCTTTTTGCAGGAAAACCCACTGGTGAATACTTTGGGCTCCAACCAGGTGAATGTACAGGGTCTTCACCTAGAAGGGTCATGGAAGGGTCCCACTATAGCAATTTTGGTGGACAGTGATGGTAGATGTAAGCTGGCAGCTTGACACATGGATTGGCACACTGAAGTGTCTCTGTGCAGCTAATGCAGTCACATGGACATCTTACAGCATCTATCAGGCCTGCGCAGGATGTCAACCACAGAGGTTACTGACTTGAGGAAGGGTTTCTCCTGGGCTGATCTGGCAGGTGCATCATACCCTGCTGATCTCTCATCATGCAATTCCTCTTCCTTGTGTCTCACTCCCCATATTATGTTTTTTGTCTAGTCATTCCCATCACCAACTGTCTCCATCTGTCAGTCTCTATCTCCCATCTGTTGCCACCCCCCTTGTGTCTATACGTACCTCCTCCGTCTATCTGTCTGTCACTGCCAATATTTTATGTCGGTTTGTTTGTTTACCACTGCTACTTTTTTATCGCCGCCTTCCTTCCTCACATGCTCTTTGAAAAAGAACAGTAAAACTGTAAGACACACAAGAAATGATGTTGGAATGGTGAATAAAGCTGAGGTAATTGCAATTATTATTCAGAAAAAATATTTAAACTTTATGCAAAGCATGCCATTTATTGTTGTTTCCAGTAAATCAAACAGGCTACAAAGTGTGCAAAACTGTAAAAGAGTTATGCATTTTTTTTTAATTACAACTTTGGAAATTATGTTAAACAGGTTAAACAGCAGAGCTCAGCATTTTCTAAGCCTGGAACTTCTTTTCAACTGCAATTGTCATAAATGGTTGCAAATTCTTATCAAGTTGAGTGATTTTGCAAATAGCTGCAAACAAGATTCGGAAAACTTTGCTGCATTGTGGTAGGTGATGCTACTCAAAACGCAGCTGTGTGCAGGGTGGGTGAGATTCAGAAAACTCAGATTTACACCTGGGTAGACCAAATAATGTGGTCGGTCATGCTGTATGCTAATGATCATATAATGAAGTGTCACATATGATGATGGAGCAAAATAAGATAGCAGATAAGTTCAGAAATGTTTACACTCTTTGCAGAGATGCTGCACTCACTTAAGATTTGAAATCAACCATATGTACTTGTTCAGACAGCATGCATCCACACATATGTTTAGGGTTGATGCATCCATTGCAAAAGAGTATCTGCAGGTGCCTGTGATTGCAGCTGAATTGCCTGACAGTGCATGACATTGCCCCAGACCAAAAAACATGTAACGTATGTAAAATATATATGCAAAAATAGTATGTATATCTATGGATATATAGATATCAATATAAATATATATATATATATATATATATATATATGTATATATATATATATATATACACACATCCAGAGAGAGAGAGAGATAGAGAGATGCTAGATATGGGTATAGATATAGATATAGATATAGACATAGATATAGATATAGATATAGATATAGATATATATCTAAATAAAATACATTTTCAAAAACACTTCACTGTGTTGAAAACTGTCCTCAGGCTGTGCTTACCCATAGGTAAACCAACTAAGAAAGCAAAATGGCAGAGTAAAGTTATCATGAGTTGCACAGGTGAGAAATGGAGCTCAATCTACCTATTAAGTGCATTGGATGCGCCACCACTCTGTCCAGAAGTCTGTCCTCTACAGTTTCTTCCTTAGTGTGATGAGGCAATCTGCCAGTTATCATATAGATTCACCCCTCTGGATGCAAAGATTATGCTAATTATAGCTCATCTCATTATTGTTTCTGAATCACGCAAGTATTGCAAAGATTACTACACAATGTTGTGCACACACCTGAGCACCTGTGGGCAACTCCACACATGCAGGAAAGTCAATTATGTTAGGGAGGAGAGAATTATCATCCCATAATTAATAATCTGAATATGAAATTAGCATTGAGCATATATTTTTTGCAGTAAACAGAGGGATGGAGGACTGCCATTTTTCATAACTTAAAGTGCAGTTGGAAGCATAATAACATAGTGCCTATACTGTATTAGTATGCCTTCCATTGCAAAAAAGAGGTGCTTGTCAGTGCCCATCATTGTGTTGAGGCTGCAACACACAAGAAATGCTTTAGGTACAAATTCACTGCCATTTTTCTTGAGATAATTGAAGTTGAGACAATTATGGCTGGAGAAAGTGAAAGTAGTGCTCTTTTTAGAGCACAGAGATAGTACAAGGAAAAGTCCAGGATTTTCCTGGAAATCCACCATAAAGAGTACAACTAGATGCTCCTGCAGGAGGGTTATACTGGGTCACAGTATAAGATTTATGCCGGCAATAGATTTTCCAAGGCTGCTACTCATGTTTCTGTTATCCCATTCACAGTGTCATCACCACTACAGTTACATGAGTCAGTGCAGGGCTAACCTGCTTGATTGATGGGAGGCTGAAGTTTATGTGCAGTCACCACTTCAGTACTGTTAAGTATGTCATCTTCTAACTAATCAAATAACCTGCCACTGTATGCCATCATCCAATTTCTCATTAAGCCCTGTTTACATCTCCAATCCCTGCAGAGGTTGAGTGGAATAGGGAGATGAACAGGACAAGACTAGAGTACCTATGAGACCACAGGGGTCAGTAAAAATGCAATTATGAAAAATGTATCTGTTGGCATGGTAACAGTTACAGCCATTAAAAATAGTTCTGTATAACTGTTATACAGTAGTACCACAGCTACCAGTACTGCCATAGTTTAAAGGACAGTAGTATGGCTGTACAGTGTTAGAAGTGTGCTTCTGCATGCTTCCTCCTTATCTCATTTCATCCGACTGATGCCTCCAGGTGCATCTGAAGTTAACTCCTACTGACGACTTTAGGTGTCAAATATTGCTTGTCCATATTTGCATCAATAATTCCAAAACCATACTATGAACAAAGTTTTAAAAATTTTCATCTTAAAGATTACGTAATGGCAAAATCAACTGCATTAATATCTGACCTCTGTCTAGTGCAGCTAAATAGATATTAACAGTTTTTTTTTATGATATTAATTTATATAGATATAATTTTCACATTCTAAATATCTGAGCAACCAAGTAACACAGACAGAACTCCATAGCCTCATATGAAAGCTCTCAGGTAGATGAATAAAATTCTGCTGACAGTATATATGTAACATGAGTGATTGCTGAGATATTGTAAGTTGTTTACAAAATATTACAAATGCAATAGTTATTGTGTTTACTGTGGATTATAACATTTGGTTTAAGACCTAGAATCTAAGGAATATTACCACTATAAAAATAGTTTCTGATGAAGAGTTTGCCATTTATACTTATTTCATATCCCTTATGGTTCCAGAAATATGAATGTTTGTTTGAAATGTGAGGACATAATTTGATTCTGTCAAAAGGCAGCCCAATCCCGAGACCTGCACTGCAGGTTAAAATCCTATCAAAACAGCCTCTGCTTTGTGATTTATGACTGGCCTGTATGCCGGTATACGAGACAATCATATATCGCAAAGCAGAGACACTTCTGTTCAATGAGGAACAGCAGGCTGTTTTGTATTGAACAGAAGAGGCTCTGATGTGTGAAGTTTTGATTGGCTCATATACCAGCATACGAGCCAATCAAAAATCGCAAAGCTGAGCCATTTTTGCTTAATGCGGAACTGCCAGCTTTTCTGCATGAAAGAAAGACTTTTTCTTTTTTCTGGTCTTCACTTAGCATAACAGACCTTTTTTGTCGCTACCTGGCCCTTCAGAAATCTGGCAACCCTGGCTGTCTTATAAATAGCTCCTACAATTTATATTATTTTATATCAGACTGCATATGAGGACAGCTTTTGGCTTAGACCTCCCTCCATATCCTATAATTAGACAAACAGCCTTAAGACATGCACATGTAAGCCCTACTATTATAAGGTTACTAGGCTTTACTGTATTAGTATCAGAATATCTAAGAATGCAATATTCATTGTGTTTGCATTTATCTTCCCCCCACCCTTTTTGTCACTATCCTTCTCTCCTATTCATTTAATTAATATATATATATTTTTTGCTTCTCTACATTTCTGGTACAGCTATGTGCAGGAGCACAGCAACCAATCTCTCACACTGACAAGCCCTGTTGACCCACCTACAGGTGGCAGTGATAGCATCACCACCATCACTAGAGGCATCCAGCACATCTGAATCCCAACCTGCTACAGTTGTTTCCACACCTACTGCCCTACCTGACT
Source organism: Protopterus annectens (assembly GCF_019279795.1). Classification (NCBI taxonomy): domain Eukaryota; kingdom Metazoa; phylum Chordata; order Ceratodontiformes; family Protopteridae; genus Protopterus; species Protopterus annectens. The sequence continues at coordinate 323,574,012 of NC_056734.1, read as the reverse complement.
CATCTACTTCAGGTAGCCCTGCACCATAGGGTGTAGAAGAGCAAATGGTGGTGACACTTTTGTCACCTGTCTAAAGCTGATACAGCATGTAGGGGGAGATGAAAGACAAGAGGTTGGATGCCTGTATTGTCCACATGAAGTCCACACTGTAGAGAATCATTGAGCCACATGCCTGTCCAGCATTTACACCACCTTCTGAGCCAGAACCCAGCAGTTGCAGTTCTCAGAGTGATGAATTATCTCCCACTGAGAATTACCTGGAAGAGGCTGCATCTTCAAACACCCAGCCCTGTCCCCCAACCTGCTGTTCCTGTTCCTTTTGTGGCCATGTCCACCCCTGTATGTTGTACAATCCTCCCATCATCAGTGCCTTCCCCTTGTTTGTCTGATATCTCCTTCATTATTGTATCCCCCCTCACTGTGCTACCCTACACCATGGCAGTCAAGTGATTTTCCCTGTTAGTTAACCTCCCCTTCTTTCCCACCTTACATACCTGGCTTCCTTCCCCAGCTTATATTTCTCTTAAAAAATAAAAATAAAAGAGTGCAGGTCCCACAAAATATACTGCCAGCCATACCTCTCAACTTTTCAGATATTTGACAAATGTAAACATGACTGGCTTCTATTGTTTGAGGTCTTCATCCTAAAAGGTATAATTTGCTGACACATCACTGAAACGTGAATTCATTAGATATATACAACTATGGTTTGATTTGTTCTGGATTATTGCAAAGCTTAGAAGATGAGAGACATGCTCCTGTCCCATCTCCATCCTGCACCTTCCTTAGTTGCTCACCTTGAGTTCTACGCTCTGCTTTCTACCCCCTTTTCACGTCTGTCCTCTGTTCCCATTTATAACTTTTAACCTGTTCAAAAAGTAGATAAACATGCCACATATATGCCATCAAAGGGCTTAAAAAACAAAATCATCTTTCATACATTGCTCAATGCATCACAGAGGGCAATATCAATGCACATGTATACCCAACAAGACATGGCACTTCTCATCCTGTGGCAAAACTGAAGTCCAGTCCATGTCATATACTGTAGGCATTGCCATTGGTCATGCAAATTAGCTTAGCAACATTATACATCACCATATAAATATGAAATAAGGTAAAGGTAACACTTTAGGCTAACTGTTTTGAAGGCTCTATGTACTAATGAGGTGCACTCATGAAGTGATATGCACTGTACCAGTGCAGTGGGTGGGAGGGTCTAATCCCCTGAAGGTTATATTTTCTTTTACACTGACTGGTTTGCTGCTTACTAATGTGCTATGTTTCCCTAATATGTGTATCTTAAACACCTTTTACTCTGCTTCTGTGACTCCCCTTGCTAATGCACTGCTATAAATAATATTAATCAGAAAGGCACGGGTTCATATCCCTTAAGGCCAATCATTCTTTTTTGCTATCATTCTGCAGATGTACTGCATTCCCCTAATATGCGTGTTTTATTATACCTTCAACCTTAACTATTTTTTGTAGCTCCACTTGCTAAAGCATTGGTATAGTGAATATCACTGAGAAAGGCATGGGTTCAAAGACCTTGAGGCTTATAATTCTTTTCTTGCTATCAATCTGGAAATATGCTACAATATCCTTATATGTGTGTTTTGGGGCTGCCACGGTGATGCAGCAGTTAGTGTTGCCACCTCACAGCAAGAGGTTCTCTGGGTCGATCCTTGGCTGGGGTGCCTTCTGTGCGGAGTCTGCATGTCCTCCCTGTGGTCGCGTGGGTTTCCTCCGGGTGTTCCAGTTTCCTCCCACATCACAAAGACATGCTGTAGGTGGATTGGACATTCTAAATTGGCCTTAGGTGTGAGTGTGTGTGTGCCTTCTGTGGAAGGTTGGGCGCCGGGCTGGCAACTCGACACCATAAAACTCCACTGCCAATCATGAGCAGACAGGTGATCCGCTGTGGTGACCCCTAACCAGGAAAAGCCAAAAGAAGAAGAAGAAGACCCTTATATGTGTTTTATGACACCTTTTACTCTGACTGCTTCTGTGGCTCTCCTTGCTAAAGACTTGAGGATATACTACAAAATAGATTGAGCTGATGGGTTAACTCCCCCGAGGATAACATATTTTTCATTTTTAATAACACTCACATTATAGTACAGGTTTATTGCTCACACTCTGATGTTGTCAAGTTTTGTACAAATCAGTACATCATGTTACTTTACTGTAGCTCCCCTCTCCTGTCTAAGTTTCACATAGTTCTGTATTCAGCTGTTGTAATACCACTGTGTTCATTGTGATTTGCATCCCTGCTTTGGTGGTCAGCTCACTTTGCACTCTTCTGTCCCCCACTGAGGTTTCTTTTGCTATACTGAAACCTTTAGTATTCACCCTTACTCATCCCTGACATTTTTCTTTCATTGAATATTAATCTGCATACATATTGCTGTACATTGCATCAACATTGTCAACATAGTTTTCTGTCCATGCACGTGGACTCACAAAAACTGCCAAAGGTGCTCGTGAACATTCACTGTTTACCTCAGCTGCTTATTCTACACAGTGACATGGCTGCATGTGTCGGTAATAAGCACTGAGGCTTGTCACTCATGCAATGGAAATGGTGCGAGCTTGGCCACAATTATGAACTCAAATTTTCTGAATCACCGGGAGTGTGTTGAGCTTTGAAATAAAAATCAATTAGAAAATAAAGAACCTTGGCTTCTTGGAAGGGGAAATTTGTATGGAAGACTGCATTAACTTTATTTTTCACAGTACTACCTCATCTCAGAACACCAGTATGTTCACATTAAAAGTATCAAGACTGCTTTGATTTGAAAGTACAGCTGCTAAGAGTTCACTTAGTTTTTATCTTACATCTGATGGCTGCAGTGGACTTTTTGACTTTTGGACTGAGTTAATGTCAAGAATTCATTGCCTGTGAGTCTTCTACAAATACCAGATATTCTTAAAAGTCAAAAATGGACAGATTACAGTAAACCTTAGGTGGTAGCAGGATGAAACAACGTGTACTATTGTTTTCCATCACTGCCTGTCTATTCAATCTTTTTGTTTTGTACTCTTCTGTGCAATTATAAATTTGCATGTACACATATTTTTCAAAATATGTGAGTTAACTTTAATTATTTTAAGAAAGATTCATGTTATCCAGTAACTTGTGGTGGTAATTTGTTAGTATAAGAAGTGATCTCAAAATGTTTATATTATGAATCTTTAGCTATCCCACATTTCAAAGCCTGATTATTTTATCTGTAGCTACCAAAAGATTATATTACAGTTCTAAAGAGTGGGCAGCAATTGTGTTTTTGGCACGCTGTAGCTTGTGGCAACAATTTACTATGAAGGCACAAAGGGGTGCTGTCATGTAGTATTAAAGGCATGTCCACCACATCAATAGTTTTTTACTGGGGATGATATTGTCAATTGGACTGATAAACTCTGCAAAAACAGTTTTGTGACAAAAACTTTTATGAACCTTTGGCTCTGCAAGGTCAATATGTAAAACTATAAACTGCTCAGCAACTATTTTACATTTTAGGCAAGGCAAGCTACAAAACAAGAACAAATGAGCTCTGCAGAATACTAAAAAAGATTAGTGTCACAGTTCACTAAAGAATGCAAGTCAAAGAAAATCCCACCGATTGTAAAATTAAAGATCAGATAATAGTCACCTTTGGTGCAGTTAAAACTCAGCCATTGTTTGAGTATGGACACAGCCTGGTAGTGGCCAAAACTGCAAGAGTATGCAGCAAAGCTGCTCAAAGATTGCAAAATGCAGCCTGAATTGTAGAAAGGAGACTTTGGGGATGAATTGCTTGGAGGTCAGAGCAGCTGAGAGAGTGGAACAGTCTGAAGTATAAATGAATTAAGCATACAGAGAAAGGGAACAAGAGCAAAGAGATGCTGCAGTTACAGGGGAGGAAAGGAAACATTAGCATGAAGCAAATGTGAAGGAGAAGAAGTGATTGTGTGGAAAGTGATTGCTCACCCTTTACCAAATGCATACAAGTAGGAGAAGAGATACTCAGCTCCAGAAGCAAAGGGAAGTTCTACATGTTTTCTTCAATATAAACAGGGGAATGACTCTAATATTTTTATTTGGGCACTTAAATATGTATGCAATCAGCACCAAATTGGAGAGTGGCAGTGGGTGAGTTTTTTTTAACTCCCCTGCTTATTAATAAAGTTATGAATAAAATAAGCAAGATGTCTGACTGATTATCTTGACTATAGTAAGGAATGTTTTAAGCTTTCATCTGATGCTTATAGTAAATCAAACATAGAGAATATAGAAGAAAGGTAGAAAACAATGCTAGTGATCTCACTGCAGAATAAAAAGATGAGTAACTGGATGTCAAAATAAAACTTTTGAAATGTAAATAGACCTTTCATAGAGGAGTAAACTCTCAGGACTGCACCTGATGGAATGAAAATCTGGTTGACAGATTGGGACTATAAGCACTGCTACGGAAATTGATAGAAAGTGTGATTTGTATCAAGCTATTAGTTTAAAACTTCATAAGAGGGCTTACATGGCATTACATGCAGGCATAATGTAACCCAAAGAGCAGTCTAAACCATCACAAGAGACACCTCAAGCAAAAATGGAAGTCACTGGTTCTAGTATAAGTAAAGAACTATGGTTTAAATGTACACAGCATATCCATGGTGGAAACAAAAGCCACGTGAGGGAGCTAAAAGAGATGACAACCATGGGACTGCAACTGATCCAAATCATCAAACAGGCCAGTACCATATCTTGGTGGAGGGAAAAGAAACAATTTCTAAGAGGGGTACTACTTAAGATATAACAATAGTCAATCCTGCAATTGTTAGAAAGGAACACTAGTTGCCCAGGAAGTCCACTCCAATTAGAGTCATGACAGTGTCACATTTTCAACCTCCAGTAGCCAGAGTTTATTTGACTTGGTAAGGGAGCAGAGAAACAAGGTGTCATTACTTGAAGATGCCTCTGTAGTAGTTTTAATAGGAAATGATTATGATAACATATCAACAGTGCAGTAAAATACAGTACAGAACCTTGTTTAAATGAAGTATGCATTGCCAGGCATGCAGAAGAGTTTGTGGGAAAGGCAGCAGGTGGCAAGTGGACCCACCCCCACATAAAGTGATGTGGCTGCTACAATACAAGATATAAGTAAGGGCAACAATCCTAAATCTGAGCCACATCTTTTTAAGGGTACTAGACTTACTATTGGAAGGAGATGCTTCAGGCAAAGAACTAGGCAATGGCAGCAGGCTTAAATCTGTGTCCCAGCTATCACAAATACTAGAATTTCTTTAGAAGGAGAGCTATGGAGAATAACAAAAAAGAGGCACAGCTATCAGATCTGACCTTACAGGACTTGATGTGGGCAGTGAAGGAGGCTGCTGGCTCCCAGAAGAATGTAAGAGTCTTTGTAATGAAGGAATGTATTGATCCCCTTTTGACCAAGTTAGTCCTGCTAGGCTAGTAGTCTCTTTTCAGGGGAGACCTGAGGTGGTATTTATACTACTAGGAGAAATTTGGGCAGGGCATCAGGGAACATCCTACTTTTTTTGATAGGTGCCATGGGATCTTTTATGTCCACCCTAGCTACTAATAAGATGGAGATTCAGTTACTGGACAAAATTATACTTATAGAGAAGATAATGGACATCAAATAGTATTATACTTGCCAGGAGCAAAAATATAGGATATGAGGCATGCCTTAGAACACCTTAATGTAAGGAAGTATAGATCTGTTTTTACTCATGTCGGGTACAAATGATTATCCGCAAGGACTCTCTGACTGTTAGTAGGACACTTACAGCCCTCTTAGAAAGCATAGCGTATATAGGTGTTAGAACAAATTTTTCACAAATCACATATAAAAAGGAGATTTATGTCACCATGAATGAAAAGATTTTTGAGGTAAATACCTACATGAAAAAATGTCCCATTTTAAAAAATGGAAATGTGTAGAGCATTTGAGCCTAATTTTGGGCACGTGTTCATACAGGCTGGCATGCACTTGTCAAGATCAGGGAAGATAATTTTTTTTTGCTAGCAGATATTTTGCAGTACTTCACAAACACAAGGTAGGATTTTTACCAGGTTGAGCACTTAACAGTTCACAGATGGCAACATCTGATGCATCTCTGATGGTTGCTAATGCTAGGACCATTAATAATACCATGTTTCATTAGAAAATGTGTTACATCCCCAGAAGATTGATGTTGTTATTGTTTGAGAAACATGGTTAAATGACAATGACTGGAAACCAGTTCTGGCAGGGTATAAATGTTTTTACTGTAACAGACATTCTAACAAAAGAATTGGATGGAGATGTTATGAAAGGGATTAAAGATAGTTATGAGACCCGTGATTATTACTTGTTCAATGATAGCACTAATACTATAGATTGTGTCACTGTGGCAATAAAAACAACCCTGGAACATATAACAATGGTTGGATTGTGTAGACCACCAAAGTCAAGTGCTGATGACCTAGAGGAATTCATACATCTCTTACATGAAACAAAGGAGGGAAGACTAATATTGGCTGGGGAATCAAACACACATGTCTCTGCCCCTCCCCTAGACCTGATTACTTACTGAGCTTAATCCCCACTAGCTCTACCATACCACCTGTTCTCTTACCTTTCCTACATCCAATTTTACTTTTCTCACTTCTCCTTTCTGTGGCCTACTAATTGCCAGTGTTAAGATCTGTTAGCGTGTCTACTCCATTTCTTACCCTCTACTCTTTCTTTCTTTTTTTTTATTTTTGTCTCTTTTATTTACTTTCCATCTCCACGTCAAGCTAAATTTATGCTTTCTTGTTAATTGTGGTAATCACTCAAGTGTAATTTAAGGTACTTATAAATGTCAGTTCTACGTTTGTTACTATCTCTTGTATCTCTACTATTTTTTTCTGCCATCTCTGCATCTTTTGTTACTTCATTTGCACTTGGTTTCTTTTTTGTATCTGAATTCAGTATTGTTGATTTTTTTATATTTGCAGCTGCATTTTTAATAAACTTCTGTAACTATCATTTTGTCCTAAGCCCTATTAGAACATTGTATCTGTGGAACTTTTCTTCCCGGCCCTCCGCTGAAAACAGGCCAGCAGTGGCCCAGTTGGACTATCCCAGTAAACAAACGGAAATAAATAAATAAATTTACCAGAAACAGACTGGAATAATATAGCAATAACTGACAGCATGGGTGTGGTATATTGAAGATTTGCCCATGGTTGGTGTGGTTTAATCATGAGAGCAAAGCCCGGGTGATTAAACAAAACCAAACATGGGTAAATCTTCAATATAACACACCATGGAGCTGGTTGTTGCTATTATACAATGACATTATTTAAGAAAAAATGTACTTACTTTTCTTAAATAATCTCTTTGCATGGTAGCTCCATATTGTTCTTCTGCTTTAGTTGGATATCCTGTTTTTTTATGTACTGTGCATGCGTATGGGACTTATGCTACCATGCTTATGCATTACATCAGTACTTTGGAAAGGAAGCAATGGAGAGAGGAAGATCTTGAGAAAATACAAGGAAAATCAGGTATGTTTCTTTAGTTTTGAGTAACGTACCTGATTTTCCTAGTATTTTCTCCATGCTCTCTCGTACCTCTGGACTGTCTGGATTTCTAATTTGATTTATTTATTTTTTATAGCCAAGAAAATTAAAAATGTTATAACATACAGTAATGCCTGGACTTTTTTCCATTGGTACATGCTCAATTTACAACATGCACATTGGCTGGGCTGACCAATCAGCATGTTCATTTTTGAATGTTACTGGCCAGTCATTGTATGATATTGATTCGACAACATTAGTAAGGAAATTATTCACTACATATGTTCAAGAACAACAATTGCTTCAGACAGTAAAATTGTTTGTGCTCCTAAAGAAATCATTGTTACTTCATATCAAGTCTTTCCGCCGTTGATGTGTAGTGATAACAGGGTTTTAAAAGTTAATTTGTTGCTAGATAATTCTGCAAAACTCAAATCTAAACCAATGCACAGAAGATTAATAACAGATTATATGGATACAAAACAGTCACTATGTAAAAGTAATTGGAGTGAAGCATTCAGTGGAAAAACTGCAGAAGGGATGTGGAAAGTTTTGATAGGGAAATAGTTTGAATGCAGAAAATCAAAACATGTTTGACATCAAGATCTAAGCACACATCAGGAGGCTATATTTCAATAAGAACAAAATAACTGAATAAGGTGAGAAACAAAAATATATAAAAATGGAAAGAAGTTGAGCTACATCTTTGAAAACTGAAATAAATGAGCTGGAAAAACAAATTAAGCTTAGTGTAAGACAAGGTCAAGAAAAAGATTGAAGGAAATTCATTTAAATATAATGAGCATAATAAGAAACCATTTTATAGATACATAAAATATGGAAGGAGTAAAGACATACAAATTGATAAACTGCATGTAGATTCTAAAATTTATTCTCAGACACAACAGATAATAGATATATTTACAAAATCTTTTGGAAAACAGATTGGCTCTACAAGGGGTGATAAGTTGTCCTAGTGATATCCAGAAAACATCAGATACTGAAATCAAATTACATTATATTGAAAAGAACTATCTAAATTAAATCCAAACAAAGCATAGGAAGGAGACATAATTAGTAATGGCATAAGAACACTTCAGCAAGAACCTGCAGTAACGTTATATCTATCATTTAATAGGTTGTATAAATATGGGGAGATTCCTCAAGACTGGAGACATGCACTTATTAAGCCTGTCTTTAAGGGAAAGGGGAGTAGGACAAATCCAGAATCATATAGACCCTTAAATCTACTTTCATGTTGTGGAAAATAATAGAGATGGTAATACCGGATAAGGTATTGTCAGAATTGGAAAGGTTGGGATTTGAAACCATATATCAACATGAATATGTTGAAAATAGATCTACTACCACCTATAACATGATGTTTTACAACAATATAATAACAGTTATGAATAAAGAATATGCTGTGATGTAACTTTTATAAATTTAACGTCAGCGTTTGACTAAGTCATACACAAAACACTGATCAATAAATCAGAACAACTAAGTATTGATGTGTAGTCTTGATAGGATGGATAGCCTCATGGCCTACAAATATGACATGGCAAGTATGATACCACAATTGGGCAGGTGAAACTCTTGGTTACAGTCAGGGTATCCCACAGGGCTCCCTCCTAGGCCCATACATGTTTAGATTGTATCTTTTAAATATTTCCCTTTGAGGTGCTCTACAGTCTGTATGCAGATGACTTGAAACTCAGTAAAGTGATAACATGTATGTAGATAGGCCATGTCTGTAAAAGAACTTGACTAAATTGACCGTTTGGGCACAGGGGGATAATATGATGATAAATACATCAAAAACTAACCATATGAGATTTTGGAGATGTAAATTGAAAGGTGAATATTTAACACAGCATAAAGGGATTGAAACTGTAGATTCATTTAAGGGTGGATTTAGCTTTGAGTTTTTTTAATCATATCAATCAATTGGTTAATGATATTTATAGAACTATAGGTTGTATAAAAGATGTATAAAGTCTATGAAATCAGAAATGAATAATTCATTGTTTGTTAGTTATGTTAGACTCAAACCTGAGTATGGAATAACAATATGGAAACCTTATAAGAAAATAAGCATGAGTAAACTGGAAAGAGTACAGCAATAATATACCAAGGGCATCCATGGATGTGAAAATTTAAGTTATTATAAAATCTCTATTCTGAGATTGTACAGTGTGTCATACAGAGGAGACCTAATTCAGGTATGTAGAGCATTTATAGACAACTACTTCTGGGAATGTTTGGGGTTATCAAACAGTAGTAGAGAGTCATCAGACGACCAATGTAGAAGATTCTACAGGAATGAGAAGTATACCAATTTGTTCTCTGACAGAGTAGCTGATGCATGGAACAGACTACCAAATGACATTAAAGCAAGCACTAGTTTAGGTATTTTTAAGAACTACCTTGACAAGAAATACTATGAGCTGTTTTCATTTCAAGCTTTTACTCCAGAACTGAAGATATCCATGAGTCATATGACTAGCATCCCTGATTTACTATTAATTTAAGGGAACAGTACTGATATCCTAAATACATATCATAGGGAGACCAGAAGTGGAAGTGTGCTAAATAAGTCATTTGGTTTTGAAAAAACAATGTACAGAAGGGTAAGTACTGCATCAGATGTTGAGTCTGCTCTTGTATGCAGCCAGCTCCCTTTTAGGTGATGTGCAGTTATCTCGAGTGTTTAGTAGTGACATGTAATAGTGTAATTGCAATAACCGTCAGTTAATGCAGACATTAACTACTTTACAGGGTAGATGGTGCTCTATTACATTTTCAAGAATGTTTGCTAAGGTATTAAAAACAAATGTACTGGTTCATTTAAAAGGAGATAGGAATTGCAGATGGGAAAATATTTACTTTGCAACCCTTACAATAAGACTCACCCAAGATTTTGTATGGAAAATTGAAGTATTACATTAATGAAAAAGCTCCACTTCCCATTAGACTCAGCTCAATCAAGAGTTTTGAAATTCTCATAATGTTAGTAAGATAGATAGATAAATAGATAGATAGATAGATAGATAGAAAGATTGACACTTAACATTGTTAATGGATAGATACAATGGTTACAAGGATCTGACAGCTTTAACCAGTACAGTGATGCAGAAACATGTTAGGCAAAGTAGACTCATAAGTTACGGTACCTATGCAATGGCATTTTACTTTCTGTAATAGAAAGAGCTTCAACTTAGTGGAACAGGCAGTAGAATATAATGCATTCTGTAGACAATAACTAGGGAGATCCAGAGTGTTCTTCAAAACTAGCATTATGGACAGTTGGACTACCCTTGTTTCTCCTGACAGTCTTGTTGACGTGGGTCTTCTGAGGCAGTGTAGCAACTGCCTCATGTACACTGACAACCTTCTACTAATAACTCACTCTAGTACAGAGTGTGAGAGATGTATCTACACCAAGAATCTTGAATCCCTGCTCTCTCACACTTGAAACAGTAACACTGAAAAGGTTGTCCACTCATCTACCACTACTCATGTACATAGTACCACTACTCATACACATAGTACGCATCCAACACATAAATCAAGATATACAGATGTTTTCTCAAAAAACTTACCAAAACACCAGAGACCTCAAAAACAAAAAGGCTGCTACAACTAACACAGTTCCCATAGCATCCAAGATACATAGTAACACCAGTGTCTCACCTACCAAGCCCTTAAGGCATAACACTCAAAAAACACATTTTCGTGTTATTGGAGACTCCATAGTAAGACACATGGATGTCTCACTCACCAAGCTAGATAAGGAGAAAGTCACAGTCAGCTACCTGTCTGGTGCCAGGATTTGTTAGGCCACACATGCGCTCAAGTCTCTCAGCAACAAGTATCATTATGACTCTGCTATAGCTCATGTTGGAGTGAATGACCTGAGACATACCTCACTAGACTGTATGAAGAGAGACATGATTGAGCCCTCCAAATATGTGCCCCAGGCAGGTATGACCCTGGCTGTGAACAACATATTACTCTCACCTAGAATGATGCCACAGTATAAACAAAAAATGATCAATTTCAATAATTGGCTTAATATTTAGTGCTATTCAAAGGGGATCCAGTTTCCTGTCAGCCTGGGATGACATGGTCAACAAGCCTCGTTGCTTTGACAGAGACAGTTTGCACCTGGCACCACTAGGCTTTTGGCTGCTGGCAAATGCTTTTGCCTCCCCCATAGTGCCTTTTTTAAGCAAGGTCTCAAAAACAAAATTGCCAATGTGAAAATTGCCAACCATAACAAAATAAGGGTTATGCTGCTAAAAGTTAGGAGCTTAAACCAGTAATTGCACACCCGGGAAGTACTTCTGTCACTGGAGGATGTAGATGTTTGTGCAGTCACAGAAACCTGGATCCAGACCTCAGAGAGTACCCTAGCCTTGCAAGGCTACAATACCTTCCACACCTTCAGACTGCATAACAAATGTGTGAGAACCAAAGGAGGTGTTTCTATCCATATTAGAGATTAATTCAGCTCCTGACTAGTTAGACTGGACAACTCCATGCAGTTACTCCAAGTTCAGATTACTGTACTTAAGACCCGAATTCAAGTCATAACTAGTTATAGCTCTCCCTCCATGGATCATGATGTGCATGAGGCCTACTTGACCAAACTGGAGTCAATCCAAATATTGCCAAACACTCTGATCATGGGGGATTTCATTATCTCACCATCAACTGGGAAACCTACTCTAGCCCTAACTCACTAGCCCAAAACTTCCTTGACTTTATTAACTCAAATGCTCTGGAACAAATTGTTCAAACCCCAACAAGAGGAACACACATACTAGGTCTGGTCCTGACTAATATGGCAAACAGATACACCACTGCAACTGTAGGATCCTCATTACTTAAATCTAACCACAAATTAAACTGGCACTAACACCGGAACTCACAAAAGGTGAAATCATACTAAATAAATTCACCAATGCAAACTATACCCTCCAAGGGAAAGGTATAAATGCATTCCAAGTCCCACCCCCAGCTGGAAATGGTAACTACACCAAAGCTTACACTAAAGCCCTGTACAATCATTTGTATAAGTGTATAGACTCAGCTGTTCCAGAGATAATCAAAGCAAGAGCCCCAAGTAAAAACAAGCTGCCCTGGTGGAAATCCAGTATAAAGAAACTTTACAACAAATGCAAAAAATTGCTGTGTAAGAAAACTAAGTCAAAGCCCCAACAATGGAAAAGCACCCACCTCAGCCTCAAGAGGCAAGTAAAACAACTGTCAAATCCTCCAAAGGTAACTTTGAGAAAAGATTAGCAATCACACCCAAGGATAACCATAAGGCTTTTTACAGCTACTAACATATCCTAGAAGGTAGGACCCAAGCATGCACTGAATTAGTGACTAATGGTATCACACACACTGATACCGCATAAATAGCAAACATGCTAGTGAACAGATTTAGCAAAACTTTCACTCCCTTATCCCCTCCAAACTTATCACAAACTTTTCCCCCAACTCCTCTCCAACCCTACATATCTGAAGAACAGGTCATTAAAGCCTTGTCTGAGGCAAAAAACACAGCCTCTGTAGGACCAGATGACATCCCAGGCTGTCTTCTCAACAAACTAAAACATGAACTAGCATCACCATTAAGTACCCTATTCAATCACAGCCTAACCACAGGCTTTTTTCCTGTGGAATGGAGAACAGCAACAGCTATTCCCTTCCACAAAAGTGGTTTAGCAACAGAACCAGGAAATTACAGACCCATTAAGTCTGACCAGCCTCATCTGTAAAGGCATGAAATGTATTATCATGGAAGTCATAAATAAAGACATAGGCAACCTCCAGACCCTGGATCTGACCCAATTCAGCTTTGTCAATGGCAGATCCTGCCTGTTAAACCTAGTGGATTTCTTTGAAAATGTGAACAGGGCCATTGACACAGGAAAATCTGTGCACACAGCATACCTCAACTTGGCTAAGGTCTTTGACACAATCCCACACTCAAGCATTACTGATAAACTTAGCAAACTGAATGCAAACCCCTTTGTTGTAAGATGGGTTGCCAACTGGCTCACAAACTGGTCACACACTATCAAAAGGGGTAACTCCACATCAACCGGCAGACTTGTCACCAGTGGGATGGCACAAGGGTCAGCGCTGGGCACCTTAATGTTTGGTATATACTTCTCAGAAGTTCAGGCCAAAACTAAGGGGCTGTGGCTGACCAGGTTTATGGATTACTGCAAACTGGATGCAATTATCTAATCCCCAAATGATGTCAGTATACTTCAGGAGGGTGTTATGCAGACCAGCAACTGATGTCTTATCATGGTCTCAAACTGAATACAAAGAAATGCATCATCATTCCCTTTGGTAAAAACAATGTCCTTCACACTATCAAATTAACAACAATATCCTATGTGCCTAAGAAGTGGTAAGAGATCTGGGATCATAAGTAAACTGTGACCTTAACTTTGACCACTATGTGTCTACTGTAGTAAGTAAGGCTTTCTACATAGCACATTTGATTAGCAAAGGCAGCGCCTCTAGAGCAAAGGAAGTTATAACCCCTCTATATGCATCACTAATCAGGCCCATAATTGAGTATAACACCACTTTCGGCATGTACCATACAAACCACCTGCAGCAATTGGAGAGACCTCAGAGATTTCTCACTAAGAAGATCAAGGGACTCCAGCACATGCCTTACACAGTCCGACTAAAGCCCCTGTCGCTATACTCAGCAGAAGTAGCACTGCTGATTGGGATGGCATATTTAAATGTAGACTGTGAAATTTCTTTTACAATAGTGTACTTAGCATATTTAATTATTATATTCAAAGCTATCCATAAAGACATACCTACACCAATGGTCCTACTTTAGTAATGGATGGATATCCTACAGGACTTTGTTGAATGCATCAAGGTGTTTTAACTGTACATTTTTTATTTATCTGTAGCATGCTTGTGTTCTTAAAGTGATTTGTCATGCGTCTGTGGTGGCTTACCTTTTGCACCACCATATGCGGTATATAAAATGATGATTAGGAGTTTTATTCTACCCGAGAATGGCTTCCCACTTTTTTAAATCAAGAATGATTTTTCACAAAATTTGTTTTCCCCACACTAATCCTTAACCTTGGTGGCATAAACTGAGAGGAAACATGAGCTGCGCAAATAGACAATGAATGCATGCTGCGCATGAGCAGAGATAACTCCATTAAAGCCTACAGACGCTTGCCTAACATGATGTCATGCCAGGAAACACTAAACTTATGTTTTGGGCTACCATTTTTATAAAAAAAAAATATATAAAGCTTTTTTATTTAAAAAGCAGCCCAAATAAATAGAGTTAAGAGTACACCAAGATGTATTTTAGCACTTAATTCATCAGATGCCTTAATGTAGTAGTATAACATGTTAAATAAATTTAAGCATGTTTATAACACTGGTGCTGGTATTGGTTGTGATTGAAATTTAGGATTCTTATTCCACATTTATTAGATGAGGTGAACAATATTTTTCCTTGCAGGTCTGTTGCTGAAATTCTCAAATAGTAGGATCATATACATTATGACATCATTGTGCTTCATAAATAGATATGTCATTGCTTCATAGGACCTTCTACAGATAAAATGTCAGAAGTGCTGCATGGTCTCATTTTGTGTGTGTGTGTGTGTGTGTGTGTGTGTGTGTGTGTGTGTGTGTGTGTGTGTGTGTGTGTGTGTGTGTGTGTAGACACCTACTAATGTTTGGATCTTTGTTAAACCATGCAACATTTTAATGTGAGTCTTCTGCACTAAGATATTATGCTTGGGAAGGGCTGCTGTGACACACTGACTAACACTTTAGTATTGCATTTAATGGCACATAACATCATGCCTTTGCAGATGATTTTGTGAAAAGAAAGCAAAATGTGACATCTTATGTGACAAACAAGGAAACTGTGTCATTGTTTCAAGTGTTGGATGTAACTACACTTTCTACAAAGCTGCACCAAGATTTGTCATGGGGATGATAATAGGCATAGCAATATTGGGACTAGCACTTCATCAAGAGTCATATCACAACACATGTTACCAAACTGACATAATAAGCAAAATTCTATGTAGGACATGCAAATATGTAAGTAGGATTCATTTGCCTTATTGAACTACTTGGCATATGCACATGGGAGATTCAATTTTCCATAAGGTCAAACAGTACTACAGAATAACATTTCAGTCCCAAAAATAAAGTAAACATGTCAGCTACAGCCCCCAGTTATGACCACATCAAAATTGCTGCATAAACAAACAGAATCATGCAAAATATTAACTCCTCTTACCTGCATTGAACAGCACTACAAATATAACTATAGGAATAATATATTTGCCTAAGTTTGTGATAGTTTCATATGGTATTCAAAATAGGACAGGCTTCAAATGACTGTAATGAAGTAATTGCTAATTAATTATGATACTTATATGAAAATTTTCACATGATTAGAGAAATGTGACACATAATATTTCTGTAATTGGATATGACATGCAGACAAAGCTGGTCACCTCTGTATCACATTTAGTACCATATCTTGTACTATTTTGGAGACCCTGGGCTCTGAAGACACAACTGACACTGATAGAAGCAAAGGAACTGCACTCATTGAAAGCTATATGCTATAGTGCATAATTCAGGGAAAGGCACACAAAACTTGGCATTAAAGCAATGGGATTATGCATACTTGGACACAGACAGTAAGCATGTAGCCCAATTACTTTTTTAGAAGAAAGAAATATCATAGAACATACAAATTACTGAATACCAGGCTGAAATAATGAAATAAGATATGCAAAGATAGTATATAAAATCTTTACTAGTTCTTCCCGGTACCTCGGCTCAACAGCCTTTCAAAGGAATAATTTTTGCACCAAATGCAACAACTTTAAATACAGATTGAGAGGCTAACTAACACATCATCACTCAATTACAAATTATGTTAAATTTTTAAGCACTGCACATTAACCCTTTCCAAGAAGTATACACATACAACTTACAATGTGCAAAATGTGAGAAAGACAAAGAATAATTGAATGAATTGTAAGTGTAAAAACACCCAGGATATGTGAAGTATATAAACATACAAATGTGAATTAAAAGCACACAGTGATTGATAACTCTGCAATAAAATTTTGTGACCTTATTAAACATAAAGGCATTTAAACATGAATAAAGGCATTTATAAGGAAATAGACACACTTACATGTTGGTAAGGCTAATAACTATTCTTGACACATGCCCTCAAAATACTGAAATATCAGGAAATGTTCAACCTAAAGAATATCACCCTGAAATGCCTTTTGTAGCTTAATACTTAATACGATGTTTTATGTTATAATATATATATATATATATATATATATATATATATATATATATATATATATACACACACACACAAAATGTTTTATATTAAAAAACATTGATGTTAAATTCCTGATTTAAACCCTTAGGAAATAATGTACCATAATTAATAATAAACTTTGTCTCTAAATTTAATAACCCAGTGAAATGGGTTAAAAATGCGGTTGCACTCACCATGGCAAAGTGAAGCCAATAAATGAGGGGGATGTATACTGTCAGCTGATAAGAAATTATTAACAGCTGTCTCTTTACTAAAAGGCCTGAAAGATATTCCTCCATCTTCATTCACAAAGAACTCTAAATCAAGAAACTGAATACTTTCAGTATCAATTTTGTATATGAATTCCAACCCAAAATTGTTATTATTATTTAGGCTGTCCACGAACTCTTGAAACTCTGAAATATTGCCCCTACAAATGAAAAATAAATCATCTATATATATTTTGTAAATAATCACATGACATCTGAAAAATCCAGTACTATAAATGAAAAAAATTCCAAAGTGATTCATGAAAATTATGGCATAGGAAAGGGCATATGAAGCCCCCCCCCCATTGCAGTGCCTTCTTTTTGTAAAAAAATACTGTTTATTGAACTTGAAACAATTGTGTGTTAAAGAAAATTCCAGTAATTATAATATGAAAGTTGTACGTGGACCCTCCCCCATTAACTTGCCAACTGCTTCCAAACCCCAAACATTTTTAATGCTCATATGATAGGGAAAGGATTCACTTTGCCGATCCTGTGGAATTGTTTACATCATAGGTTGTGGATGTGAACCCACAAGATGGTATATAGGACAAACTAGGAGAATGGGAAAAAAATGTATTATGGAACATTTGGGCGATATCAAACATGGCAGGGTTGAAAATCCTGTGGCACATCATTTTCAGGTAGCTCATGCTGGCTCTGATATCAGTTTGTTTTTCAGCATACTGGCCAAACCTCGCAATAAACAAGGTGAGGATTTTATCACTGGGTTATTAAAGTTATAGACAAAGTTTATTATTAATTATGATACATTATTTCCTAAGGGTTTAAATCAGGAATTTAACATCAATTTTGTTAATATAAAAATGTTGTGTATACATATATATTATAACATAAAATATCTCATTTAGTATTAAGCTACAAAAGGCATTTCAGGGTGATATTCTTTAGGTTGAACATTTCCTAATATTTCAGTATTTTGAGGGCATGTGTCAAGAATAGTTATTAGCCTTACCAACATGTAAGTGTGTCCTTATTTCATTATAAATGCCTTTATTCATGTTTAAATGCCTTTATTTATGTTTAATAAGGTCACAAAATTTTATTGCAGAGTTATCAGTCACTGGTATGCTTTTAATTCACATTTGTATGTTTATATACTTCACATATCCTGAGTGTTTTTACACTTGTAATTCATTCAATTATTCTTTGTAGTTCTCACATTTTGCACATTGGAAGTTGTATGTTTATACTTCTTGGAAAGGGTTAATGTGCAGTGCTTACATTTTTAACATAATTTGTAATTGAATAATGATGAGTTAATTAGCCTCTCAATCAATATTTAAAGTTGTTGCATTTGGTGCAAAAATTATTCCTTTGAAAGGCTGTTGAGCCAACGTACTGGGAAGCACTAGTAAAGATTTTATATACTATCTTTGTTCATTATTTCTGCCTGGTATTCAGTCATTTGTATGTTCTATGAGGTTTTGGTGCTTCAACAGTGTTTTCTTTGTTTAGAAGAAGCATCCAAGACTTGAATAAATTACATTGAGCTACATTATTGCATATGGCAATATGTATGTGGCATCAGGTTACATGGTATTAAGTGATTGCATATGGCGACATATGAGTGTCATCGGGATACATGGTGTTAAGTCATTGCATATGCAAATATGTAGGTGCCATCAGTGCACACAAAGACACATGGAAATACTGGACAATTTAGTGTATTTAATGAAGTAGCATGTTTTTGGGAAGAAATACAACTGCCTAGAGAAACCCAATGCAGACAAAGAGAAGAGACAAATTCCAGACAGTCAGTGATTGGAAGTCAGGAATGAACTCCAGGCCGTGGAGCCATTGATGAAATATTTTCACACAGCTACCATGCTATTCATAATAGGTTACTTAATGCATATGTTTAAAGTGTTCCAGCAAAATGACAAATTCAAATTAACTGTTAAAGGACTTCATATAACATATTTGGAGGAGACAGAGTATTTTAATGCATTGATATTCTCAGTTGATGTGATGGCTCATATACAAGAACAAAACAGTCACACATTTGAAATCAAAGGGTGAATATATAAAAAATGAAGTTTAATTTTTAAAATAAATTTTAAACCAAGTGCTCATAGTAACAGCTAGTACAGTGGTTTTACCAAAACTGAAATCCATTCTTAAGATGAAAGACTTGTTATATTCTGTACTACCTTTAAATTTTTGTTGACAGAATTAATAAGCAAAAACAAATCAATTGATTAATTATAAGTTCACATAGTTACAAACTTTCATTATACAGGTAGGAAACTTGAATTGGTTAATGCAGATGAAACTTGCAACAATTATATCTCAAATGTATGTAGTAAACATTTATTACATAAATGCCAGTATAAAATGGGTTCTGTTTTACATTGCTTATCCAGTTCTATAATTCATTCAAAATGAGTGCACAATAGCTGAACAAAGCAGGCACCATTTGCATCTTATAAAACATTGATTACCGAAAAAGGTTTAATATCAATGTATTCATTAAGCCATGTGTGCTTACAGCATTTAAGAGAAAATCAATGTTTGCTTCTGCTTGCCCAATGAATTAACTCTGCAAGCACACCATTTAGAATAAGCAGCTTAATCAATAGGCATAAACATTAAACAGGGGCAGAAATGTGAAAGCTCTAGAGCTGCATGGCTATCGCGCAGTCTTTCCGTTTCTACCTAGGTCTATTTTTGTACATTTATGCATATATTTGGGCAAAAGAACTTTGGCATTGCAGCATTTGATGACTGATAAATGGACAAGACTACTCCATCTGCAATGAGACTTTTTGTGTCTATTTTTGTACGTGTATACAATTTATGTGAGTGTGTGTGTGTGTGTGTGTGTGTGTGTGTGTGTAGACAATCACACACACTCAAACCATAAAAAGAACAAAGCTGGACTTGCTTTTAACACTATAAGAATTTATCATTTATCTCATGAAAGCATGAAAACAAGAATGCACCATCTTATGAATGAAACTTAGTCCTTGAACTCCTTGTTTGCCGAACAATTTAGTGTAAGTTACAAACCAGCTTAGAGGTTTAAAATGGCATTTATGTCTTTACTTCAAATGATTGCACTTATTGAAGCAATGTAATCATTTTCTTCAGCTGAAACTTTGTGTTTGAGCTGCTGTCTAGAATCAGTCTGCATCTAATCAGGAAGTATTATGATGTTACAGATATAACTGTGTTGTTAACAAATACTTAAAATGACAATGTAAAAGCAACAGAAAAAAAATCAGGGAATTCCTACACTTGAAATCCTTAACATATTAACTTGACAAATATGAAAAAGACATTCTATACTTAGATGAGGAAAGCAAGTATGAGTTTAAAATAAATCAGTAAATAAAAGTTCACAAGGGCCACTTTTTACAATTTTGGCCAAAGCTGTATGACGTAATGGGTGTGATTGATGTTGAAGAACAATGTGACGCTGTAGTAGTACGAGAACAGCGATTGTGATAAAAAATTCAAGTTGCACAATGTATGGAACAGGTGGGAAGGTAAAATAAGAGAAGGTGCAGTGTATGAAAAGAGATCAAAGTAAGGGAATGCATGAGAGAACAAGGAGAATGAATGGACAGCGACATGAATAAAGCTGGAAATAGCAGCACAGTCAAAATCTGTTATGTAAAGGTACACTGATGATGAGAATGAAAAGATAAACAAATAATGAGCAACATATTTAAAATGGTAGAGAAAGGAAGGTACTGCTAATGGAGGACTTTGGTTTACCAGATATTAACTGAGGTACCATATCTTCACCCTTCCTAAATAGAAGAATCTGCTTAGTGCATCGTAAGGGCAGGCAGCTCCCAGACAATCAAGAGAAAGCCACTGTATCAAAAGTAATACTAAATACAAAGTGGTCAATGCAGCTTTATATTATTTGTAGTTAAAGTATCGTTTTATTGTAGGGAAAAGTCACACATATCCATACAGTGAGGGGGGGTTCATCACCTGCTCCCCCAGACTTCATATAATTAACTTACAGAGCTATGTCTTGAGTTCATTTTTATAAACTTGACTGCTATGTGATGGTCAGGGACCTGAGCAAGCCTCAGAAAGCAAGTTGTAGAACCTACATAACACAGACTAGTCTTTGACCAGATTTTAAAATTGGACAGTGAGAGAGGGTATTACGTTTGCCACTGGGTAACCATTTACTTACAAGTGATCAGTAAATGCCTTGTCATTAACTTAACAGTCCATCCAGTCAGAAAATGAATTTTGCATTCAGAAAGACTGTCTCTTACTAAACTGGGGAGGGTCTCAGAAAATGTCTAGAAAATTTGAGTGAAGGCAGCATGGCAGGAAAATTGAGAAACTTCAGCAAGCTAGCACGCCTTTGTGTAAAACAAATATGTACATGAACACAAATGAAAAAAAGCTGCATTTCTCAAAATCAAGCATGCAGATGAGTCTATTCCAGTAGTTTATAACAGTAAATACTGCATATGGGGTTCAGTCAACAGACCAAATAGCAAAGGCACTGACCAGGAGAAGGAGAACTGACTAGAAGACAGCCAGCTCTTCACTTTCATGAGGAGGATGTACGAATTTTAGGTGCATAAATATCTTCTGGTAGAGACAAGGAGGTTGGCTTCAGAGGTATGACCATTCAATGAGAATTATGTCGACAGCAGACTGTAAAATGACAGTGAAAATGCAAAGATACCCATGGGATTGATAGCTGCGTGCACTGAATGTTCAGCATGCAACAGTGATTTGGTAAGTAGAAACAAAAATAATAATAAGTCTTCACCAGCTGTGGGTTATGGTCATCTAATACCCAAATCTCACACCTCTTACCTACAGCAAGAAATGTGACTACTCCTCCTTGCAAAAGAGGAGCTCTCCCATGGGACAGATGTGAGATGTTTCACAAGTTAGAATAGGGGAACACAGAGATTAGTTTGTCACAAAAGGGACCACATGGCTAAAATCAGCAAAGACAAAAAATATTTAGCATTTAGTAAGTACAGAAAGGGGGTAATAATAATACTTTATGAAGAAAGATGAAGCAGGAAAGACAGTCAATAAACCAAACCCAAACTGAGAAAAAGAGAGACAATTCATTCAAAATTTAAGTTAATTAATTTTTTTCAACACATACTGAAAGAAAAAAACAATGCTGTGTATAATAAAAATACATAAAATTGATAGGTGTGGATAGAAAATAATGCAAGCAAAGCCATAATGCTAAAACATTATTTCTCTGGGAGCCCTTGTTCTATGAAATGGCTAATTTTATTGCAGTGTACAACTGTCAAAGTATCACTACCCAGAATGTGGCCACTATGTGTTCAAGTTCCACATAACATAAGGCATAATGACCTCAAAATTAAACAATTATGTAAGTATTACAAGACCAAGTAGGAGGGTCACCTCTGGTAAAATTATGTTTTTCCCAGTATAAGACTGTGACTCTAGGTTCTAGAACTCTGATTTCAGTGAAGCAAGGTTTATACACATATTTTGATACCATACACCTAGACCCATGTTTGTCCAGTATTCGTGAAAGAAGAAAATGAGTAGTCATACAATCCAGCAAGCAGAAGTTCCAAAAATACAAGAGTATATCCAGGTCCACTACCAAAATAAAACATCCGCAAAGAATTACAAAATGTGAAGGAAAAGTAACAAATAGGGCTTGATGTTATGCATTATTCAGAACCTAAGAGACACGAGAATGTTTAGTCATGCATTGGCCTAATTACAAGTCAAATTAAGGCCATCATTCAAACTGGACATTTTTAACTTTTGTTTAGGGGCCCTTTTGTTTGGCTTGCTACAAATGTATATTACACATATCACAGTATTTGAAAAGGGAACAAATGTAAAATTTGTCTAAAGAGACAGATTGGAAATTTCCATTCATTGGTTCTTTACAGAGATAATCATTCCAGAATACGGTAGTCATATTCAAAGGAGGAGCAAGAAGCAACCCAGAAAACTAGAGGTCAGAAAGCTTGACTTCAGTTGCAGTTAAAGTGATGAAAGCAGTTAAGTCAAGACCTGTAAGATATCTGGGGTATAATGGATTGTCAGCAGGTTCCAGCATAGGTTCACAGTAGCCAGATCCCCTCATATGGATAGACATGAAACATAGGAATGCGTCACCAGGAAAATAATGGTCACCTTGTACATGTGATCTACTTGAACTTCAATAAAAAGTTTGATTCAGGTAAGGGTCATCTGAACTCTTAAGTAGGGATTAGTCTTGGAGAGGCAATTTAAGACACAATGCTGGATTCATGGAGCAAAACAGGGTCCTGAGTGATATAGTTAGTTTTTCATCAACAAACATTTATACTAGTTAAGGGGAAATTGCAGGAAAGTAGACACTGGAAAGGAAGATCTGGCCTCTTCATCCCATGATCAATGAAGTTACTTGTGTGCATGTTGTTAAAAACAATGTAAAAACCTGAAACAAATTAGGAAGGCAGATAGCCCCAATATTAGCTGAGAGAAGACAAAAATAAAAGTGAAACAAAAATACAAGGGAATGTGCAATACTGTTACAAATTCAGAAATATAATATATCTGATGTAATTTTTGAGGGAAGTAATATAACCATAAACCTATGGGGAAAACAAAGGAAAAGAACAAACAATTAAATAAGGTGGAAAGGAAGCTGAGTGGGTCAAATTGAGAAATTAAAATTGAAACACCCCTATATGGGTTACATAGAGAAGATCTAATGATGAGACCAAAAAAACACCTAAATGGCAAGACATAGCCTTAGGATGGCATAGAAAAGGGAACGTTTTATTGAAAGGAGATTCCAGCATGCCATAACTTAATAAACTATGTATATTGTTTTGTTCAAACTGGCATGAAGGAGGGAAGCCTTACATAGTATTAGAACTTATTCAAGAAAAGAAGTCCAAGCAGACTCTTTGCATTGTGATGGTGAACACTGGGCTTATCTTGAATTGAAAAGCAGAGTGGCCAGATTTAAGGCATGGCTCCAGATCTTTACATCACCTTCCTTTTGTTAGTTAGGCCATTAAAGAGGGGAAATAATCTGCAACCACAGTCAGCTCCCTACCCAGCAGATAATAGTGTAGGGACCCAAAAGGCCATTTGATTGCTAGGTATTCCCTATCTATAGTGAAGTCCTTTGACTCTAACTTACTCAGTTATATAACAAATTAGATGCCCTCCTTTGCCTAACATTTCAGTCAGCACTGTCTCTAACTCAGCCTCTGAGGCATCTGTGTATACAGTTAATGATTCTGAAATGTCAGGAGACACTAGAACCAGTTCTGACCAAAAGCTTTGTTTAAATTATTGCAAAATGTTTTTAGCTCCTGTTGTGTATATGACGTCCCCTTGGGCTGGTTCATAAGGGGCATGCATTGGAGAAAATTGGCAAATGAACTTCTAAAATTATATTCTAATATATATATATATATATATATATATATATATATCTATATATATATATATATATATATACACACACACACACACACACACACACACACACACACACACACACACACACACACACACACACACACACACACACACACACACACATATACACCTTGACTCCATGTGCAAAAATAGAAAAAAGCTAATTGTGTATATATATATATATATATATATATATATATATATATATATATATATATATATATATATTCTTTTGGCTTTTAGGTTAGGGGTCGCCACAGCAGATCATCTATCCCCTCATGATTGGTAGTGGAGTTTTACTGTGTTGAGTTGCCAGCCCGGCGCCCAACCTTCCACAGAAGGCACACACACGCACACACAGGGCCAAGTTAGAGAGTCCAATCCACCTACAGTATGTCTTTGGGGTGTGGGAGGAAACCGGAGCACCCGGAAGAAACCCACATGACCACAGGGAGGTCATGCAGACTCTGCACAGAAGGCTATATATATATATATATATATATATATATATATATATATATATATATATATATATATATATATATATATATGGGTCTACTTTGTTTTGTTGAATCTCATTTCACTGAATTTCATTTCACTCAGACCACTTTGCTGAAAACTCAAATTACTGAAAACTCATTTCACTGAATCTCATTTCACTGAACTGCAGTTAGTATATATGGAACTGTACAGAGTACTGCAAGACAAGTAAAAGGTATATGCCCTTTTCCCCACTGTAGTGTGATCCTGGAGTTAGTATATATATAGTTGGGGGGCACAGCCCCCCACATTGGGGGTGTGGGGGGCATAGCCCCCCCATTTAGTTTGAGTACATATTGCCTTCTGGAGACAGTTATTAGTGTTGTAACTATGCATGTCTATTATTTAAAATGTATTGTTTTGAGGTTTTTGGTCAAATACAATATAAAAGAAACAAGGTGGGGGGCTATGCCCCCCACCCCCCCAACTATATAGTCTAACTCCATGATTACACTACAGTGGGGAAAAGAGCATATACTTTTACTTGGCTTACAGTACTCTACACAGTGCCATATATACTAAGTTCAGTACAGTGAAATAAGATTCAATGAAACAAAGTAGACCCATATATATATATATATATATATATATATATATATATATATATATATATATGTATATATATATATATATATATATATATATATATATATATATATATATATGCACATATACATATATTTATATATATATGTATATATATATATATATATATATATATGTTGACTGGGATAGCCCGACTGGATGCATGTCCATTTTCAGCGGAGGCCCGGGGAGAAAAGCTCCAAGGGTAAGCAGATACAGCATTACATAATACCAGCATTACATATTACAAACAGACTATTTAGAGATTACATAAGTAAGCAAGTTAAACAAGTTCCACAGGTTACAGTTAATCCTGAGCGCAAGTCAGGATTAAATTAAATTACACAGTAAACTGGTTAGCAGATTTTTACACATTCTAGAGAGAGTTAGCCAGGCTTGATACATTGACATACCCAGTTAAGTGACAAATGTTGTTTGAGTCTAGTTTTAAATTGACCTAAGGTGGAAAGTAAGGTAATATCAGCTGGAAGAGAGTTCCAGGATCTACTTACAGAGTTTGCAAAGAGAGAATCACCGGCTGTGTTATTAATTTTGCTAGTCTGAATTAGTAGTTTGTTAGAGGATTGAAGTGGTCTAGGATTGTTATAGGGGGTGATAATATTTTTAAGTGCAGGAGTATTGTCCGGATTATAGACGATTTTATAGGTCACAATCAGTTGGTTATACTGGATTAGGCTGGGTAGTTCAAGCCACCTAAGCTGATTTAGATTGATGCAATGATGTGTCCTAAAAGGCAGCCCAGAGGAAAACCTGGCAATGTGGTTGTAGCAAATTGAGAGTTTGTTAAGGACAGTCTTGTTTAAATTCGAGAGTAGCAGGGATGCATACAGAAGGGTTGAAAGAAGGTGAGAGCGAGCTATGGCAATTTTAGCTGGAGGGGTTAGGAAGGCTTTTATTCTGTAAAGTGACCCTAGTTTTTTATTGATGGTTTTGATAGTTTGGTTAACATGTAGGTCACATTTTAGATTATTGTCTATGATGACACCTAATAGTTTTGTAGAGGGTTCAGGGGAGATTATTGTGCCATCATTTGATTTTATGGTAAAGGTGAAAGTGGTAGACCTACATGTTGGTGAAAATAACAGCATTTTAGTTTTTTTGGGATTTAGGATCAGACAATGTTCAGAAAGCCAGTTTTCTATCGTATTAAAGGTGGTCTGGGTAGCTGACCATAACTCTACTGGAGATTTGGCTGAGCAAATCAGAGTAGAGACATCAGCATATTGGATACAGCTGACTTTTGGGATGACAGTATAAAGGTCGTTAATGAAGATGGAGAACAGCAAGGGTCCTAATATAGAGCCTTGTGGTACTCCAAGGGTGTTAGGTACAAGGTCAGAGAGTTTGTTCTGCCAGAGGACAGCCTGCTGTCGACCATTCAGGTAGGACTGAAACCATTGAAGGGCTCTAGTATCTAGATAGAATGTTTGCAGGTTGTGGATTAAAAGTTGGTGATCAACCATATCGAATGCCTTGGAAAGATCCAAGAAGAGGGCTGAGGATATATAATTATTGTTGCAATTATGGTTTATGGTGTTGGTAAAGGCTAGGAGGGCTGAAGTAGTGTTGTGATGAGGATGGAAGCCATGCTGAGTGTCTGCCATAAGGTGATTCTGGATTAGGTGGTGCATGAGTTGTCTATGAATACATTTTTCCATAATCTTTGCAAGTGGAGAGAGTATAGCTATTGGCCTATAATTGGAGAATTCAGTAGAGCTGCCTCCTTTGTGAAGTGGGATTACATAGGATATTTTCCAGATGATGGGAATTTTAGCTTCTACTATGGTTTGATTGATTAGTATTGAGACGGGGTAAGCAATAGCATCAGCTGATTTTTGTAGGTACTCGGCAGGGAGTTGATCAGCAGAAAGTGTAGTGGGTTTTAATTTTTTGATCAAGGTACGGATAAGTGAAGTGGTGACTGGTTGGAAGCTGAATGCGAGTAGGTTTGTAGGGGTGCTACTTTCAGGACCAGGGGAGCTAGGAGATAGTTGGCTAGCTAGGGCTTGAATTGTCTCAGTAAAGAATCGGTTAAAACTGTCAGAAACATCTTCAGGGGTTTTATCAATAGTAGCTGCAGGGATTGGGGTTGAGGTTTGTCCAGGATGTAGTAGATTATTTAAACCTGCCCAAAACTTCTGAGGGTTATTTTGAAATTACAGTAGTATTGTTTTTTGTCTTGTAAAATTGATTTTTCGGTTTCGTTCCTGGATTGCCTGTATTTAATGTGATCTTGAGGGTCTTTAGAAGAATGCCATAAAGCCCATGCTTTGTTTCTAAGGGTAATTTTGAGTTTAGACTCTTTAGAAAGCCATGGCACAGTTTTTGCCTTGGTTCTCTTTGAATGAACAGGTGCATGCAAATCAAGGATCTCAAGGAATTTGTTGTTGAAGTATGCTACTGCTTTCTCTAAGGGGAGGTGTTTTAGAATAGACCAATTACATGAATTTAGTTCTTGTTGGAATTTGGCAGGGTCAAAGTTTTTATTGTTTCTAACCTTTCTGAGTAAAGGTTGTTGGGAATTAATGGTTTTGTGCTTAATTACATATGTGAGAAGGTGATCGTTTAGGCCATCAAGGAGGGTACCAGAGGTGTATAGTTGGGGGTGACTATTTATGAGTACCCAGTCAATTATACTTTCTTTTTGGTTGGGTTTACCTATCCTGGTAGGGGTGGATATAATTTGTGTACATGCATGCAGGTTAATATGGGTGGTTGGGGATTCTGAGGAAAAGGTGCCCCAGTCTATGTTAAAGTATATATATAAAGCCGAACAGTCCACTTATGCTGTGCTGATGAAGCCATAAGAAGGCTGAAACATGCATGTTCACAGCTAGTGGCATTTGGCTTTATTGGCCTGAATTTGTCCATAACAGACTTAAAAAGAAAAAGTCATGGACATTCAGAACTGCCATATAGCTGAAACACATGTCCTTAAAGAGTTATTTGCATATATCCCATATGTCTCTAATAAAAGAGGTTTAAGGAATCATACAGTGGAAACTCTAGCTTGGCTAGAATTTTCTTTTATTTTTTTACTGTTTTGTGTACAGTGGATAAGTGACCAGCTTGATGCCAGTTATTTTGTGTAATGCATACCTGTATATTGCAGATATCATTCCTATACAGCAATAGTGTGATTGGTGGACACCTCACACAGGTTCTGCTTGAGTGCATTTATGGCTAACAGTATGCAGGTATACCAGTTACTTTTATCTTGTTACACATTTGTTTATATACTACAGGTTCCACACTTACCTTGACATTACTGCAGGTATGAGTCGTATCCTTTGGAGCTATCTCTGTCTGATGCTATCCATACACAGCCATTACATGAGGAAGTAAACTTTGTGGACGTTAGCTGGCATCAGTTTTGATATCTGTATGTGCTTAGATTGTTTGTTATGTATATTGCTTAGTTGGTGAGTATGTGTGCTATCCTTTTCCTCTTGTGCATGCCAACAGCTGCTGTCTCCCTCTGCAGCTGGAGGTTCTCCCTCAGAATCTTTGTGTGTATGCACTGGAGGTGCTGACCCTGCCTGTGATCTGGCAATGTTGTACTGGCCCTTGCTGTCTCTGCTGCACTATTTTCTCAAGATGGTGTTGTGCAACATGGCACAGACTGTGAGAAGTTGTGCCTGGGTCATATGTCAGGGCACCTCTTGATGTGTCTAGACAGTGGAACCATGACTTCAGCATGCCAACACACATGCCAAACACATGCTCTATGATGTTTGTAGTTTGAGAATGGGCATCATTGTATCCTTCCGTGGGTGTGTGAGAATTTATGATGGGTGTCATGACCCACAGTTCCAATGCACAAGCTGCATCACCCAGTACATGGCCTTCTGGAAGACCTCCCTTAGCAAACCTTGTGTAAAGCTGAGAGGTGTGCCATATGTGTGAACCATGGCAACCACCTGAGTTTCCTGCACATGCATTGAAAATGATCCCTCTGACATTACAGACAAACTGGCAGTTGATTGAGAGGAACCTCATCCTTTTGATATATGTCCTTCCCTGTTCACCAGGTGGGGCTTTTATTTCTACATGAGTGCAGTCTATGGCCCTCAAAACTTCAGGGAAGTGTACTACAGCATAAAATTCCTTCATTCTTCTTGCTCTCTCCTCTAGTGTGCATGGAAAATAGATGTACTCCCTTGCATGTTCTAGCATAACATTGATATTGGTGAAATATTCTGGAGGTTGAGGCATGTGACACCCCTAGTATATCCCCTGTGGGACTTTGGATTGTACCAATAGCTCATCTCCTTAATACTATTCATACCTTAGCTTCCACTGGTGGAGGTTATCCTCACTTTTCCTGGGTCTGAGATGGGGGCAGCAAAGGTTGCAGAGTTTCTATAGTATTTCCTTATCAATCCTGTATCACTCTACTATTTCAGTGTCATGCAGTTCATATGTTACATGTAGTCTGAACAACTTTCTTCTCCTCTGGCAAGGTCTGTCAAAAGTAACAGCATAGATTTGAGCCTGTTGCACACATACATGCAAGAGAGCAGCAGCAGCCCCTAACATTGTTTTTTTTTTTTCTGTGATGGTGGCTGTATTCAGTATGTTTTTTTGTTCATGACAAAGGGTTACACCATCTCTACATGGTTACTTTATAACTTCCTGAACGGCTTCATCATATTGGATTGGTGAATTAGCATGTAATTCAGCTGCTTATGCTTTCATTAGCATACTCTGCTGTTTAACTTTGTTTGGTGGCTCTACATGACATATAGAGCCATTTAATGAATATGTGACTGTGTTCCTCATTTGACCAGGTTTTGAAAAAGTGCACTGTTGACTGGCACCATTTCAGAGCAATGAACGAGAATCCACTATGCAAGGTACAAACAGAGAAGTTTAATTTGTCGTGCCGTCATTAGCACATTTTAGAGTGGCACAGGTGCACTTTGTTACAGCACTGTAAACAGCAGTAAGAGAAGAAATTATATACCACATCCAAGTATCATTGTAGCACACAGGTTAAATAAAATGATTTTTAAAGAAACAGGAAAGAGGATGCAGGGTTTGAATCTAGCTTGAAGTTCTATGCTGCTTGGAATGTTTGCAGTTGATGTGGAAATGAAGATTCTGGTTTGTTGTGTGGAATATAATTTGTTATATATGTTTTTTGCCTGTGCAATTTCCACACTGCATTTCAGAATGCAAACAGAGCTCACAAGTGAAGGAAAATTGAACAATTTAACTTCTGTATTATCCATTAGCTTAAGCAATTTTGTCTCTGATGCACAATATTTGTAATGATTAGTGATGTGCACGATATATATATCTCTTTCCATGGCTCAAGCTGTAAATGCAGCAACTTTGGGCTCATAAAAGAGTTGCTTTAGGGTTCAAGTGTATACTGTGTGAAGGGAATGCAGAAATTGTTACTCAAGATTTTTGACTTACTTCATCAGAATTTCATATGATTTTGTTCTTGTTTCTTGCTTTGTGCAGTTACTCACTGCTGACAGGCACACAATCAAGCTTACCTGCATAAGGAAAAAAGTGAAAAATTTGATTTGGGAATCCTTCTGCAGCTCAAATAGGCTTAGTGGAAATGCATGGATGTCAGCAATCTGGGCAGTACTAAGTGGAAAACATTCACCTGCTCTGTAACTGTCTCTTGTGTTACAGGTGATCCTAAGTTCAAATCAAGATAACACTTACTTTTACAAAGGGTGCTAGAATGCAATTTCTAACAACACTTTGATTAGGAAGGTAACACAATATGCAAATGGCTATCATAATTATGTTTATTGCAAGAACTGTCTCATTAATGCTTTGATTAATACATTTTTCTTAGTATGATATCTCATAAATGATTTACTTATGAAACACAGTTGAATGTGTGTGTAATTGTTTCAGCAGGATAATTATGATAATGAATTAAAAATGCACTTGCATATCTATGATGGGCAGAATATTTAAGTTAAATCATCTTCTCTCCTCACACAGGCCAACTCTGTGTTTAGGACAGTATATGTAGTGAAGTATGTATGTATCATACCACAACCTGTATTAATTAGCTCATGAAAGTCTATCCATCAGATATATTTTACAAACGATAATACTACCCCTTTCATGGGAATGCATTTTGCAGGGCTTCCAATAAATCACACACATACAGGCCTATCTTAAGTATGTATTCATTCTTACTGAATGCAGTGGAGCTGTAATAAACATGGTTGCAAATGTGTTCTGCAGTCACACTAACAATCACTTTGCTTGAAATTTATGCATTATCTCTTCCTTAGATTTGATTCCCACATTGGTCAACTAACTTTTCACAGTGTGTAATTCCAGAAAGTTATGTGCCAAGTCATCCTATTTAGTCTCCAAAACACCAGAAAATAACAGTCAAAGCCATTGAGCCTGTCAGTGTTGACCATCTGAAAAAGAGTGATTAGGTTGTGCATCAGACATGGCAAATCCCATTGACATCTATCACACCTTCATTGTTTGATAAAATACATTCCTCTTTGTTTGCAAATGATTTTATGTGCTTTCCATCACCCAAATGCAGTTGACAAAGTTGTGCCTGATTGTGCACTAGCTAGACGTGAGATTGGAATTTGGCACCAGTTCAGAATTGGAGTTGCTGCTTGGACTTTTTCAGACATGGCTGGTGAAGGAGATGATGGTCCTGAATTTTAGAGTACAGAGATGGGGTGTTGAGGAGGCCAGGATTTTTGTAGTACTCTTTGTGAAGTATTACAGCTATAGGCTGCTGCAGGTGGACTATAAAAAGTCTCAGTATAAGACCGAGGCTTGGAACAGATTAGCCAAGGCTGTCTCCAGTGCAACTGGCATCTCATGCACTAGACAGAACTGTCATCACTACTACTGTGACCTGAAACTGTGCAAGAACCACCTCCTTAGCCAGTGAGAGGATGAGTTTAGAACTGCTGAGATCCCTCACTTGTGTAAGTATAACCAATGTATATTAAATGATATACAGTACAAGACCTAGCCAAGACTAGTATTTAATATGCTTTCTTGTCCCTTCTCTTCATTTCTGTGAGTTGTACAGCTCCTGATGACATTACAACAAACAGGGAGGTGCACCAAAAGAGGTTAACTTACCTCAGGGAGGCACGGGGTATGCATGCATCAGATTTTGCTGTAAGCCTAATAACTGTTGTAACTGGATTGTATGCAAAATGGCAATACTGAAATAAATAATTGTATTTATGATAGCAGTGGATTGATAAATGCTACAACAGAGTAAGACCTTCCCATCATACCTGGATGTGGCAAAGGTGTATAGACTGGATAATCAGAACTGTTTCTTTTCTGAATTTATATAGTCATGTGATAAGCCATGGATCTAATTCTCTCTTTTTTATTTTTGTCTTACCCCACTCCTTCTTTTCTTAATTTTTTGGGGGGAGGGGGGTATTTTATATGCCTTACAAATATTCTGTTGACATATATTTCTGCTTACAAAAACTCACATGCAGCACAGAGAGGTAGACCGACCACTGCAGATCTGCTCATCATCCATCCACAGGTTGCATGACCAACACCCAGCACTTCAGGGTCTCAAACTGTCACTGCTGTCTCCACAGCTCCTGCCCCACCTGTCCCATATGTATCAGGTAGCTCTGCACAGGCAGTTGGTGGACTGGTATGCTCCTGGATTATTACTGGTGGAGGTGGTGATTTTGTCACCTGCCAAGAGCTGACAGGGCTAGTAGATGGTATAATGGAAAGGGGCTTCTGTACCTGAATTAGCTGTGTAGAATAGGTGCTTTGTCACATTGCTAAGAAGATACCACATTGAGCACTGACACAGGAAACTGATACAGGTAACAGTGATGATAGTTCTGAGGATGAGGACTAGATTCTCACTGTTCTCAGGCTTGATGTGAGTGCTGCTCTGATTACTCCAATCATGGTGTCCACAGTCTTTTGTGTCCATCACCATCCTTATCTGTCTTGTTTGCTTGTCTGTATGCCTATGCCCACTTCCTGAAATAACCCTCCTACTTGACCCTCACATTCCTAAGGGCCTTCCCCAACATTCCTTTCTCTTTGAAAGAAAAGTAAGAAATGAGCACCTGTCCCACAAAAAATAAATAAAGACCCATACATAGCTCTCCACTTCACATATGTGTCTTGACACACTTGATTTGGTAGAGTTGGCTGTACAACATGATTCTGTTGTTGTCACCTCCCTTTGGTGTGGTGACAGTCCAAATTCAACAAATTGTGACTACACTTCTACATTTATTTTGTGAAGAAGTGGAAAGCTACGTTTTTCTTCCACTAAAGTCCTGCAAGTTCCTCTATTCTTTCCTCATGTTCTCCTCTCTGCCTACCCCCCATTTCACCACTTTCCTATCAACCCTTTTTTACATGGTTAATCTGTTCAAAACATAGAATCATGCACAACACACAACAGAACAGGCTGTAAATACATATATGAGGTATATGCACTGTGCTTGTGCTGTGCAACCACTTTTTAGCAGAAACATGAAGCTAGCACACAATAGTGATGTCATCCACTGAAATCTGCAGAGTCATAGTCATCAAAAAAATCTGTATTTGCACTTGTGTTTCAGCAAACCTTCATTAACCTGTGATGTTAGCTATATAGTTCAAATCCCAGCTTCACTGCTTACAGTCAGTGTAGATGTTGTGTTATCACCCACATGTGCTATGCTCATATGTAGATGTTGTTTCCTGTTGCAAGAGTTTATTCTACATTGCCTTTGTAAAAGCTGTATTCAAGACTGATGTTGTCATTTGAATAGATTGTCATTCTATCACATTTGTAGTGAAACTCCTCCTCAGGACAAGGAACATGAGATGATATAATATATGTTGTTGCCTAAGTAAGGCATGTGTTCCAGTACGAGATCTATCCACATTGGACATAATTTTTGTTCTATTGTCATAGTGACAACAGCAGGGGGCTATAGGTGTGTTTGGGTATACATAGTATCAGGCAATATTACAGGGACACATATTCCTTGATTTTTACACGTGATGTAATGCTTTCACATAACCACACATATGACAATTGGTGATGCATTTATACCAGGATACATTCATTGATCCCACTATGGTGCTGACTTTCCCAATGCTTAGGCAGATATTCCAAACCAGCATTGAGTGACAGTAGGCATTTGTGTCATTAACTGTTCAGCAGGAAAACATTACCCCCAATTATACTTTGCATGAATAGACTAGCAGAAGCCTCCCCCATCCATTTTAGCAGATAAAAATTATGGACAAATAAAGTACAGCTGATTATATGACTTCACATAGGTAGAGATCAACAGCTATGGCAACAGTTCCACTGTGGCAAATGGGATTAATAGACATTTTGTTATTTGGAGAAGTTGTATAAACTTGATATTCAGTTCTAACATAGGGATTCATTTGTGTGAATGTCCTGATGTCACACAGAAACTATTACATCATGCCATTCTTATCTCTTGATATATTACATGAACACATGTGAATGTAGCTTTGAATTTCATAGCAGTAGACATTTGTTCTGCCAATATCATAGTGACAGTGCTACTTTGGCACACATATTGAGTACTGTGGTGACAAGGGTGTGCTCCAGTTCTTGGGTGGTATGTGTACAGACATACAGCAAAACCTTATATTACCATGGAACATTGATACAGAACTGATAACAATTGTGTACCCATGAGCATACTCATTAAATTGCCATCAGTCTGACATGCTGATATGACATGCATTGTCATGGGTTTCCATACAGTGGAAACTCTAGATTGGCTACATTTTTCTTTTAGTTTTTACTGATTGATTTGTTTATGTGACCTTTTTACTCATTGTTTTAATTTGTTAGTTGAGATATTTTGCAGACACCCTAATGGTTATGGACATCAGCTGGGTATGTCAACCCTGTGTTTCTAAACAGTCTACTTATGATATGCTGTTGAAGTCATAAGAAGACTGAAACATGCATGTCCACAGCTAGTGGGGTTTATCTTTATTAGTCTGAATTTGTCCATAACCAGCTTAAAAAGTAAAAAAGTCATGGGCAATCAGAACTGCCATATAGCTGAAACACCTGATGTCTTTAAAGGGTTATTTGCGTATATCCCATGTGCCCCTAATAGAAGAGGTTTAATGAATCACACAATGGAAACTCTAGCTTGGCTAGATTTTTCTTTTAGTTTTTACTGATTTGTTTGTCTGTATGACCTTTTTCTCATTGTTTTATACTGTACACAAAACAGTCAAAAGGCAATTATATCAACATTTTCACAACTAGAGCAATGAGCAAGAATGCAATATCAGTGATTTGAATGCATGACTTACAATATTAACTAAAACAAATTCTGAAATGAACATGTATAAAAACATCCCAGATTTTCTTATGTAATACATTTGCATAAAATCAACAAAGTGAGAAAGACTCACTTAGCTATCCGCCTTTTATATAAGGCATATACGCAACCCTAAATCAAAGCAAAATTAACAAAGGTCATGGGCACACTCATCATAATTTGTACAAGGTGGGGAGGTGGGGCCAGGAGGCCATGGTTGACACCAAAGTAGTGAGAGAGTGTGTGTGAGTAAGAAACACATAACATTCAGTAAAACAGAAAATATCTCCAGGCCACTAACAGGAGATGTATTACAATGAACATTAAGGTTTTCTTAGCTTGCATGTGTGTGAGTTGGTGTGGGCAGTTTTTGTGAAGTGTGTGTGTGTGTATGTCTATCTGCATGAACACAATCAAGGTCTGTGCTAGCACTACGTCCTGGGATATCAGACAGGTGTGAGTCATGCATGGTAGAATTGTCAGTTCAGTGTTGTCACACCTGACCATGCATACTGTCTCCAAGAGTAGTTACACTGACACTTCCTTATTCCTGGTTCAAAGTAGGAGTACTACCTGAATGAGAATGATGTCTGCTAGATGAGCTCTCTAAATGACTACATCCAGGATCATGAACCCATGGCCTACCACAACTGGTTGTGGACACCACAATCACTGATGGAGTAATGGAAGTAGTACCACTACAGGAGTGGGATCTGGCATAGCCACAAAGGCTAACACCAGAGGATGTTGTGGCTCTATGGACACATGGATGCTAACCTTCCCCCAGCAGATATTCCATCACAGATACTGCCCATCCCAGTGTGTCACTCATCCTATTCAAGAAGTCACACACATGGTTTACATAGTCACTCACATCAGTGTGTCACATTTAGGACTCACTACATCTCTTCTGAGGCCCTGGTGGAACATGCCTGTGCCTCCATGGTGGCATGTAGTGGCACACCAGTATCAGGAGAGGGGTGGAGAGTAGGCCTCCTCTGTACCCCTCTAGCAACCCTCCAGTGTGGAATCATGCCCTCACAATGGCTATGGGTAGACTTAACCAGCTTTGGAACCAGAGTAGACACACTAGTCTGATCAAATGTGCCACCCTCAACCTGTCCTATATCTGAGGTCTCAGTGAAATGGGTATGCGTTGGTGGGTTACCGTCTATATTCCGAAATCCCACAAGTACAAAGACAAAGACAAAAATCCTGAGATGAAAATTACAAAACAGGAAACACTGAACCACGTAAGGTTAACCAGGGCAAGCAAACACTTACCCAAATTAACATGAACACTCACTGCACCATCTAAAAACCACCTAGGTGGGGGCTATACCCCCACCCCCTAACTATATATACCAACTCCGGGATTGCACTGCAGTGGAGAAAGGGCATAATTCCCCATGTTGTGCAAGTGTTTCTTGCCCTGGTCAAACTTACATGGTTCTGTGTTTCCGGTTTCACGATTGTTGTCTCAGGATTTTCGTCTTTGTGCTTCTGAGATTTCTGAATATAGAAGGGGACTCATGTAGATATACTGACTGGTTCTGAAATAAGGCCAGGCGATGTGTGAGCCACAACCTTAGTGTCAGACTGAACCTCTGCACCCCTGACTGTGCCTCTATATAACCACCATCATCATCATCAGAGGCTATTGATACTCTGACATCAAGTGGCATGAGTTCTACACTGCCACTGTCAGGATCACCACCATTCTCTTCTTAACATGATCTTTGCTGGACTGTGTCTCTTCTAAGCCACATGTCTCAGTGCTTCCAGATGTATCAGAAGTATACAATTATTAACACAAAAACATGTCTAGAATGGCAGTAAATGCCTTATAAATAGCATGCCTGGAGCACCAACATCAAGGAGTCTGTGTGACCCCTCTGCTAAGCTGTCATGATTCATAACAGTGGACAGGACCAGCTCAGTTTCCATGAGTGGTGGTTTGGCAGCAGGCCAACCCCTGTAGCCATCTGTTCATGTCCTACTGCAGCTGCCCTCTTGTGGGCCACTATAATCATAACAGAGTCATGGTGCCACAGCTGATTATAGTTTCTGGAACAGCTGCCCACTGCATTTATGTCAGTGACCACCTGCTGTCATATGCTTTTTCTGGCAGACAAATCACCTCTGCCTCTATCATGCAAGAAGGATCCATGGTGGCATAATGCTTTGATGATGAAATCATTCTCTGCATCACTGAATGGTGGCTTGCATGGAACAGAAGATCTGGGGGCCATACTCCTGTATGTCATGAAACAGAAAAAAGACAGAATGTATTTGTAGCACAAAGAGAAATTATTCTGATAAAATAAAATATGTGCACCCATTGTCAACACAAAACAATTGCACACATAGTGCTCATTTCAAACTACACACAAGTTAAGGGAACACCCCCACTGCCCCACCCCCAAAAAAAGACTACTGGATGGAAGTATTATCAATAAACAGGCAAATATTCAATGTAGGTATGTCAAGACATTTTCTTTGATAGCTCCATTGTTGTGGAGATTGCCATGGGACATCTGAAAAGTTAACACCTCTGTTAGCAACACCTGCACATCCCCTTGAAGTTGACAATAAACACAATACACTTGTCTACAGTAACTGGTAAAATTCCAAGAGTAAATGGTAACACAATACTGTGATGTAACCATAACATTCATTGACAAACTTTGAAAACAGAACAAGAACTGACCTGCACTATAACAACAGAGAATGAAAAAATACATACATATATTTTTTCTATTGTATATTGAAATACAATCCAAATATGAAAATGTAAATGGTTTATGAAGAGGACAAACATATTTTATGAAAAAATGCAGTAATGTGTAGAAAAATCTCCTCCATGTAAATGCCAGTAATAACATGTCTGGATCAAATCAGTCTCCCCTCCTCCCATTTCCATAGCTACACAATTACATTTGTAAGGTGTAGATTCAGCCTGCTGAGCACTGTGAAGATGCAAATGAGGTGTTAAATCATTACCATTCATGAATACCAACATTATCACTTGGTGTAGGGAAGGTAAACATCATGTAAGTAGCTAAACAATTGCATGCACATGCCCTAGGATTGCAGGGAAGGGCAATGACAATTGTTGGCTACTAATGGCTTGCAAGATTTAATGATTACTCTGACTATAGCAGGAAGCAATACTGAAGAGGCTCTTCTCTCTGAGGTGTGTGCATCATGCAGATTAGACTTAAGTAAAAATTGGAAGCACCTTGACAGCTATGAGAATAACCTTAACAATATTGATATTCTTTTAATAATGACACACTCTCCATCCTCAGCTTAAAATGTATTCTGCAATACTAATCAGCTATGTTGCACATTGAAACAAAGATGCAAAGAAATGCTCATGAGATTGCATTTCTGTTAGTTAAGATGAGATTAGGGGAAGATGCTCAGAAAATTAAGAAAAGAAATAGCTAGCAGTGTTGACAACCTTTCATTAATATGGTGTGGGATGTTATAAGCTTAAATATTTTGCAATATCACATTCATCGAGACATGTTCAAGCAAATGAGAAAGGAACATTTTCTGAGCTTTCTTCTGGTGGACCTGTAATCTGATGGCTTGCTAAGTTAGATCTGTATGGTATGTACATTTTCTGATTCATACTTGAAGCCTGTGTTATTGACAAGGAGGGGTAAGAAACCCAACTGAGTGTGTGTTGTTATTGCATTGAATTGAGGGTTCATATTCAGACAGTGTGCTATTTGAGAGAGTTAATACATATTTCCTGAGCATATGATCAGGTTGTTACACACAGAATAAGGAAACATCACAACTTGCATTTTCTTTATTATGTCTGATGTTTGCTATAATTGACAATTTTTTCTCTTTTATTGGGTTCATCATTTGTGATAATTTTAGCAAAGCACACTTTGGGCTATCATCATGTCATGGCAGTGAATGAGAGTCCACTGCCCAAGGTACAAACTGAAAAAATAATTTGGAATGCCATCATTAGCGCATTTTAGAATGCCAGAAGTATGCTTTGATAAGCACTCTGAACAGGAGTAAGTGAAAAAGTTCAACATTGTACCTAAGTGTTACTGTAGCACACAGTATAAATGTGGCGAGTCTAAAGAAACAGGAGAAATGATGCAGGGTTTGAATCCAGCTTGCAGATATTTTCATTTATCTGGATATACAAAAACTATAGAAGAATAATATGTTGTACACAAAATGCATATGCTAAAGTATGTGATTAATGTTGTAATTCTTACCTGTAATTCATCTTAGTTGAGGTTGCAAAGGTGTTGCTGCTACCTAGTGACCTTTTGTCCTCATTAATAATAATATTAGCAAGGGGTTTTGTATCATATGACAGATTATCAGTATTAGAACGCAAAATTATTAACATAAGCACTGTGGACAGATGAGTGACATGCTGTACAAATGTTCGCAATCATACTTTATCACAGGAGGAAGTACTTGTTCATGGTATACCTTGTGTCTTGACAAATTGTATGTAGTCTGCCAACCATGACATGCTGTCATTGTATGTCCCCTTTCTGAGCCATTGGCACTACATAACATGCTGATGATGTGTAGCTAACATATAGGCCACATGCTGCTTGTAATGTTTGCAGCAGATGTAAAATTGCAGCATATGTCTTTTTTAATGGAATAACTGTTGATGAACATAAAGCCATGTCATGTTTGCTTTTGTGTTTTGTGGTGTGGAATATAATTTTATTTATTTATTTATTTATTTTGCCTTTACAATGTGTGCACTGCTTGGCAGAGCATAAACAGGCCTCACAGCTGAAGGAAAAAATGGGAACATTTAATGTTACTATATTTGTTAGTGCAACCACTCCTGGAACCATTGCACAGTATCTTAAAAGAGTGGGTGATGTGTGCCTGATGTATACCACTCACAGTGGCACAAGCTATAACTGCAGGGACTTTGGACCCATAACAGAGTAGCTCTGGGGTTCAAATCCATATTGTGTGAAGGGAATGGGAAAATGATTAATCAAGATTTATGACTTACTTTCATCACAACTGCATATGCTGTTTTTTCCTGTTTCTTGCCTTCTGCACTTGCTCTCTGCTGAGCGGTGCAAAATCAAGATTACCTGCTTAAGGGAAAACAGGAAACAATTTATTTGGGAACCCTTCTGTAGAGCATAAAGGCTTGGCAGTGATGCACAGATGTCAGCACTCTGGATAGTACTAAGTGGAGAATATCCACCTGTTGCATATGTGTTTCTGTGGCACAAAGTGCAAGAGCAGTGACTTTAGAGAAAGAAACAGATAATCCAGATCACACTTACTTTCTGAAATGGTGTCAGAATGCAATTTCTAACAAGACTTTGATTAAAAAGGTAGCACTGCATACAAATGGCTATCATAAGTAGGTTGATTGCAAGAAATGCATCGGTAATTCTTTGATAACTAGTTTTCTAGGTGGCATATCTCATTAATGATTTAATTATGAAACTCAGCTGATTGTGTGTAATTGTTTAAGCATAATTATGATAATTAATGAAAAATCATCTTGACTCCTCACATAGCCCGAGTATGTGCTTAGGACAGTGTGTGATGTGAAGTATGAATGTATTATACCCCAACTAGTATTACTCAGCTCATGAAAGTCTATCCATTTGAAATATATTTACACACAGTAATCCTGACTCTTACATGGGATTGCAGTTCCCTGGAGTTCTTAAAGTCATACACATGCAGCCCTTTCTCAAGTATATTTCAATTCATACTGAATGCATTACAGCTGTAATGACCATGATTGAAAAGGAGTTTTCCTGTAGCACTGAGAAATAATAAATCGGCTTGATATGCATGCATTCTTTACTGCATAGGTTTTTTTATTCCCACCTTGTAAAACTAACTTTTACAGTGTGCAAGTAACAACACTGCTTTAAAGTCTCTTCTTCTCAATTGTATAGCTGCTGAAGACATTGCAGCAAACTGTGAGGTACACCAAGAGGGGTTAAATCACTTAAGAGTGGCACAGGATACAGATGCATCAGATCTTACTGTAAGCCTAACTATAGCAATTATATGCATAATGGTAATACTGAAATAAATAGTTGTATTTCTGATATCATAGCAGTGCAATTCATTAATGGTACAACAGTGTAAGACCTGTCCATCATACCTGGATGTGGCAAAGGTATATAGACTGAATAATCATAAAATGTTTACACAGTGAAATTATACAGTCATGTTTCATGCCATGGATCTAGTTCTGTCTCTTTTTTGTCCCACCATGCACCTCATCTCTCATTTTTCTTTTTCTTTTTTTCTGTTTGAATATTTTATATGTCTTAAAATGTTCTGTTGTCATATATTTCTGCTTACAAAAAAATATTTTCAGCACAGAGAGGTAGACCGACCATTGCGTATTGGCGCATCATCCCTCCATAGGTTGGAGTACCCACAACCAACATTTCAGAGTCCCAAGCTGTCAGTGTTGGCTCCACAGCCACTGTCCTACCTGATCCATCTGCATCAGGTAGTTCTGCCACAGTTACTGGTGCAGTGGAACCCTCCAGGAGTAGTAGTAGTGGAGGTTGTGATTTTGTTACATGGCAAGAGCTTACAGGGCTGGTGAAGGGTATCATGGAAAAGGACCTTGTTGCCCAAATTGATCATGTAGTAAAGGTGCTTTGTCATATTGCCAAGACAATGCCACATTGAGCACTGACACTGGAAACTGACACAGGAGACAGTGGTGACAGTTGTGAGGGTGAGGACTAGATTCTCACTGTTCACAGATTTGACATGGGTACACCTCCAATGCCCCTACTATCCTCAATCATGGTGTATCCCAATATTTTGTGTCTGTCTCCATCCAGGCTGTCTTGTATGTCCAATATGTCTGCACCTGCTTCTTATCTACCCTATCTACCTGACCATCACATTCCTAAGCCCCTTCCCCAACATTCCTCACTCTTTGAAAGTAAAAAAAAAGAAAAATGGGCACCTGTCCCATGAGAAAATGAAGACCCATACATAATTCTTCACTTCACCTAGGTATATTCTTGACACATTTGATTTGGTACATTACTCTGTTGTTGTCACCTACCCTTAGAGTGGTGACAGCCCCAAATCAGCAAATTCTGGGTACACTTTCACATTTATATTGTGAAGTAGTGGATAGCTATGGTTCTCTCCCACTACCTTCTTACCAATCCCTTTATTCTTTCCCCTGTGTCCTCCCCTCTGTCCCCCCCCCCATTTCACCACTTTCCTATCTATCCCTTTTTCATGCATTTAATCTGGTCAACAAATAGAATCAAGCACAACACACTTTGTCAGAAGTGGCACATAAGAAAACATTCAGTTTTTATCCTCAGCATTTGCGCAGAGTTTGACATCCCACATCAATGATAGGTGATGTCAAATGGCTCTTCATGTCTTATGGCAAAACCTGGACAGTCATTGCCATCACCCTCAGTAATCCTGTTATCCTTGCTCAAAGGTACTTAAACATGTTGTACTATTGGAATACAGAGTAAAGGCAGAATAAGTGCATCACTTGGCAACATTTACTCTAACAGTTCTTTGACTACTGGATGTAACAAAGTACAACTTTCTCTGTGGAGAGCTGACATAAATTACTTGTCTAAAGATTGATGTTTGGTCATAACATCAATGGTTTGATTCCAGATGTATGTCACATTATTTCTTACTGTGATGTTACATCGCTATGATATGTTTCATGGCATACATCTTAATTTTTATCCAGTTACAAGCTTTAAAGGAAATTCCACCTTAGAACTAAAAAAACATGTTTTATTATTGTATCTTTCTTTTCCGGTGTATTTTAATGCCTCAAAATCACTGTGAGTGCTTCTTTTACAATTTTAATGTGTTTCCCTCAAAACTGGATGATGGGGCCTGATGCATTTATATCATGTTATTGAAAGATGAAAATAGCGAACGCTATTTCATCGGCCTCAAAACATCTAAACATGAAAATATTGAACATTCAGAACAGCAAATTTTTTCCCATGGAAAAAATTCTCTGCTCCGAAACACATA
This sequence comes from Protopterus annectens, assembly GCF_019279795.1. Lineage (NCBI taxonomy): Eukaryota > Metazoa > Chordata > Ceratodontiformes > Protopteridae > Protopterus > Protopterus annectens. The sequence goes on along the minus strand of NC_056734.1, from coordinate 323,529,852 downwards.
CACACAACACAAGCACATCAAACAAACAGCAACCACACACATACACTTAAATTCCTACATCTAATGCTACACTAAACTAAACATACAGTACTACCTACCCACTTACCTTAACCCAAACCCTAACCCTAAGGTCCGTCACTATCACACACTCACCTAACCCGCATCCTAGCCCTAACCCTAACTCACTTAAACCGCCCCTAACCCTAAAGTCTGTCACTATCGCACACACGCCTAACCCACACCCTAACCCTAACTCACTTAACCCGCCCCTTACCCTAACGTACAAACAATCGCACACTTACCTGAACCCAACCCGCAACTTTCCATCACAGTGCTTAGAATAGCGAAGCCACAGAAACGGCCAACCAAATTCTTTCCCGAGGAAAGAATTAGCTGTTCTGCAGCTTCGCTATTCTTAGCATTCGCTGAATAGTGTTCGATATCAGAACATTCAAATTTTTAATACTTCAATGTTCTGATATGGCCCCGGCCTGACTTGCTAACATGATCCTGTTTTTATGCTTTTATTCCTTCTTCCCAAAATACATTTCAAGTCCTCTTCATATGAGTCATGCTAGACATAAGGAAATGATGTTTCTCGTGCCATTAAGCTAGAATGGTAGGACTGTGAAGCACTGTCATCTAAACACACCTTCTGTAACAGAGCTACTTCTATGTCTCCCTAACTGAGCCTCATTTATGTGTTTGTCAGAGCTTGTTCTATGCTATAAATAGCTGTTAGCTACTTCCAGCAAAAGAAAATAGGTAAACAGCAGGTATTTGTAAATGGATTATTTTGTAGTTTTAAAAGAATTGACACGCCTTCATCTCCACTCTTATTCTGAGGTATGAAAGCTCTCACTGCAGTAAATGATCCTTGCTGTCTCAAATACATGTGATAAGTAGTAGGACTCCAAACTAAGTCTGCCTGCTCCTTCCCAATGCCCTAAGTGGGAAGTTTTTTTTTTCTCTGGCATGAATGATGCAAACTTAAAATGTGCTTTACTAGTTGCTTAATTAATTCTGTCATGTTCACCACCCCTTTTGTTTCTATTTCATATTTATTTATACTTTGGTACCCAG
>NC_056734.1:323418769-323526269 GCF_019279795.1 Protopterus annectens | reverse complement strand
AGCTACTTGGGCCGGGACATAAAGCACTGGTTGGACAGAGGGAGTGCTGGGAGGACTTGGCTTGGAGCTCTGGCTAAGGACTCCACTCTATAGCTGTGCCAGTGGGGAGTCTTATTGGGGATCTGAAGAGAAAGGGAGAAACCATCCCTAGACCTACTGTGATCTCTGTGTGCTCTTAAGGGAAATTGTACTTTACTGTGTGTGTATTTGTTATCCCTCCCCATGTGGGCGCCTCTCACTGGTGCTAGTGGTGAAGACTGAGGCTCCTTGATTACTTGGTCAGTGTATGGGTGCCACATAAATAAATAAATAAAAGTAATTGTGAATCTCTTACCATGGATCTGCATGCGCCAGATATGCATCCCCCTCTCGGAGGATGTCACAAAAAAGTATAAAAGACAAGAAAATACTTTTTATGAACATTATCAGTGCACCTATTTGATATGGTTGCCACTTGTCTCTATTTCTGCACTTCTGTCTTTTGTGTGTGTGGGGGGAGGTTGAAAATGGTAAATGTGTTGATACTTTACAAGAAAAAAACATTTTCTGACTTTTCTCTAAATGTCACAGAAACCTTTGCTACTACATTTAAATTATCTTAACGTATAAACTGTTATAAATAACAAACATTTAAAGCTTAGAATTTCAATACTGTGTTGCTGCTTATGTAAATTTGTCAGAAGAGGTGACAATTGCCTTTTAAACTCTGACTGATCTAATTGTTTTGTTTTGCTTTGAAAGGGGAGTGTTAAGTTCTCCTCCTCTCTGCAATAAAAACAGTGGAAAACAGTTCTACAGCTTTCTGTCTTTTTTATATCTGCTGTTGTGTTCCTTACATTAGCAAGATTAATTGCCCATCTAAGATTAACAGCAGTACCTGGCAGGGTAAACTACAGATATGTCATCAGGGAGAGACAAATTCCTCTGCAAAGTATGTGACATGTGCGGTTTCCCTTCCTTTTATTTCAATGCAAAGAAATAAAAGTTTTAAGAAGTAGAAGCAGGTTTCTGGCACCTACACAATATCAGCACCATATTGTAGGGAGAAAAGAAACCTAAGGATTGAGTTAAACTGTAGGAAAGGGTGGAGTTTTATTTTAATGAACAGATTTTGAATACTGTTCCAAAAAAGCATTTGCAAACACATCTATTCCCATTAGGAAGAATTATTAAACCATCATTATACTCATGCATTAGTCATGTTTTATCTCTACTACAGCTTCTAGATCCTCAGAGCCATCAGTTAATGATAGGCATGACAGGTGAATAATAAGGACACACCATAAGGATGTGCATTAATGACTCATAGCACCAACCTTTGATATGTGTCTGCCCATCTCTCTCTCTCTCTCTCTCTCTATCTCCACCCCTTCTCTCTTACCCCTTTGTACTGTTCACTATTCATTAGGTTGATGGATGTAAATGTCATGTCATGTTATGGCATTTTCAGTCTGCCAATATTTTGCAAAAGGCTAATACCTACATCTTGCATTGGATCAATAGACTATTACTGCCCCTTCAATAGTGCAATTTTGACACATCCAAAGTTGGATTTCCTTTGTGGTGCAGTGAGCTAATGGTCAGCTCTCTGAATTTAATTTTGCATCTTCACAAGGGTTTGAATCTAGAATTAGGTGAAATTTTTACTGCCTACTTTTATAAGTCTCTTTCATGTGTATTTGTTGCCTGTGTATCTGTCTAACCCATTTCTGTTTTATCAGTTGTAGTCCTCAGCATTTGCACAAGGTCTGGCAATGAACAAGCATATTATGTAATGCTGAATGGTATTTCAAATGTTATTCCAAAATGTGGTGTGTTTTTGCCTTAGATGACATTGCTATGGCTAGCTTAGCACAAATAGCAATATGCCCACTGTGCTATAGTAAACCAGACTTAGGGTAATAAACTACAGTGACCCTTCCATGTGTATCAGGCTGCTGGATATCACTTAAAGTGTAAGGAATGCTACAACTGATATAAAGGTAATGAGTACTGCTGTCTACCCAGTGCTTTTACTGAATGTGTTGTGAGTGTCTATTACAATGTGTAATTGAAAGGTAGCATGGCATAAACTCCACTTTTGTAAGCTAAAATAATCAGCCTCTCTGTAAAGTTTTATTGCTACTGCCAAAGGCTCAAATCCTGATATACGTTATACAGTGATGTAATTTTTCTCTATATTACTTGTGTGTGTGCTATATCTGTTATCAGCAAAACTACATCATTATGTTAATATCATGTTTCCAATTTCCTGCACATTCTTCAACCAAATGTATGTGGTTGTATTGGTTATTGTCACTCCTCTACCTTCTGCATCTCTGTGTAAATCATTTACTAGTACAGAGCAGGACACATTCTGAATGAGTAAGCAAGTAATACAAACATACCATAAAGATGTTCATAAATGTGCTATAATGCAAACTGTTATGTGTCTCTCATCACCTCTTCTGTCTCATCACGTTATAGTGTAACAGGTTTAGCAGTATGAAATGCTCATCTTATATCATTTGGCTACTGTCCATACTGTGAGGACCCTTAATGCACACACTTCACAATACATCCTGCCCTACACACATAGTTATTATATATATGTGCTGAGTCATAATAATTATTTCAAAATACATACCATCCTTGTCATGCTTAACAAATTGTGCACCCAATTAACTTGTAATTTTCCTTGAAGAATGGCTGATATGTAGTATGTACAAAAGTTTATTTTAGTAGTCATTACTGACACAATTTTACTTGGGATAGTCAGTCCTATTTACACTTTGTCATTGTCCATGCCAATTACTTTTTCAGCAGTGCACTTTAGGAAAAAAAAATGATCAAATATAAGTATTGTTACTGGATGTTATTACTTCATTATATGGAAATGGATTACTGTACTCAAGTGAACAACAGTGAGCTCTGTGGTTCACTGAACATTCTGTACAGATATGTCTGCACTGCAGCACTTACACATACAAATGACATACAACCACACAGAACCTTGGTACACATACTTCATCATTACTTAGCCCTAATGATATACAACCACACAGAGCCCTGGCAGACGTACTTCATCATTACTTAGTCCTAATGATATACAACTACATAGAGCCTTGGTACACATACTACATAATTACTTAGCCCTAATGATATACAACCACATACAGCCTTAGCACACATACTTCATCATTACTTAGCCCTAATGATATACAAACACACAGAGCCTTGGCACACATACTTCATCATTACTTAGCCCCACTGCACTGGAACATTAAGGATTGTTTTGTAGTACTGATGCACATTGTTCATGCATGAGTAGATACCATTACTAATTTCAAGAACATTCATTAAGGTTTACATACCATCCTAACCTGATGAGCCATGAATGCTTCATTGTCCATCCTGTGCTTCACAAGTGTGTGTGTGTGTCTCATTTACGTGACATCATGTAAAACATTTTGGCACATGTCAATTTCAATTCTGCAACATACATTAATGACAGCATAGCTGACCTAAGGCAGCAATATGTATTAATTATTGATCATAAGATTGCACTTACTCCTTCATATCAACAAATATAGTTTTGCACAAAAACTGTAATGGCAGAATATCTTCTCTGACAATGAATGAGAAACCAATCCTATGGATACTGTACTGTCACAATGCAGAAGTAAGATTTCTTTAATGGTGCTTGCATTAATTACTGTGTCTATTAGATTGTGTAACTATATAGGTAGCGGGATCTAATCTCACAGTACTCAACTTGTATATGTGTGAGCTGTGTGTAGAGTCATGTAAATATGACCTTATGTACTGCTGTGATTACTGAAATAGCAGTCTGGTGAAACTTTTACACTGCAGGGTGAGCCTACCTCAGTGTCAGATCCTTCTCCCAGTATCATCTTCTTTGCAACACAATGCTAATGTCATCCTCCGTAAAGTGCACTTTCACACTGTAAAAGTCAGACCTATGCAGTAGAATTTGCATTAAGTACTAAGTCCTTGAAATGGCGTAACTAGACAGGTATGGAGTTCTAATTTCACAGCAATCAACTTATGTGAGTTGTGTATAGAATCATTAAAATATGACCTTCTGTACTAGCAGTCTGGAGAGAACCTTCCACTGTAGGGTAAGTCCATATCAGTGTCAGACCCTTCTCCCAGTATCTTCTTCTCTGCAATAAAGTGCTGATGTCATCTTCTATAAAGTGCGCTCTCAGATTGTAAAAGTCAGACTTGTCCAGTGGTGCTTCTGTTAAGGACTGTGTCCTGTAGATTGTGTAAGTAGATAGATAGAGGGTTCTAATCATGCAACAGTCTACTTACGTGATGGTGAGACCTTAGTATACCAAGAGGACTAATCCAATTGCTGTGCTCATTTGACTCCAACTTGTTAGAAACACGTGCATGGTCAGATCAATTCCACATCCCCTTTTCCCTCTCTCCACAAACACATACTGTCTGCAACACACTGATGAGGTCATCCTTTAAAAATGCACTCTCACACTACTAAAGCCAGACCTCTCCTGTGGCACATGCATATAATACACCTGTATGTCAGTTGTGCCAGTAGATAGGTAGGGAGTTTTAATACAGCACTGAGAACCTCATGATTGTGTTTGTGTGTAAATCGATGCAGGGGTGTTTTACACTCCTTAGTATAACCATATTTAGAATCCCACATGACTGTGCCAATCATTCTTGCACACACTTCTCCTTTGCATGTCACAGCTGATGTCTTCTCTTCAAAGATGTAGTGTGGCTCCCATGCAGTCAGACATCTTCTGTGGCATGTGTCTATAATGCAAGTGCATGTAGATTGTGTCAGTAGGTAGGGAGTTGGAATACAGCAGTGAGAACCTCATGACTGTGAGTGTGTGGATGTAGAAGTGCTTTATACCTCTCAGCACTGACATTTAGAGTCCCACATAGCTATAAAAGTCATTTTTGCACATACAATTCCTTTGCAAGACACAGCTGATGCCATCCCTTCAAAGATGCACTGTGGCTCGTATGCAATCAGAGTTCTCCTGTGGTGTGTGCTTATAATACACTTGCATGTAGATCATGTCAGTAGATAGGTACGGAGTTTGAATACAAGTCTGACTGTTTTCTGTCAGTGTGTGTTTCTTCTTCTTACTGTGCAGAACAGGCTGCAAATACATATGTGATGTTTATCGATAAAGTGCGCTTCTGTTGTGCAACCACTTTTTAGCAGAAACATGATGGTAATACACAGTGGTGATGTCATCCATTGAAATGAGCAATGTCAAAGTTGTAAAATAAATCTCAAGTGGAACTTGTGTTGCAACAAGCTCTCAAAAGCTCATGATGTTAGATATATAGTTGAAATCCCTACGACAATATGTACACTCATTGTACGTTATTAACAATGTTTTCATCCACATTTGCTATGTTCATGTGTAGATGTTATTTCTACTTACAAGAGTTTATTCTAAATTTCATTTTGAAATACTGTATTGAAGACAGATGCTGTTATTTGAATAGATTGTCCTTCCATACCATTTGTAGTAAGACTCCTCCTCAAGGCTGAGGACATGAGGTGATGGAATGTATGTTGTTGCCTGTGTAAGGCATGTGTTCCAATAAGAGATTATATCCACATTGTATATAATTGTTGTTCTATAGTAACAGTGAAAACAGCAGGGGGCCACAGGTGTGTTTGGTTATACCTAATTGCAGGGTTATGGAACAGACATCCTAAGTGTACACAGACAGCTGGAAGATATCAATACATTTCAAATGGCATGGTGTATGTATTCATGGAGCTATGAAACTGCAATGAGCAGCATGAGGTATCCTTAAAATACATGTATTATTTTGCCATATAAGTTCATTGTTCATATTTTACATTACTGCTAACTGGCATGAACTTTTTATTACCCATGTATTTGTCTCAAAGAATAGTGAAATATATTAAATCATTATTACTCCTAACCCTAAATGATATCCTATCATCTTACATCTTACATATATCTGGTAATAAATCTGTGTCATTTTCTACTTGTTTTATCCATCATAAAATGTACATTATTTAGTATGTTATTAGCATTGGTATTATGCAGATTTAATGTAAGATGAGCCATGAATATTCGAACCTTAGGGGCATTAAATGTGAAACAAAAATCTTCTTAAAAATTGGTGTACCATAAAGTAAAGATTTCATATCTATAATCTTATTATAATCTGCTGTGATTAAGACTGCCATTGTAAATAAATCTTGCTTTTGTGCCATTTTATTAATATCAGTGGAATATTAAAATACAGTTGCTTAAAATCCCTATCCAGGATAGAAATACAAAATATCACTCTCACAGTTCATACATTTGGGTTCTGGAGGTAACACATGAAAATGTAGGCTTGAAATATTAAGAAATGTGTAAGTTATACACATTTGCCTAATCTACAGTAGAAAACAATGCATTAATTAAACTGTTTATCACAAATTACATTTCATTATGGATATTCAGCAAGTAGCTGCAAGCTGGCATTTCCATCCAATTATTGCCATTTTAAATGTTCACTCCCTGGAACTTGTGAAATATTTTTTTCTGTATTTGTTGACCAGTTAAACCCATTGAGAAAAAACTTCCCTTTTTTAGGGGCAACCTGGGAACACTATCTGACTATGTGGCTTACTCAGAGTCATACAGCAGGGAAATCAAGGTGGAAGAAATCAAATCCAGTACCTGGACATAGGAAGCAGTTCAATACCTCCGAGCTTGAGCCCGCTGTGCCAACTACCAGACATCGTCTGTGTCAATGTGAAATACAAACAAGAGTGCACTGACTATTTCATTCTTTTTTAGCTAATATTTTAGCATTCACTCCATAGAACAATGCATCAAAAACTACATTATTTTCAATGAATTATACTATTTCGTTAGATAATCATGTACTCAGTATAGTCACCTTTTGTGACAGAATTCTGCAGTCATGCCCAAACACGTTAAAAAATATTAAGTTCTTAATATTTCTTAGAAAGCACACATAAAATAACAGTAACACCAGATCTGTGGCCTTTCAACACTGGAAGTATTATTTCCATTCTCAGAAATGCACACACATATTGAACTATGCAAACTGCACAATGAACTCAAACTGAAAATTGTGTATTTTCATTTCTTCTTGCTTACTTTGTTTTCCTGTTTTTCTGCGCACATTTAAGCAAATAGATATAACTTGGATATTTCCTGAAAATGTTCTAAACTTTCAAAATGTACTCTGTAGAAGCCCAACTCCTGCAATAAGCAGCTGCCATTCTGCAGTATTATATGAAAGGGTGATTTTCTGCAATGACTACAAAATTATCCTTCAGGATACAATGACAGAATAACAGCTATGTAAGATCATTAAGTATATTTCTAAAGATGGGATGTCAAACACTAAGGCCAGAAACAACAGGAAATAATGACATGATGGCAATTTCTTGAAAATCACATAGTAAAATAATACTATAAATGAAATGCTTACAGCAGTTTGCATTTTTGTGTGGGAGTTTCAAAATATGCAGCAACAAATGAGTGTCAACTGCACTGTGGAATGCTTGAGTTTGTTCAACAAGCTGGAGGCAATTACAAATAATCAGTCCTTGTATTCTGCTCCTTGCAAATGCCTCTTTTATTATTATCAAAGCCATAAGGTTGTGCTGTACCTCAATGGATTCCTTCAAGGATTTTTACCCATGTGAAAGAGTATCTTCAAGAAACTTCAAATCTAGGCTTAAGAATATGAATGTGTTGGAGAAATAAAATGAATAGTTACATTACTGGTAGTCTTAAAAGCATAGCACTGTCTTTGAATATGTCTAGTACAGGATGTCTAACTTTGGTCAATCATCCGTTCTTCAAACATCAGAATGTAATTGATGCAGACGTTATCTCTACAATTTATAGCACGCAGGGTGATAAAATAACACATTTTAAATAATGTGTTTTTAAACATTATACCATACATCATGTTATCCATTAATTTCTTCCTTATGCCTAAAAACCAGTATGGCATATTTTTGAAATACTCCCATAAAAATGTATTTATCCTGGAAGCAAATGAAGAACCCACCTCTCAGATCTCCCTAGTTCACATGTAAGTACCACGCTAGCTACCCCTTGTGGGCAATTTTAAGCCTAGTCAATTTCCCTTTCAAACGTAAGAATCATTATTAATTATAATGCTGTTTAACATTAATAACTGTACTTCATATAAATAATTGATTCTGTTATTTGATATTTATATTCCCAAGCAAAACTGGAGAGATGGCAGTGGACTTTCCGTTATAATTAGCATTGACAACTGTATATTTGGCCATTTTACTACTGTAGACATAACTGACCTTGGTAAACATTCCCCACATTTTCTTACAGAGTGTGTGTGTTTGTGTGTGTGTGGGGGGTGGCAGTGATTAATGCTTCCTTCAGAGAAGCACCGAGTTATGCCCTGTAACTGAGGTGCAGTGTCAGAATACCTAAATTATTTAATATATGTACCACGTAGACTCTGTAATATGCATGCTGGACATACCTGAGAGCACCCCGGCACTATTAGGTTTTACCTCATATCATGCGTTCCGGCCCCAAAACCCGGACCACACCACAAAAGGAGGGGGTGTATCCATATTCATAAAGGATACCCACACCTCCAGGTTGGTGGCAACGCTAAGCTTCGGAAGCCATCCAGGTGCAACTAACCATAGGCAAAACTGCTCTACAAATTGTAGCATGCTACAGGCCACCCTCTCAAACTCAGGAAACCCACACAGCCTTCCTGAAGACACTGGAGGGTATAAATGTATCTCCAAACACCATCATATTGGGTGACTTCAACTACCCGAATATAGACTGGGAACATTACTCAAGCCCTAACTTTCTAGCCCAACGGTTCCTGGAGTTCATAAATTCAAATGCCATGGAACAGCTAGTCACTGTTCCCACGAGAGGAGAAAATATACTAGATCTCATTGTCACAAACATGGGGACAAAATGCTCCACACACGAAGTATATCCCTCATTGGTGAGATCTGTTCATAAACTAATCCCTCTGGAAATTCACATCCCTCTCCCACCCCAAATAAAAAAGACCATAGTGAAGAACTTCTCTAAAGCAAACTTCACACTACTCAAGACTGGTGTGGTATCCTTCAAGGCCTCTGAGCCAGAGGAAACCACAACCCAAGCTGCGGAAGCCCTTACAAATGCCTTCTATGAACACCTCCAGGACTGCATGGATCAGGCAATCCCAAATAAAACCAAGACTCTTTCCACAAAGGGCAAACGTCCAGTCTGGTGGACCCCAGCCATTAACAAACTTTACAATAAGAGGAGAAAGCTATTACATGATAGAACAAAATCCATAAAAGGGAAGTCACCCCTGATCATTATTAGTAAAAAATATGAGCACTCATAAAATCAACTAAGGCCAATTTTGAGAGAAAAATTGCCATGGATTCAAAGGACAATCATAAGGCCTTTTTCAGCTATGTTAGGAACCTGGGTGGAAACTCCCAGATATGCTCAGAATTAGTCCAAAATGATACAAAAATCACTGAACCCACAGACATTGCCAACATACTGGCAGACAGGTTCAGTGCAAACTTCACCCCTCTCCCCTAAAGGAGAGATAACTATCCCAGCCGAGTGTAGCCTCCCGGACATCTCAAATGCGCAGGTGAAAGCTGCTCTCTCTAAAGCTAAAACACAGCATCAATGGGACCGGATGGTGTCCCCGGCTGTGTGCTACACGAGCTAAATGAGGGATTAAACCTGCACATAAGGCAGCTGTTTAATCTCAGCCTTACCACAGGGTACGTGCCCAAGGAGCGGCGACGGCAACTGTGGTCCCACTCCACAAAGGCGGGCCTCACGGACCCTGGTAATTACCGCCCATAAGCTTAACAAGTCTAGTCTGCAAAGCTATGGAGAGGATCATAATGGAGCTCATAAACAAAGATATAGGGGACTTGCAGACATTGGACCCGACCCAGTTTGGCTTTGTCAAGGGAAGATCATGCCTTTTGAACTTGGTCGACTTCTTGAAACAGTCACCAAGGCCATTGATGAGGGAAAGGCAGTCCATACAGCCTACCTTGACCTTGCAAAGGCTTTCGACACAATACCCCACTCGGGTATTGTAGAAAAACTTACCAGCTTAAATGTAAACCCATATGTCACAAGATGGGTTGCAAACTGGCTTAAGGACAGAACCCACAGGGTTAGAGTTGCTGGCGCTGTGTCAGACTCCAAACCGGTCACAAGTGGTGTCCCACAGGGCTCGGTCCTTGGCCCCTATTGTTTGGCATCTACTTCTCAGAAGTACAGGCCAACATGGGAGGACTTTGGCTGACAAAGTTTGCAGACGACTGCAAACTGGGCCATAGTGGAAAGTGCATCGGACACGGATATCCTTCAGAAGGGACTCACGGAAACAGATAGCTGGTGCCAGAGCCATGGCCTGAAGTTAAACGCCAAAAATGTATAGTCATACCCTTCGGGAAAAACAAGGTAACCCCAAGCTACCATATAGGTGGCAATCCACTAAGCACAGAAGAGGTTATCAGGGACCTGGGGACCCAGGTTGACAGTGGCCTTTCTTTGACACTCACGTTGCTAAAGTGGTTAGAAAGACCTTCTACATTGCCCACCTGATCATGAAGGATTCACATCCAGATCTAGTGAGGTCATTGTTCCCTGTACTCTTCACTTATCAGACCAATGATCGAGTACAATGCCCCATTCGGGATGTATCTCACCCGACATCTGCAGCAATTGGAGAGACCCCAAAAGTTCCTCACCAAAAGGATAAAGGGACTTCAAAATCTGTCATATGCTGCCAGATTGAAGAAACTCCAGCTCTATTCAGTCGCATACCGTCTGCTCAGAGGTGACATGTGCCTGACATACAAGGCCATGTCCAACCCGGAATTAATGGACATGCTCCACCTCAAAAAATCCAAATCCACCAAAACCACTAGAGCAAGTGACTTAAACCTTAGCACGGATATAAATAGGACGTGCTGGAGGGATAGATTTATCACTCAGAGACTCCCTATGCTGTGGAATAAAATCCCGGTCCATGTGAGGCAGAGCACCTCGCTGACTCTGTTCAAGAGAAATCTAGACCTGTGGATGGGAGATCGTAGGTTTACCCCGGGAATCATCTCTGTGTTACTGCTGGACAGAGGCACAACAAACTAATGGGCACAGTATTTTTTCATATAAGGGGTGGCGTAAGCCACAAAAATTTGGGCTAGGCTTATAAATGCCTTAGGGCAGAAAGCCTAGTATAAACCTATGAACCTATGAACCTAAGTAATATGACATTTGCCTTCCCTACAACCTATCACGGAGTGATATGCCAAAGAGAAAGGGATAGGGGAATAAATGAAAGACCAGCACTGGTAGAATTTTTGGTAGAATCTAGAACAGAAACTGCTGTTAAAAAAGGATAATTAGAAAATATATAAAATATTGCATGATAACTATAAGAATCAAAGGGCTTTAGAAAAGATGGAGAAGAGAGACTGGATAAGCAATTTACAAAATAATAATGGGAACACATATGTATGGCTCCCAAATATGCAACAAAATATAGAAGATTTAGGATTTTTGCTTGGAAGTGTTTACATATGTATTTGCATATCCCAAGTGGATTCCAAATAATTTTCCTTTAGGTGGATTGCAAATATTGATGGTATGATGAGGCTGAAAGAGGTAATTGGAACATATTTTTTGTGAATGTAATGAGTTAGCAAGCTTTAAAATTTCTCTACAGAATAGTCCTAGGAATACTGGGTGAGTAAATTTGTATAACTAAGAAAATTATTTTTTTGAGCTGGGATGCAGGATCTGAATTGCCTAGACATAGTAAGGCCTTGCAAAGTTTAATTCTGGTGGTTGCCAAAAAAGCAATAATTTATTTATTATTTATTTATTTATTATAGTTTGATGACCTGGATAGTCCACTGGGCCTGGAAGAGCTTGTTTTCAGTGGAGGCCCGGGGAGAAAAGCTCCACAGGATATAGACAATTATACAATAGTTATACAAAGTAATAAAATAGTAGAACAGTGAAACATACAGGGATAAAAAGACATGACATTTTTAATCCTAGGTAATAGGTTCATAGGTTCATAGGTTCATAGGTTCATACTAGGCTATCTGCCCTAGGGCATTTATAAGCCTAGCCAGAATGTGTTTGGCTTTCGCCACCCACTTTAAATTTATTTTGCTATGCCCTTTTTCGAGGTTAGTATACTGTGCCTCTGTCTAACAGTGACACAGAAGTGATACCCGGGATAAACCTATGATCTCCCATCCTTTCATCAAGATTCCTCTTGAAGAGAGTCAATGAGGGACTCTGCCTAACCTGGACTGGGATTTTATTCCAGAGTGAAGGGAGCCTCTGGGTTATGAATCTGTCCCTCTAGCATGTCCTATTTATTTCAGTGCTGAGGTTCAAGTCTCTCGAGCGCATAGCTCGATGGGATTTGGATTTTCTGAGGTGCAGCATGTCCATTAATTCCGGGTTGGACATGGCTTTATACGTCAGGCACAGATCGCCTCTGAACAGGCGGTATGCCACTGAGTAGAGCTGGAGTTTCTTTAACCGGCAGCGTATGGCATCTGTTTGAGCCCTTTGATCCTCTTGGTGAGGTACTTTTGGGGTCTTTCCAGTTGCTGCAGGTGTCTGGTAAGGTACATCCCAAAAGGGGCATTATACTCAATTATGGGCCTGATGAGGGATGAGTAAAGAGGCATGATGACCTCCCCTGATCTAGATGTGAATCCCTTCATGATTAGGTGGGCTATATAAAATGTTTTTCTAACCACTTTGGCCACGTGGTTGTCAAATGAGAGATTGCTATCAACTTGGGTCCCCAGGTCCCTAATTACTTCTTCTGTACTTAATTGATTACCACCTATGTGGTAATTTGTGGGCACTTTGTTTTTGCCAAAGGGGATGACTATACACTTTTTGGCATTTAGCTTGAGGCCATGGCTCTGGCACCAGTTGTCTGTTTCTATGAGGCCCTTTTGGAGGATGCTTGTGTCGGCTGGAGAGTCGATTATGGCGCCCAGTTGGCAGTCATCTGCGAACTTGGTCAGCCACAGTCCTTCTGTGTTGGCCTGTACCTCCGAGAAATATATACCGAACAAGAGAGGTCCCAGGACTGAGCCCTGTGGGACACCACTTGTAACTGGTTTGGAGTCTGACACAGCTCCAGCAATTCTAACCATGTGGGTTCTGTCCTTGAGCCAATTTGCAATCCATCTAGTGACATAGGGATTTATATTTAAGCTGGTGAGCATATCTATAATGCCCGAGTGGGGTATTGTATCGAAGGCTTTTGCAAGGTCCAGGTAGGCTGTGTGGACCACCTTCCCCTCGTCAATGGCCTTGGTGACTGTTTCAAAGAAATCAACCAGGTTTAAGAGGCAGGATCTGCCCTTAACAAAGCCAAACTGGGTAGGATCCAGTGTTTGTAGGTCCCCAATATCTTTATTTATGAGGTCCATGATGATCCTTTCCATAGCTTTGCAGACCAAGCTAGTCAGGCTTATGGGGCGATAGTTTCCAGGATCCATTGAGGCACCACCTTTATGGAGAGGGACCACTGTTGCTGTACGCCACTCTTTGGGCACATATCCTGTAGTAAGGCTGAGATTGAACAGTAGTTTTATGTTTGGGTTTAGCTCTTCTTGGAGTTCATGTAGGATGCAGCCCGGGACACCGTCTGGTCCTATTGATGCTGTGTTTTTTGCTTTGGAGAGGGCGGCTCTTACCTGAGCATCTGAGATGTCATGGGGGCAGCACTCTGCTGGGATAGATATTTGCCCTATTCGTGGGGAGGGGGGCGAAGTTTGCGCTGGACCTGTCAGCTAGGATGTTGGCAATGTCTGTGGATGTGATGTATTTTTTATCATTTTGGACTAATTCTGAGCATATCTGGGAATTACCACCCAGGTTCCTAACATAACTAAAGAAAGCCTTGTGATTATCCTTAGTGTCCCGTGCAATTTTTCTCTCAAGCTGGCCTTAGACAATTTTATGTGTGCCCGTAGATTTTGCTAATACTGATCAGTGATGCCTTCCCTTTTTGGGATTTTGCTCTATCATTTAGTAGCTTTCTCCTTCTATTGTAAAGTTTGTTTATGGCTGGGGTCCACCAGACAGGACGTCTGCCTTTGGAGGATTGGGTCTTGGTTTTATTTGGGATCGCATGATCCATGCATTCCTGAAGGTGTTCATAGAATGCGTTTATAAAGGATTCTGCGGTCTGGGCCGTATTTTCCACAGGCCCGGGGGCTTTGAAGGATTCCACCTCAGTTTTGAGGAGTGTGAAATTTGCTTTAGAGAAGTTTTTTCACTGTGGTTTTCTGGGCAGGGGGTGGGATCGGGATGTGAATATCCAGTGAGATTAGTTTATGGTCTGATCTTACCAGTGAGGGATACACTTCTGGTCTGGAGCATAGAGTCCCCATGTTGGTGATGATCAGGTCCAGTATGTTTTCCCCTCTTGTGGGAGTGGTAATAAGTTGTTCCATAGCATTTGAGTTTATAAATTGTAGGAACCTTTAGGCTAGGGTTTTGGAGCTGGAGTAATGCTCCCAGTCTATGTTTGGGTAGTTGAAGTCGCCCAATATAATGGTGTTTGGAGAGACCTTCATATTTTCCAGTGTTCTCAGGAAGGCCGAGTGGGGTTCCTGGGTTTGGGAGGGTGGTCTGTAGCAGGCTATAAACTGGAAGGCAGTTTTACCCACTGTTAGTTGCACATGGATAGTCTCTGATGCTTCGTCCTTTGCCACCAATCTGGAGGTGTGGGTATCTTTGATGAATATCGATACTCCCCCTCCTTTTGTGGTTCGGTCCAAGTTTTGGGGCCGAAAAGCATGGTATGAGGTATAACCTGGTAGTGCTGGGGTGCTCTCGGGAGCCCTGAACCAGGTTTCTGTTACTGCACAGATATCGATGTTCTCCATGCTAAGGAGAGTTTCGAGTGCGTGCATCTTGAGGTTTAGACTTCTGGCGTTGAGTAGCATTACTCTTAGTTTCTTATCCGTTGTGTTACCTATGGAGGTGGGTTTGTCTTTTGAGCCTTGCCTAAAAAAGGCACTATGGGGGTAGCAAGAGCCTTTGCCAATATCCGAAAGCCCAGGGTGACAGGTGCAAGCCGCCCCTAGCGAAGCATCGTGGCTTGTCGAGCATATCATCCCAAGCTGACAGGCATTGGATCCCCTTTGAATGACACCAGTACTTAAGCCAATTGTTGAAATTGATCATCTTGTCTTCATATTGTGGCATCATTCTTGGTGAGGGTAAGATGCTACTCAAGGTCAGGGTCATACCGGCCTGGGCTACATGCTCAGAGAGCTCCTTTATGTCTCTTTTCATGTAGTCCAGGGAGGTACGTCTCAGGTCATTCACACCAGCATGGACAATGACTGAGTCATATTTGTGCTTGCCTTGGAGTGACCTGAGTGCTTGTGTTATGTGGCGGATCCTAGCACCCGACAAGCTACTCACCGTGACCCTCTCCTTGTTCAGCCTGGTGAGCGGGACGTCAGTGTGCCTGATGATAGAGTCACCTATTACAAGTGTATCAGGTGTTTTGTTTAGTCTTAACATCTGTGACTGTTCGGCACACTGGCTTTGTGAGATATGTGTTGCACGTGTTTTGTTTTGGGGTAGCAGCTGCTTGGGTGTCTGCTTTGGAGGTCTCTGCTGCTTCGGCAGATCTTTATTTAGAGCCTCCGAGTATGTTTTTGTGTGATTATGTGTTTTGTTTGCTGTCGTGGTAGGTCTATGTGAGACTGGAATTGTAGTGAGTGTGGTTTCCTTCTCCTCCTGACTGGTTATGCCTGTACTGAGTTGAGAGAGCTTAGCCTCCAGTTTGGCTATATGGTTGCATCTCTCACATGTGTTGGAATTTGTTGGGAGGAGGAGAGGGTTGTCTGTGTACATGAGGCAGTTGTAACATTGCCTCAAGATTCCCAGATCCACCAGCTGGACCGGAGAGGAGATTGACAACTCACCTTTGGACATGCTAGAATAATATTGGGAATTCCTTAATAATTGAAAACCAGGGCCAGTGGGGAGTGAGGGTGTAGTGCTTTTAATTTTTAGTGCTGACATATAATTGCTTTAGTGAGCAAGTGCCAGGTAACTTAAGTGCAATGTGTTACAGGTAACTTAAATGCAAAAATGACAAACAAAATAATGATTTACAGAAGTGATATTCATATCATCTAAACATATTAAAAGTATAGGCATTTCATATGAAAAAAGCATGTAAGTAAAACATTTATGTACAGATAAAAACATTTTTTTTTACGTTAGAAATATGAGGAGAGGACAGAGAGAAGAAGGTGTGGTGGGAGGGGTAAAAGGTTGTATATATTGAAGAAAGGGGGTGGGTTGGGAAACGTTTATGAGGTATAGAGTAGGAGAGAAAGTAGATGCAAAGGGTAAGACAGCACTTTGATAGATGGTTGAGATATATAGTGCATGGGAGAGGGTGTTGAAGAGTTTATGTGGCAGGGGTACAGGAACATTCCCACTTTGAAAGGGGGTGAGATTGGAGAAGAGTTTTGAAGTTTGAGTGACTCTGAGCATTTTGAAGGGTGGTAGGGAGAGAATTCCAGAGTTTAGCTAGGGAGCAGGATAATAGCAGGTGGCCAGGGGGTCGACAAGGCTTGCATGTGTTTAGAAGATTGTGGTTTTCTGATCTAAGACAGTGGTTGGGAATGTAGGGGGTTAAAGAGGTTGACAGAGAAGGACAACTAGAGGGTTAGAGTATGAGCTTCTGAGCAGTAGTTAGTTTAAGGAGTTTGAGATAGTTAGGAAGTTTAAGCCATTTCAGAGAGTGGAGAGAGAGACAGTAATGTAATGAGTTTCTGGAGTTGGTAGCAAATTTGGAGATTTTATTGTAAGAGGCTTCCAACTTGGTCTGTAAGCCTAGCTGAAGATTAATGAGTTGGGGGGTGCTGTATGTAAGAGAGGGCAGAAGGTAAGTCGAGGTAAGGGTGTGTCTGGTAGAGGGGGTAATGTAATGATTGTGCTGTACAGAAGACCTAGTTTTTGGGTGAATTTTTTTTAGGTCAGTTTGGATATGGATGTCAGATTTTAGATTTTCATCAATTATGACACTGAGTAGTTTGGTATGTGATACTATTTCTATGGGGCTGTTATTCTGAGCAGTCACTGTAAAAAAGTTTTTGTCTATACTGGTGCTTTTGGATGGGGAGAAGATCAGTGACTTTGTTTTATTGGCATTTAAGGCGAGATGATTACTATGCATCCATGATTCAGTATTAGAGAAGGCTAACTGAGTTTTGAGAAGAAGGTCGGAAGGGGTGTCTGCTGTACAAATAATGGTTGAACTATCAGCATATTGAAATAGTGTGACATCAGAGAGAGACTGGTGGAAGTTATTAATGAAGATGTTAAAGAGAAGGGGTGCGTAGGACAGAACCCTGGGGAACTCAAGTAGGGGTGTGTAGAAAGGAAGAGAGTAAGTTTTTCCATTTGACAGCTTGCTGTCTTTTGGAGAGGTAGCTGGTGAACCAGGTGATGGTAGGAGGGGAGAGGTTGAGAGAGGAGAGTTGGGATAATAGTAAGGTGTGAGAAATGGTATCAAAGGCATTGGAGAGGTCAAGGAACAGAGTAGAAACTATTTTGCCTGAGTTGCGAGCAAAGTTTATGGAGTCTAGAAAGGAGTGGAGGGCAGTGATGGTACTATACCTGGGACGGAAACCATGTTGTGTATGGGTTAGTAGGTTGTTTTGGGTCAGACAGGACATCATTTGGGATTGAATACATTTCTTCATGATTTTTGATAGTGGGGATAAGATGGCTATGGGCCTAAAATTAGAAGTGTCAGTGTTTTTGCCTCCTTTATGGAGTGGAATGATAAAGGCATGTCTCCATAGTGAAGGATGTATGATTCTAGTATGGATCAGTTTATTAAGATAGAGATGGGATAGGCGATGCTGTCTGTAGACAGTTTGAGGAAAGTTGTGGGTAAGTTATCTGGGGCAGGGGAGCATGGTTTGAGTTGAAGGAGGAGCTTCATTATTTTGCTTATAGAGACAGGAGAAAAGCTAATAGTAGGAGTAGGGGTAGTCAGATTGTGTGGAAATGTAGAGGGGTTGGTTGGGGGAGATGGATCAGAATGGTGAGAGAAGCTGGTAGTAAGTTTAGCCATGGATTCTATGAAGAAGGTATTGAAGTTAGAGGCATTTTCTAGATCAGTAATGTTTAGGTTAGGGGGTAGATTATCCTTATTTCCTGGGTGGAGAAGGGAAGAGATAGAGTCCCAGAATTTTCATGGGTTGGATAAGTTTTCTGATGAAGTTTACTGTAGTATGATTTTCGGTCCCTGATTATTAGGTTTTTTACAGTGTTATGGAGTTTGACTTCTGTTAGGACATGGGGTAATTTATTTTTATGGTAAGGTTTCCACTTTTTATCTCTTAGGTGCATGATTTGTTTAGTTTCTTTGGTTAACCAAGGGGAGGATGAAGTTTTAACTCTTAGTTTTTAGTGTAGCAAGGTTGTTAAGAAGGTTCAGGAAGATTTTATTAAAGTAATCAACAGCACTCTCAAGAGGCAATGTTTTTAAGGGTGACCAATCTGTTACTTTTAGGCAGTCTGTGAATTGTGGGATGAAATTGGAGAGGTTCCGAGATTGTACATAGTGGTGTTGCTTTTGAGGGAGAGAGGAGTGACGGTCAGCAAATGCAGGCAGGTGGTCGCTGAGAGAGTTAGGAAAGGTGCCAGTATCTGAGATAAGATTTGAATGATCCAGTCAATGATGGTACCAGTGGTTCCACCTTTATCTGGCCTGGTAGGAGAGTATATTAATTGGATGTAGTTGTAGAGGTTGATATTTAGGGAGAGGGATTCAGAGTTTATCATGGCCTAGCTTATGTTTACAATACCTAAAATAACTGTTTCATTTCTTATGTTAGTTGAAAACCAGGAGAGTATGTCTTTAAGTATAGAGATGTTGTTGCCTGGAGGAATACAGAGGGCAGCAACGTATATAGATTTGTGTTTGTTGAGTTTAAGGAGGGCAATACAGAGTTCAGAATTGGCAAATTTAGGAATGGGATTGGTGTAGGGAGTAACAGTGTAGGAGGAGGAGTAGAGTATAGCTACTCCACCACCTTTTTGTTGGGTCTGTCAGAGCATAGCATTTGGTAATCTGGTGGGAGAATTTCATTATTTTTTTATATTAGATTTAAGCCAGGTCTCCGTGATGACAACAATGTCAGGTTGGTTATGGAACAGCCAGGCGTGGAGGATGGGAATTTTATTTCTAAGTCTTTGGGCATTGATTGTAATAAAACAAAAATTATTGGGGGTGAGGGAATGTGGTAGCTGGAGATGAGAGTTGGGTGTGATGCTGGTAGGGCCAGAGTTGGGATGGGTGACCCCGGAGAGAGACAGTGAGAGGCTGTCTAGTATGAGTCTAATATAGTTTGTTAAAGAGGGTGAGTATAGGTGATGATAAATGTTGTGTTTGGATAGGTGTGGAGGGTGAGAGAGAAGATGAAGGGGTAGGATGGGAATTACTCTGAAATTAGATAGGAGGGTAGTGTTTGAAGAGTAGAACTCATGGGCTATAGAAGAGAAAGATGGATATGTAGTGTGTCTGAAGTTTGATGTATAATGATAATGTGAAGGTAAAGTGTAGAAGTGTGATGCATATTGTGAAGGAAGAGTATAGGAGGGGGTAGGAAGGTAAATAAGATAGGAAAGAATTGAAAGTAGAGTGATGATTATTATTAGGTTAAAAGAGTGTATTGAAGTCTGAGACATAGTATGAGTAGGCTTAGATGGGATTAAGTGAGGTGATTGGAAGGGTTGGGAGGTTGTTTAGGTGAATGGATGCTGTAGAGGAGTGGGAGGAGTTATGGATAGAATAAATGTAGAGGTAGTGGGAGTTGGTGGGAAAAGGGGGAGAGTAAGGGAGCAGAGTAAGCTCGAGCATTAGCGAGGGTGAACGGAGAGGGGCTACACCAAGAATGGCAGGTAAGGAGCGTTTATACAAAAAAAAACAATCAGTAACATGGCAATAGGATTGTTCTTTAGTATAGTTTTATGAAAGGTAAAAGATGTGGACAAGTTAGCCAATTTGAGTTGTATGGATGGATGGGAGGCCTACAAGAGCAGAGGAGGTAGTATAAATAAGACAGTAAGGGGAACTAAGAGCTTGCTATGGAATTACAAGTCTAAAGTTTCAACAGTTGTCTAGAAAGTATGTGACTTAGGTACACCTAAAGAGATTATAGAGGGTTATGCTAAAACTTCAGAGGGTAACTGGAAAATGGAAATCAATGTCTAAACCAAACATATTTGAAGTAGTGAATATAGTAATAGAGATAAATGAACTGGAAGTGGGATCTTTAGAAAATGGTAGGAGCACATTGTACAGAAAAAATTGGAAATGTGGAAACAATACATGCAGAATAATGTTTTAGAGGAAGAATGAGGTTTAAGAGAAGGGCTGAATTGAGTGAGTTATGTAATGTTGGATTGCTAATGACTGTACAGAAGATTATATGTGAGGTATAATTTTTGTAACTGACAATAGGTCAATATAGTTTGTTTTCCTTTATATAAATCTATGATTGCCTATGTCATAAATGATAACTCAAATAAGATGATCTAAAAAGAGAAAAGAAAGTAATATGGTGTTGAGCTTTATGACATTGAATATCATGTATAATTAATAACATAGTCAATCCCTCGTATAATGTGCTAGTTTCAGCTTATACTATATTAAGTATGCTAATAAACAAAACATTAATTTCATCCTTAAAGCAATAAAACATTTGTCTTATAAAATCCCAAATTCCTTACTTTGTCAGTTTTTTTTTTAAATGAAGAAAAGATTCTGCACCATATTACATTCTTTGTTTACATGTAAAACATCAGTATATCTGTATTTTGTGTCCTTATTTCAGAGAAATGTTTACCATTTGAGTGGCTATGATACTTTTAATGTAACATGCTTTAAAATATAGACAATCATGTAAACTTTTTTTCTGAATTGCACTATTATAGGGATTTATCTTAAAGGAGCTAAGTGCTGGTATCATTGTAAAGGACTGACACTGGAATATATTATAGCAACATTGCATACCCAGAAAATGAGTTATGTCAGGATTTAATTATGGTGATAACTCCATATAAAAAGTCAAGTGAATAAATCATCATCAGTGTTAGCAAATCCTGCTTTTATCCTGAAGCTAGGCATTGCTACAGGTCTATATTAGATCATCGAAATGGCAGAATTTTGAATGATCTAATATCGAACCCAATATTGCAAACGCTGAAAACAGCGAAGCTACATAAAACCGAATTCTTTCCTAGGGAAAGAATTCAGTTGGCCGTTGTTGTGGCTTCGCTGTTTTCAGTGATGCGGTGGAAAGTTACGGGATGGGTTAAGGTAAGTGTGTGATTGTGCGGACATTTGGGTTAGGGCCCAGGTTGGGTGAGTTAGGGTTAGGGCATGGGTCAGGTAAGTGTGCGATTGTGACAGAATTTGGGGTTAGGGGTGGGTTAAGTGAGTTAGGGTTAGGGTGCAGGTGAGGTGAGTGTGCAATAGTGAGAATTTGTGGTTAGGAGTGGGTTAAGTGAGTTAGGGTTAGGGCACGGGTGAGGTGAGTGTGCGATAGTGATGGACCTTAGGGTTAGGGTCTGGGTTAAGGTAAATGGACAGATAGTAGTGTATGTGCAGTGTAGTGTAGGGTTAGATGTAACTTTTAAATGTATGTGTGTGGATTGCTGATTTTTAGTGTGCTTGTGGTGTGTGTGTGTTTCTCGGAACAGCAAATTTTTTCCCTGGGAAAAAATTCTCTGTTTTGAGGTTTCAATATTGTTAGGGTTTGGGTTTTACAGTTCGATGTTACGGCATTTGATAATGAGCCGTTTCGATGATCTGATATAGACCCCATTGCTACTACCATACTTAATTTTTTTTTCTAATCAAGATGAAATTTCTGTGTACTTTTCATGTAATATGTCAACTTCACGTGCAGATTCACATTCAGGAGACATAAGAAAATGGACCTTTACATCTCATAGGAAATGGTAAATGTTTTTGACTCCCCCCACACCCCAAAGTTCCACCCACCCCCTCCATAGTTTCAACATATTTAGCTCTACTTAGTATTGTATAGTGCTGGCCTACATGTGGGATTTAGTCCATATGTAATGTTCAGTGGTGGCTATAACTAGCTAGCATCTGTTTACTGGAAGAGATTTCAGTGCTCTGTTGTACGCATTCAGTTACCATGTCCCCTACTCATATCATCCTTATAGATTATACTGCTGTTTGTTCTCAAATATAATAATTTGTTTTACTAGAACTTTACAATGGTCTTCCATATATGCATCCAAATTCAAACATAGGCCAAAGCATCTATTGTTAAGATTAGAACCAGTACTAAAATGTCCCAGATTTAAATGCACATCATTTCATGTGCTCTGTCATAAAGAACTTTGAGTGCTATAATGTTTAATGAATCTAGTGCACAAATAAATAAATAAAAGAATTAAGGAAATAGCTTATTTATGATAAAGTAAAATGCAATCCTTAATATGCATGATAAATGTTTTACTTTTGTCAGGAACAAATGATTGTTATAAAATGAAATATTACAAAAGCTAACCTTAGACTTAAAATTATAATTGGTTGTTAAGTCTAGTTGATGTTAATTTATGCTACTCAAACCTAAGCAATACATCACTTTCATATACAAATATCTCATGTGTGTATAACTTATGTAAGGCAGAAAACTTATGTTTGATGCTGCCGTCACATGATAATTTTATTACTAAAGCTAAGGATTTTTCTTATTCTGTGAAATTCAAGGACCACCTCCCTCTGTTAGGTAATACGTATTTAACTTGTTTAGTTTTATTTTAATCACTTCTTTTTAGTTAAAGAAAAAATACCTTAGTAATACTATTCACAGCTGCAGGCTCCTGCAATACATAACATGGTGGCAGACAGTGCGAACACTCAGGGCTGGATTCCAAAAGAAAGTTGCGGATAGTTCAGTACACTGAAGGAAGATGTCAATGCACAAGCGGTGGATGTGATTTCATAAAGTATGCTAAAACAATACTAAGTAATTATCTATTTAGTGTAGGATAATTACAAACTCCCCCCACACCCGATGGATTCCAAAACATAGTATGCGCACCCAACACAACTTAAATGAGACAAAGTGCTTCGCCGAAATCTTTATGAAAGCACTCGGCAATGCGGCATAAACCATATGTGTATATTTATATACCACAAAATTAAGCAGATTATTACAGAATCCTGTGAAATCAGCAACATTATTTAAAAAAAAATGCAATCTGCATTTAATGAATTACAGCAGGCTGGGGTACTGCAAACCATACAAGAAGATATGCAACTGTATCCTAGAAGGAACCCAGCTAGGTGCCAAGCCAGGCTACTTTTAAAGACAGCCTTCTAATCAGGAAATAATCATCAGGTACCAATTATATAGAGAGCTGGTGCAGCCTGTGTGCAGGGTGGACGCCCTGCATACATATGCACCTACTCTCGAGGTAAACCATATTCATCTAGAATCAAAAGTTTGTCTGAGTCTAGGTATACTGGCCTCTGGAACATTTCATCAGCATATGGCAGATGCTGCAGGAGTGTCCCAGGTGGCTTCCAGTTGCATTCTGTCACATTTCCTGGCAGCAGTGTGCACCAAAGTGGATAATTGCATCCACATCCCAGCTACAGTCATAGAATGAAGAACTGTCATGCAACAGTTCTATGCTGTAGACAACTTGCCTCATGTACTAAATGCAATAGACTGCACTCACATTCAAATTAAAACCCTGCTGCACCTGATGCAGAACTGCACATAAATAGAAAGTTGTCTGGTGGTGTGGTCAGCAGATGACCTTATTACAAATATCATGGTGACACAGCCTGGTAGCATCTATGATGCTACAGTATGGAGGAAAAGTGGTCTGAGGGCTGCATTCCAACACAGTGATATACCTGAGAGACTACTACTGGGTAAGTACAGGACCACAGATATGATATAATCAGAATTCACACCTGTAAATAGTAAGCATAAAGATAATATATGTGCTATCATCTTCCAACAAACAGGTGACTGCAGTTATCCACTGGAACTTTAGTTAATGATGCCACACAGAGCTCCATCAAACCCTGCTGTGGATACATACAACAGAGTGTACACCATGACATGAAATACCATCAAGTGTGTGCGTGTGTTTGGCATGCTGAAATCAAGATTCAGATGCCTGGTCACATCCAGAGATGTACTACAATACACACCAGAAAAGGTAGCACAGATGATTACTGTGCGTGCCATGTTACACAACATGTTAACAGCAAAACATGATGGTTTGCCCACTGTAAGGGTAGATGACGTACCCCAAGAACACTAGATGTCTGAAGATGACATATCGCAGTTGTAAGGGGATGATCAGGAGAACACAACGAGGAGAAGAAATAGGTATGCATGATGGAGGATGGGGCCATATGTCCAAGCTCAGGCAACATGGCAGTATCTGAGACACACCTTTGAGTCATGATAAGCCATACATACATAAGTACACAAAGTAAACCGTGATGTTCATGTGTTGCTTCACAACAACAGCACAGATCACAACTAATGGAAATAATCGACTAGTTGCTTGTAGTGAGCATCATACATAACATAAGCTTAAGGTATAAGAGCAAGAGCACATACAAAGCACAGAGAGGACACATCAGTTCAGGAAGACTGTTTGTAAGGTACATTACCAAGGAGGAACACACAGGCACATGTGTGGGACACTGTAAGGTACACCACCAAGGAGGAACACACAGGCACATGTGTGGGACACTGTAAGATACATCACCAAGGAGGAACACACAGGCACATGTGTGGGACACTATAAGGTACATCACCAAGGAGGAACACACAGGCATATGTGTGGGATACTGTAAGGTACATCACCAAGGAGGAACACACAGGCACATGTGTGGGACACTGTAAGGTACATCACCAAGGAGGAACACACAGGCATATGTGTGGGACAATGTAAGGTACATCACCAAGGAGGAACACATAGGCACATGTGTGGGACACTGTAAGGTACAGCACCAAGGAGGAACACACATGCATATGTGGGACACTGTAAGGTACATCACCAAGGAGGAACACACAGGCACATGTGTGGGATACTGTAAGGTACTTCACCAAGGAGGAACACACAGGCACATGTGTAGGACACTGTAAGATACATCACCAAGGTGGAACACACAGGCACATGTGTGGGACACTGTAAGGTACATCACCAAGGAGGAACACACAGGCACATGTGTGGGATACTGTAAGGTACTTCACCAAGGAGGAACACACAGGCATGGGTGGAGCACTGTAAGGTGCATCACCAAGGAGGAACACACAGGCATGTGTGCGACACTGTAAGGTACATCACCAAGGAGGAACACACAGGTAAATGTGTGGGACACTGTACGGTACATCACCGAGGAGGAACACACAGGTGCATGTGTAGGACACTGTAAGATACATCACCAAGGTGGAACACACAGGCACATGTGTGGGACACTGTAAGGTACATCACCAAGGAGGAACACACAGGCACATGTGTGGGACAGTGTAAGGTATATCACCAAGGAGGAACACAGAGGCACATTTGTGGGACACTGTAAGGTACATCACCAAGGAGGAATGCACAGGCACATGTGTGGGACACTGTAAGGTACATCACCAAGGAGGAACACACAGGCACATGTGTGGGACACTGTAAGGTACAGCAGCAAGGAGGAACACACATGCATGTGTGGGACACTGTAAGGTACATCACCAAGGAGGAACACACAGGCACATGTGTGGGATACTGTAAGGTACTTCACCAAGGAGGAACACACAGGCATGGATGGAGCACTGTAAGGTACATCACCAAGGAGGAACACACAGGCATGTGTGGGACACTGTATGGTACATCACCAAGGAGGAACACACAGGCGCATGTGTAGAACACTGTAAGATACATCACCAAGGTGGAACACACAGGCACATGTGTGGGACACTGTAGGGTACAGCACCAAGGAGGAACACACAGGCACATGTGTGGGACACTGTAAGGTACATCACCAAGGAGGAACACACAGGCACATTTGTGGGACACTGTAAGGTACATCACCAAGGAGGAATACACAGGCACATGTGTGGGACACTGTAAGGTACATCACTGAGGAGGAACACACAGGCGCATGTGTGGGACAGTGTAAGGTATATCACCAAGGAAGAACACACAGGCACATGTATGGGACACAGGAGGTGTTCGCAACAGAAGGTATAATTGGACAGTTAAGACATCATCAAACAGATAAATAGTATGGATCATTAACCATCAAACAGCCACTATCACAAATCATCTAGTTCCATGACATGTATGGGAATGTATCAGCAAATGGATACCCAAATATAGGGACCACAAACTAACAGCTTTGCATCAGATATAGCATTGTGTGATATGCAACTACACCCCTAGAAGGGCATTAATTACACATTAACACACACCCTGGAGGGCATTATTGTGCTTAGAGAATGGGTTTTCTGTAAAGTTGTGTTTTACTTACTTATTTCTTTTAGGCACTATATTATTTTTTATATATGTTTGATGTAAAATAGTTCCTCTGCCTAATGTTTCAGACTTTCTGTAGCATATGTTAATGGTGCTTACAGAAACATTTTACATCAAAAATATATAAAAAATAATATAGTACTTAAAAAAATAAATAAGCAAGTAAAACACAACAATTTTACAAAGACCCCATTTTCCTTCTCCCATAAACAGTCTCTTCTGCTTTCACACACACATACATATACACACAGTTTCCTTTGATTTCATACTCGCAGTAACTCACACAAGCATAACTCTCAACCTCTTAGCATATAAACTCTGGACAAAGCTAAAAATAATGGGGAGGGCAAAGCCCCAAAATAGGGACAAATTTTAAATATTGCTGTTATTAACTTAGAAAGTTTCTAGAATAAAAGGTCTTGCATTACAGTGCATTTTCTGAAAGGTACAGAGCCTGAAACTCAAATGCCTGTCATTATTTAGTGAATTCACTCCTCACTGATTTGCCACAAAACTTCAGAAAACCACAAATTTTATGAGGAGTAGATAAAAAATAGGAGGCAGAAATCTGGACATTCTGCAAAAATGCATACAGTTGAGAGCTATGTACACAAGACCATTTTCTCTCTCTCTCTCAATCTCACACACACAGTGTCCTCTGGTTTCATGCACATTCACTCACAAAAGATACTCTCACTCCCTCAATCTTTCACTCACACAGTCTCCTCTGTTTTCATATATGCATTCACTCACACAAGATTGCTCTCATTCCTGTGATCTCACACAAACGCAGTCTCCTCTGCTTCCATTCACACATTTACTCACACACGCAGACAGAAACATAAACACACTCATACACATACATACACACACATACACTTTTTTCTGTTTCTTTTTTTACACTCACTAAATAACAAAAGAGCTGCTTAGCAAGTGTAAAGTAATGGCGGCCATTATTTTTTTGCAGTCCGGGCTCCATGGAAGCTTGATATGCTGCTATGAAGCGACGGACTCATTTATCAGTGGGCATTATTTGTACATTAATACCCTGCTGAAGAACGTTCATTCTCCAATCAGGGTGCTGATGTACAATTTGCCCATTCTCTAATGCACAATAAACATCCTACTGCAGCAGGGGTAATGACATGCATGCCAATGACTGGTCCAAAGAATATAAACACAAACATGAATCACATGTCATGGCTGATATGGAATGTCACACATAAGGCAATGCTAGTATGTAAATGTTATAGCTGCAATGTGTCTCATTTTCTCATTTGCAGGTAATATATGTGTAAATATGCAGAGCATCAATGACAGTGAGTAACAACATACATGTAACATGCATCAGTGCTGGAGCTACAACAGCAACATAGGTGTGTGTGTGTGTGTGTGTGTGTGTGTGTGTGTGTGTGTGTGTGTGTGTGTGTGTGTGCACACGTGTGTGTGTGTGTCTGTGCATGTGCATGTGTGTGTGTGTGTGCGTGTGCGCGCACGCGTGCGTGTGTGTGTGTGTGTGTGTGTGTGTGTGTGTGTGTGTGTGTGGCCTCAGACATGGGAAGGCACACATTGAAAATACAAGCTAGCATGGTGTTTGAAAATGGAAATGAAATTCAGTAGTGCTGAAGGTGAGTCATATACACTACCATATAAAAATGCCATAAGTGACACAGATTTGCATAAATAGACATAGTTGTGCATGCAGAAATTGCAGATAACAAGAAAAAGTGTAATGTAAACATCAGTCTTATCAACCCACTAACAATTGATGCAAACATGAAAGCATATCTGTACCAGCACATGCCAATGACAAAGAGGTAATACATATCACAAATTGAAGCCAGTCAACTAGGTCAGATAAATGATCAGAAAATCTTTGGCATCAGACATTTGAACAACACCTACAGGTTAATTTGTCAGTGATCAGCACAGCAGTCATCATTGTCACAAAGTCAGAATGACACAGCAGGGCACACATTAGATCCACTGCCAGTGTTACTCTAATCCAGTCTAAGGCACCCACGCTGACAGCTTACACCATGGTCCTGGCTGCCACTGCCACATCTGGAAATGCTTTGCCCATGATGCTCTACCAAGGAGCTGGATGTAGTGACACTTGCATGTGGGGAGACAGTGTGGGTAGGTGCACGACTGTAATGTAACCATCTGGAAAGGCCAACAACAAATGTGTGTGCATATTGCACCACAAACATTGCTATCTGATGGCCATGTGTGGGTCTAATTAGAGGGGGTCTGCCTCTCCCAACTGGAGATAATCTTCTTAGTACAGTTAAGATACATAACACCCAGTTAGTACTGTGGAACTGCTCTAGTACCACCATAACAAGGTGCTCAACAGAGCATGTGAGAGATAACACACTGTTATGCTGTGCAACCAAAGCTGCCATGACCTCTACTTTCCCATACTCCTGACCTTCATGTACCGCGCGCATGCACACACACACACACACACACACACACACACACACACACACACACACACACACACACACACACACACACATACACACATACACACATACACACACAGGTCAGATCCATAACATCACTCTGAACCTTCATTAACTTGTAATAGTATGTGAGCATCCTCTAATATGTGCCCATGCACACCAACTACACTCTCACATGTAGTTCAATGGTCAGTGTTGCTCTGTAATAGGGAAGAGTCACCATCATTACCAGACTCTACTTGAGACAGTGGGTCACATTCATCATCATATCCATCTTCTGATGTCCCCACATCTTCAGAAGGCACAGCCACATTATCCTCCATATTTGATGCTACAGCATGATTCACGTGGCTGTCCCCTTTTGAGCTGGTAAATAAAACCAATTCAGTAGCCTGTGGGGTGACTGTGTGGGTAGGTGCGCAACTGTAATGTGACCATCTTGAATGGCCAACAGCAGATGTGTGTGCATATTGCACCAAAGACATTGCTATCTGATGGCCATGTGTGGGTCTAATTAGAGGGGGTCTGCCTCTCCCAACTGGAGATAATCTTTTTAGTACAGTTAGGATACATAACACCCAGTTAGTACTTTGGCACTGCTCTAGCACCACCATAACAAGGTGTTCAACAGAGCATGTGACAGATAACACTGTCATGCTGTGCAACCAAAGCTGCCATGACCTCTCCCTGCCCATACTCCTGACCTTCATGCAGTGCAGACACACACACACACACACACACACACACACACACACACACACACACACACACACACACACACAGGTCAGATCCAAAACATCACTGTGAATGTTCATTCACTTTAAATAGAATGCAAACACCTTCTAATATGTGCCCATGCACACCAGCTACACTCTCACATGTTGTCCAATTGTCAGTGTTGCTCTATAATAGGAAAGAGTCACCATTATTACCAGACTTTATATGGGACAGTGGGTCACGTTCATCACCATGTCCATCTTCTGATGTCCTCACATCATCAGAAGGCACAGCCACATTATCCTCCATATTTGACGCTACAGCATGATTCACATGGCTGTCCCCTTTTGAGCTGATAAATGAAACCAGTTTAGTAGCCTGTGTGCCACAGGCTATGCTATCACAGTGAGGCACATCACATCTCACCTCAGGATCAGAGGGCAGGCCATCAGAGGAGGCAGGTAGTGGACATATTACAAGAAGAGACAGATAACGCATGTCATATACCTTCACTAAAATCAAATGATGCAGTTTAGTACTGACATATGGGACAACTATATGACTACAATGGTCATGAGGATATGGACTTTCCAGGATATCATGGCTCTGTGTTATTCAGGGACCCTGTATAACAGAGAGATGACATGTATGTTACATAACAAACACATATGACAAATGAGACTAAGAAAAATGCTAAAACCAACCTGGCATGTCCTCTTGTGACTCCACCACTGGAGGTGAGAGTTGAAATGCCAATGTCATGTGGAAAGATAGCCATAAAAACATCATCATTGAGCACATAACAAGCACCATGTCTCATTCCAACAGAGGTATAACACATAGGAGATATTATAGACACATTCCAGATGGCCGAGGACGGTTTGCAAACTGTAGGAGTCCTAAGCAGATGAAGAAGAGCACAGTAGTCATTAAGGGCACAGATGGGATTATCAATAGTGACATGTAGTGAACAGATGCAATGTCTTATCATTTACATCCTTCTTGTTTGTGGAGTGTATAACCTGTCATAATTTGGATCCTATACTATAAAAAGGCACACAAATGGCAACATGTAGGTACCTGCCATAGTCATGACTGCAGACAGAGATACAGAGCAAGCATGGCAAATGCTAACAGGATATGAAAACACTTACATGACAAACAGTGCATATGTCATCCAGATGTACCAGTGTATGGAACAAGAAAACATGAATATAATACATCACAGGTGTGCTAGAAAGTGCTGCATCATAGAAACAAGATGAACAACCATGCTTGGTCTGTATGTATGTGCATCTGCAAGTGCCATGTCATGAGATGATGTATCTGTATGTTAAAATGGCAGGAAAAATACATGTTTGTATATTTCACTGTCATGTCAGGAAGCAGAGGCACAAAAAGCTATGGAGTACACTAACAGTATATGGAGACACTTAAATGAAATGTATTGCTGCTATGCAATATATGTTAATGGATCTATGCAATAGAAAAACAAAAACATCACACATGTTGCTGTGAGTACTATGTCTGTACTCTGTTGGTAAGATAACATGGCAAAGCACTTACATTGTGCATCCACATTATCTGTGTGCTTCTAGGTTCACAGCATAATTCTGGCAATATGTTAATATCTGTAAAATAAAGATCCTTAATGAAGTAATGTGTATGCTGCATTGTTTTGGAATGTAGGACATACATGTACATCCTAGAGCACCTGTTTCAATACCTCCCTATGTATCTGGCAGTCACAAGTGGTGGTATGATGTGACGCCAAGAACACTGTTATCTTGTTCAAGGGAGGAAAGTGTGGTCTACCTCCAGTGGTATTCCTTGCTCTCTCATAGAAGCAGAGTCTGTTAGCTGTATGGCAGATCATATCATAGCAACATCGCAGATAGTCCTCCCTGGATCTATTGTGACCACTCACAGCACTGATCATGTTTGTCAGGTCTGTCCACACTTTTTCCTCCACACAGTATTTCCCAGCCATCCAAAAAGGCTGTGGCCATGCTGGTACAGAGCCATGATTATAATTTCATTCTCTACATGACAAATTGCGTCCCCTAATTCTGATTGACATCTGGAAGGCAGCATAATATACACATTACACTTTATATGGGTGCTCACATATTGACATGATGTTACAAGCATATGTCAGTTGACTTGCTCACCTCTCATTTACAGTGCAAAGATATAAAAAGAAAATGCATTTCATGCATATTACTTTTACATATAGATAAACAGAATGGATATAAAAAAAATGTTTGAATATTTAATACATGTAACAACATCAGCACATGTAACAATTAATTAAAAAAACCTGTATTGGTCAGACATGGAATTTGAGCCCATGGCAGTAAGACACATAAATGTTATTGTCATTATATGGCACACAGAACACATAATGAAAGTTGTACAAAAACAGTGACAAAAACAGCATATTAAAATGAGCTGTTACACACTCATGGCTACATATCACTACTATAAACAGTGACACTCATGGCTACAAATCACCACTATAAACAGTGACCAGTCAAAGCCATCCTCATGTAATAACTACTACTATATTACTAAGCATCAGAGAGTATCCATAAACTAGGCAGTGAACATGCAGCTTATGGAAATCCATGTAAGTTGTCTGTTTCCAAAAACATGCCACAGTCATTACATGTTAATTCGACATGATTATGGATATATTTTCATTCCATCCTTACCTATAGTTGACCGGGGCTATTTCCTTTTTTAACCATGCAACTGCACACTTTGTCAATAATGCTCATTTACCATTCTGTATGCATATTATGCAATTCTACCCCCTCCTTTATGTCAGACAGAGTGTAATGCAGACAATTTACTATAAACAGGACAGACTTGCATACATTGATTTATATGGATTAATGATGACATAGGTATGTGATAATAGCAATCTGTTCCACCACAACAATGCCAGCAGGTGACAGCTTACCTTCAAAGCTAGCTGTACATCAGCTATACCTTAAAATGACTTAAAAGCACTTATGGCTAAAATTAAAAATTGAAATAATGCTAATTTCATGAACTGTAATCATACTTTAACTTAGGAATATGGTCTATTCTCATCATGATATTAGAAACCCAAAAGACTTTGAGAAATTAAACCACATGTTTAGCTCTGTACCCACAGCTTTTAAGTACTATTTGCACCATACATGATTAATATGATTCATTAACATTCACTATTTTGGAATCCCATTTGTGTAAATCTGTGCAAGTTCTCAAAATTTGACATATTAACCAATAGCTCAGAATAACTACAAGGTGCTCAGTGCAACTATCCAATAGTTATCAGTAAATGGGGCATATCTGTAACATGTACATATGCCCTCCAAGGGTCTGATACCATCCTATATGGCAAAACCTTAAAATGTGATATTGATATATTTACTCCTCATACCATTGCTATCTGCAAACTGAGTGGGACCATTTTGTGAAGGCATTTTTTTGGACCACTGTCAAAGAGAATGTCACCCAAGAGGAGGTTTCAGTGTGTCTGGGTGCCAAACTGGACCAAGGGTTGGACCACCCAGATGCTCACTACCTATGCTGGGCATGAGCAGAGGATGAGAGCACACCTCTGGAACTTTGCGATGATCAACATCTAGAACCTGATTGAGAAGGAGCACTGCAGAGGGACTGGCATCTACAGGACCAGTGTGTAATTCTGTCACCACTATGATAACCTGCATCAGCAGGAAGCAGAGGATCCTTACCAGGGGGTTGCAGAAGTCCAACACCAGCCAGCAGATGCCTACTGCAAGTTGCATAATCCACACCTTAACACATATATTATAATAGATGTCTTTGAAATGCACATCTGTTTCTGAAATTGTTCCAGTTGTAATTTATGGGTATCTGAACTGATAATAGTAATGCAAATGCAGTTAACATTACCATTTTGATGCCTTCAGAGGTTATCTGCAGCTATACAGGCCAGTGTATACATTCTGAATGAACTTTGATTATGAATGTACATTCATACATATAACTTAATGATATATCATAAAGTCCATAAATTATCCTTTTAGAATCAGTAATGAACCATTAGTTAAAGTGGTTAATCAATGACTCAAAAGTGATTGCTGATTTCCTAGGTGTGGTTTCAAATCACATTGTAGGGTATTTTTTTTTAAATAGTTGCAGTTATGTAGATAATATTGCACATCACATACATACTTCTGCATGTCTAAATACTGAGTAATACATACATTATTAAGCTCTACTCACTGGAAATTGCATTATCATAATAATATCCATGTTTGTTGTAATCACTTTCATGAATGCAAGACCACTGCAGCATGGCTAAAATATGATAAAGTTTGTGAAAAAAAAAATAAAGCATAAGACAGTTAAACATGTTATGCTAACACATACTAATGTTATAAAGCAGATTTTGTCATGATTCCATACTGTGTTATAACATTAAAGGAAGTGTGCTGTCCTTTAGCTTGAAACTATTTTGGGTATTATTTTGCAAGTTCCATATTTTCTATTTCATAACAGATTTCTGAGATGTACACTTGTTTGGTAATTTTATGCTGTATAGCTTTTTCCACACCTAGTACATATATGATGCATTAACAAATTAGCTCTTAGGTCTCAGATATACATTTCTCCGTTATCTGCAAACTTTCTAGAAACATCACACAGTACTTCTGTATGATGTTAATGCTTAGCAATACGTACCTTAGTAAGCTGTACATTATAGACAATACAACAATATTGTAATATCTGTATTTGTTGTAGTCACTTTCATGCATGTAACAGCCATGCAGGTTGGCAAGGCTGAAATGTTGTTGTTTGTAAAATAAAATGCAATTACAAGATATGTGGCTGTAGGTTTATTACTGTATGTGTGGACATTTGTTATTTAATCACATGGTTGTGCTCTGAAGCCATTACTGGCTTACCCATTTTGAAAAGTACCTTCTGAAGTTTATCAGTGAAAACTATTACAATTTAACTCAGTATGATGAAACATACTAATGTTATAAAGTGAATAAATGTGTATTCCTTCATTATTCCATACAGTTATACACTACCTGGGATTCAATAAACTCTGCGCAGGAATATTGCTATTCCTGCACAGAGTGGTTTGTGTCCATGTAGCCACAGCAGCCCACCTTACATATTCATGAAGGCACGTTGCTGCTGTTTAGGCTAAACGGACACAACCATGAACGAGTGCAGGGGCGTGTTTAAGTTGTTCATGGACTACGAACACGCTCCCCTGCACTCAGAAAGTGTCATACAGCACTTTCTAAACATGATCTGGCATAATATTAGAGAATTTCTCTTATATTATGCCAGTATTTCAATGTCCGCGGACACTGAAATGAAATAAATGATCATTTTGTTGTCTGTGAACACTGAAATACATATGGCAGCAGGAAAGCAATGCAGGGGGTGTGTGACAGGTTCTATTACACCCCCCTGCATTGTAAAAGTGTTGTACAATACCTTGCAACCTGCTAAAGCAGGAAATGTGTACAGATGTACAAATAATGGGGGATAAAGCCCTAAAAAGGGACACATCTTAAATATTGCCCTCACAAACTTAGAAAGTTGATAGAAAATAGGTCATGCATTAGCAGAAATTTCCAAAAGATAGAAGTTTGAAAGTCAGATATATGCCATTATTCCCTGACATCAGTCCATGTGGACAAAGACACAAATAATGGGGGGGGGGCAAAGCAGTAAAAAGGGACAGTACTGAAATATTGCCCTCACAAACTTAGAAAGTTGATAGAAAACAGGACATGCATTAGCATGAATTTCCAAAGGATAGAAGTCTAAAAGTCAAATGTATGTCAATATTCCCTGACAGCAGTCCATGTGGACAAAGGCACAAATAATGGTGGGGGGGGACAAAGCACTAAAAATACGGATAATACTTAAACATTGCCCTCACAAACTTAGAAAAGTGGAAAGGAAACAGGATATGCATCAGCATGAATTGCTGAAGGATAGAAGCCTGAAAGTCAAATGTATGCCATTATTTCCTGATTGCAGTCCTCAATGACTTGTCAGAAAACCATAATACTCACTATATAACATAATAATGTAACAATAATATAATAATATAATAAATATTGTTTTACATGCTAAGGATTGTTTAAGCATAGCTTAGTGGGTGTGCGCATTTTGGCCCTCCACTTAGCATTGCTTAAACATCCCATAGGAGATAAATAGAAATATACAGCTAAAATTCCTAAACTCAGATAGTTTAGTGGTTAGAGTCCTGGCTTTACATATGGGTATTCATGGTTCAAGTACCAAAACAGACAACCTATTTTTATATGAGAAACCAGTGTTAAAATTATTTTTTTAAACTTAAAGTATGTAGTAACTGGTTTTGTCAACCAGGGAAGTGTAGCTGGTATAAAATGAAAGTATAAGTGCATGTAACATGTGAAATCACCCATGTATACACAAGTGTCTCATACAGTAGAGTCACATCCCTTGCTAATGTAATGAAAGCACATAGAGGGATGTCATGTAAAGTAAATCATATACACCTACTAAATGAAGCCATCATCCTAATATTTTTAAAATGAAAAGTGAGTACTGGTCAGCAATGCCCAGCTATGCTTATCAGGTTTAAGCATCATTTACATGTGATTGCTAAGCAGCAGGTAGCTCAGCTAAGTGAATTTGCACACTGTTAAGCACTGCTCAGCAATTACCCCTTTAAGCACTGTTCAACCAAGCTTAGCAGGTTTGCGCATTGCTAAGCTGTGCTCAGCATTTCTGAAATGGTCCAATGACATCAAAGGGTGAGAATATGGCTTTATTTAAACTGTGCAGGTGGGAATACAGCCATAACCTGTTTAGTTTGATCTCTGCAGGAATATGTCTGACATTGGAGAGGGAGCATGCTTTCAGGTGCAGTGCTGGAGCATTCAGAAGTCCAAGGTCATGGCTGGACTCCTTGTCAAAAAACATAATGAGAGACTGCTGCAGGGCCAGTACCAGGGCTCACAATATAAAACCGAGGTCTGGGACTGTCTCATAGCACGTGATCTCACCAGTGCTAATGGCATCTTCTGGACTGGTGAGCAGGTGTGGCACCACTATGCTGACCTAAAGAGGAAGAAGGGGGCACTCTTGGCCCAGTGGATCCAAGATACATGGGCACAGAATGCTCCAATAGTGAATAAGTATCGCTATCAAATAGGTTGTAGCAAATACTAGCCTCAAAATATAATAGACAGGTATGCATAATGTTTTTCTCTCCTCTACAGCTGCAGCACAGAGGGCTATGAACATCGAAGCCCATGGTGACAGACTACTGAGGCTGCACCAACAAGCTGGCGAGTACAAATCTATTTTGCAGTATATTGTTCAAATAGCTAAGAAGGAGTACATTGCTTAATGCTACTAGGTATACTGTTACTGTGAGAACTAAATAAATAAAAATGTTTGACAGACTAATATTGATGTGCAATAAAACTACCTACAAAAATCTGTTGTATTTATTCTGGTATGTTATTGTAGACATTTAGAATGTATACAGATTCTTCACAGCAAATGTGGCTGTGACAGCATACATTAACTGAGCTTCTTCTGTGAACCTGCTGTAAGGAAACCATAGATGGTGGAGCTGTAAAACAAGATATAACTGAAATGTGAAATATATACTGCACTAAGCTCTGAACCCTGAACAATAATGTGTAAAGGTTTAAATTGTGTTCCATCCAGCAGTGCCTTGGGTTAACCTTTGGTTTCCAGGTTGTAGTAATCCAAAGGATTAATGCACAATACAATAATTATCTGTCATGCACGCATCACAAGATTACAAGTTCAGACTGTCTAACCAAGAGACTATTAGGCAGAAACCAGTGAAACTGCAACAGCAGTTCCTCAGTAGCTCAGTGTGATGAGAAATTGCTTAGTTGTAAATTTTGCACTCACACATACATGGTTTAAATCCAGGGAGGGCTACTAAGATGTGTGCATATCTACACACAAGGAATCAGAAAGAAATGTAAAAACAGTCAGGTAGTGTTAACAGATATTTTCTCCACAAGTTGTACAGGTAAGGAAATGTTGGTGGTAGCTGTATGAAGGGTATACTGATGTGTACAACTGTTCAACTGTTTCACCACATGCCTGCAAATGACAGCAGGATAGGTACATACAACATGCTCTCTTCCCGATACATGTCTCTCAAGTGTCACGCTGTCACAGATAGTGGTCACTGCTGCCAATAACCCTGGACACAGACAGGAAATCAGTTGAAATATGCCAGTAGCACACTCACATAACAGCACTTCAGGCTACCCCTCCTGTTCCAGATATGTAACCCTGACATGTACAAGTCCCCTCTAGTCATGTACCCAGAGTTGTCAAAGTTTCCCCATACCATTCCAGGCTGACAGTTTAATAGGTATGTTTGTTCTACAGAAGCTATGGGCCACAGGCAGATGTAAAGTGAGGGCAGCCCCATAGAGTGTTGAGCAGTACTGTTGTGGAAAATAGAAGCATAAGCAGCTGTTAATGGACTTTTTGTCTCTCCACCCACCCCTCATCTGGATCAATACTAAAATTCATATACTATGGGTATGTTTTACTCCAAACCTAATGTTGGAACTTGTCTTATATTATTGTTCATACATTGGATTGTTTGCATGTTAACATACCTTGTTCAAATACCATTGTTGGTGGCCTGTTGCCGTCAATGTTGCTGGCATGCTGTTACGATGCATACTGTTGTTCCATTTATGCTTGTGTTCATTTTGCTATGCAACTATTTCAAATCTGTTTTATGGGGTTAATTGGAACACCCATGCATGCTGTTATAAATAATCTGGAAATGTGTTGTTCATGACTAACCAACATATTCTTTAAAACCTCAACACCATAGCACGTTTGGAAAGGCAGATCCCGGCGGATCTGCATGTCCCACTTCATCTGGCTGTGGGCACATGCACATCTTGGACCCAACCCGGGCCTTCCTCGTCCACTGATCCTGCACCACCTTCGGGTGGAACCACCTCAGGTGGGACCTGTCCCCCACCTGGGAGCAGGCACAGACAGGAGCCTGTTACTCGCAGTCATGTCCAGGGTTTGGTGCGCAGTGCCACCCGAACAGAGTTGGGTGGGCAGCTGCACCAGATTGAGTGCTGCCTGGCACACCTTGAGGGGCAGGATGCACCTTCTGTTCAGCCCCCAGCACAGCCACCTTCTGGCCCATGAAGAAGCAGTGTTGACTGCCCATGGGTGGGGACCTCAGTCTCACTGTATCCATTTAGGGGCTCATGGCCTTTGGATTCCCAAACACCCTCCCCACCAAAGGTGTTCACCACCTCATGTGTCATATACTGCACCTGTCTGCTGTCTTGTCTGTTTGCCAATGCAACCTATCCCACCCAACCTACCTCCCCAAACATACCTACAGCCCTTCCCCAACATCCTACCCTCACTTTAAAAAAAAGGGCATCTGTTCCGCAAAAAAAAAACATGCCCCATACATAGCTCTCCATTTCACCCCTATGTACAGTGAAACTAATCAATAAAGCCACTGATTACTCCGCACATTTCTGTTGCCAACACCCCTCCTTGTGGGGTGTAAGGCTGTAAATTAAAAATGCTGTACATGTAATGCACAGCTGTTGCTGCCAAAGAAATGTAGAGCTATGGTCCTTTCCTACACCCATCCTGCACAACCCTAGCTGCTTTTCAGAATTTTTTACCCTCTGCTTGCCCCTATTTCTTCACTTTCCTATAACCCTTTTTCTCTTTTCTTTAAAGAAAATCAGCGCGAGTGTAGGTGGTGCTAAGTGAAGGTAAGAGGGTTTATTTAACCTTCTGTTAGCAACGCTTAGCAAAGTGCAAAACTGTGCAAACCCACTTACAGCTGCTTAAAAGTGCCTTAATCACGCTATCTCCATCAGCCTTGTTCTGCCCGGCAACAAAATAATCACCCCTGTCCATACCTCTCAACTGTACAGATTTTCGCAGAATGTCCAGATT
The DNA here is from genome assembly GCF_019279795.1 of Protopterus annectens. Taxonomy (NCBI): domain Eukaryota; kingdom Metazoa; phylum Chordata; order Ceratodontiformes; family Protopteridae; genus Protopterus; species Protopterus annectens. The sequence continues at coordinate 323,486,395 of NC_056734.1, read as the reverse complement.
TTTGCCTCATATTTTTGGTCCATTTTTTTATAAATTTGTGGTTTTCTGACAAATTAGTGAAAAATCATTAAAGATTAAAGTTAGAAAATAATGACAGACTTTTGAGTTTCTGACTTCATACCCTTCAGAAAATTCATGCTAATGCAAAACCTCTTATTTTATCACCTTTCTATGTTTGTAAGAGCAATATTTAAAAGGTGTCCCTCTTTTTGGGCCTTAGTCCACTTTTGTTTACAGCTTTATCCAGACTTCATGCTCTAATAGGTTGAGAGGTATGGCCCTGCCAATTCTCAAGCCTGGGATGCTGTGCATTAAAATCACAGCAAAGTACCACTACACCATCTGAGCTATGGGAATTGATAATGATTTTACAAACAAATCATTAATTCAGGTCATTTAACATGAATGAAGAAAAGTAGGCACTTCCTAGTCTAGAACGCAGAACTTTGTTCACAACAATCACAGCAACATACCTCTACACCATCTGTGCTGCAGGAATACATGATGTTTTTATAAACATATCATGCACAACAGTCATTCAACATAAGAGGGAATTATATATCTGTAGTACTGTTATAGACATATATGTATATATATATATATATATATATATATATATATATATATATATATATGTGTATATATATATATATATATATATATATATATATATATATATATATATATAGATTGGTCATACAGAGATATATAGATAGATAACAAACCTCTTACTGTAACATATCTGCAAAACACCTGACAAATGGGGGGGGGGTAAAGGGCAAACAATAGTGACATATTTTAAATATGGCTGTCATATGCAGAGAAGTCTGCTGGAGTGGCATGGTGTGCTTTTACATACAATGCCAGACAGATTCCAGGCCTGAAACACAAATGAATGTTAACATTTATTGATGTCAATGCTCATATCATCCCAGTGATTTCTCAGAAACCCACAACTGTTATGGCCAACAAACAAAACATATGAGGCACACATCAGGACAGTGTCTAGACATCTGGACAGTGGAGAGTTATAACTGCAGTCATGTAACAGAATGGAAAAACCTGTGACAGCTGCAAACTATGTTACCCTGCACCTTCTGAACCACAGTAAGACCAACATGACACTAACGCAAATTGGCTCTGGCCAGTTCCCATGTATATCCAAATATATCATGAACTACAGGGATGGAACTGTAGGGAAAAGCAGATAATGGTGCATAAATGTCTACCACAACCATTTGCACCACAGTCACAGCAACATACCAGTACCCCAAATGAACTCTAGAGTAGAACAACTGTTTGAACGAACATATGCTGATTCCCAGTCACACAGTACACTAACAGATACTGGCCCAACTCACAGTGTACTGAGAATCCTGAGGTATTACAGGACCTTTCTCAGTCTGCCCCAACAAACATACACACCTGATAGACCACCAGCAGCCATAGCAGCATGCACAGTCAGATAGAAAAAGGATCTGTGACACTCACATCTGCTACTCTCCCTAACCAGCCAAACAAACATCTACACACAACACTGCTACACAGTCTTGGCAGTTGCTTCACAATGGCCAGACATACATAACTCTCATATGTACAGATTTGTACAGAATGTCCAGGGTGTGAGACCATGCTCATGGCCACTGCCCCATACCACTTCCAGAGGTCTGCTAAGTCAATGGGATGAGACCTTGAATGCAGACAATAAATAATGGTATCACATACCCCAGACCCACTTACTGCAAGACATCCGGACAAAGCATGACATACTTGGGGACCAGAAAGAGGGACATATCTCACATAATGGTGTTACAATCTGAAACAGTTGAGAGTGTTGCAGGCTTTGTTATAACATAACATCACTGAAGGATATGATGTCTGCAACACCAATGGATGTCAGCACTTACTCTGCCCACAATCCTCACAGTATCCCACTGCTTCCACAAAAACAGATGGTGTCTGAGGAAAAGACCAAACATAACAGGCAAACCCCTGGGCAGTGTGTGGACATCAGGACAGTTTAGAGGTATGTCAGAGACATATCACTATCAAACGTCAAGTCACACAGAAAATGCATGTCCAGATGAACCATGTTAATTTAGCAACCCTCTATGTGTATAACAGCACTACTGACTTACAATCTGTACCCAATTCTGGAGCTTTGTTCCCTATGTTGCTGGGCTGTCTCCACATGTCCTTTCCTGAGAGGTATTCTCACTTATTGTCTGAGAAGCTGTAGCCCCCACACCTCCATAATGTCCTCCACACAGGGAAGGAAAATGGGCAAGGCACATATGAAGACTGTAATTATAGCACTGTGTTACTATGGCATTGGCAAATGGAAAGACAACACAGCTGCTCTGGATGAAAGTAGCAAGTGGGAGACACCGATTGATGGACAGGCCATTGCCTGCTCATGAGCAGTACCTACAAAAGCAAGCTGCTGCCTATGCAACACAGGTCTCAACCCATCTACATAAAGACAGACTCTGACTAGACAAACCTAACCATTTGCATTGTTGTGAGGGAACTCCTGAGCATTATAACAGGTATGTCAATCATGTAAGCATGTAATGGAATGCAGGAGAAGGGATGTAATGCTGTCAAATGGAACATTAAACACTAGGCCACAACAAGACCTGCTGGACTTACATGCTGCTGTCCAGCACCTATGGCCATTACTGCTTGCCCTGCCTGCATTGACATGGCACACATTTCTGGCCCCAGAGTCACCCCAGCAAAGGTCAGCTCATGTATGACTACTACTGGGGTCTCTGTTGTCCAGTACTGAGTGTGTCACTGGTAGGCCAGCTATCTGGGATGTTGTAATTACTCATATATCCCCTGTGAATGCTACTCTGATACCTATGCTTGCCTTACAAATGTAAGAGATGTACATAGGGTATGTGAATACTACACGACAGGTGCAGATGTGTGTGTTAAACTGTATGTGATATACTGAGCCCATACCTGACAACTGTCCAGATTACTGCAGACTGACCACATATCTGCCTCATATTTGTAGTCAATGCCTCAGACAGTTGAGTATTGTCTGGCACATCACTGGCAACCCATTAAAGACTGAAGTCATAACAAATTAGCATACATTTCATTATCAGATGTCATATTCTGCTGGGTACACCTGTGAATGTGACACTGTCTTTGCTGGCAACTAAGTGTGTTTCAGCTAGATTCACAAAGTGACACTGTTTACTGGCCTTTGCCCACCACTGATGTGTGCCTTTGTGCAGTTAACTTGCTCTAACAGGAGCTAGGTGTCTTACCATGACACCCATGTCAATGGAAGTGTACCTTGTCCTTTAGGATGCTGACATTTATGCAGTCACTGACACCTGCTTTCTAGCTGTAGAGAGCAGACCAACTTTGCCAGGTCACTCTTCCCATCATACGTGTAGACCCCAAATGGAAGCAGAAGCCTGCAAAGCCACAGGAGGTGGAGTGTTGAACATTAGCATACACATACACACTTCCAGGCTGGACAAATAGTATGTCACATGAGTGACATCCCAAATGTAGTTAACAGTTGACAAAACACCTACTCAGTTCATAGCAAGCTACAGGCCTCCAAACATGACTATGGACACCCACCACACCTATTGGGACCTGCTGGAATCTGTCAGGATTCAATCATCTACCCTGCTCCTGGGTGACTTCAAATACCTAACCATAGTGTGCCTGACCTATGCCACCGGAACATGAGTGCACATAGATTCCTTGGTTTTGTCAATGCCAGTGCAGTGGATCAGCCAGTCAACACTCCTATAGCAGGTAGGAATCTCATGCACCTGGTGCTAATCAACGAGTAGCCACTGTAGCATTCATACATATCACATGAGATCACCCATTACCAACAGTTCAAAAGATAGATACTAGAAAACTGGATATAGTGGTCCAAGAAAAGAAGACAAAAGTAGCATTGATCATTAAAATAGCCACACCCAGTGACTATAGTATCTTGCATACAGACAGACACAAAGTCATAAAATACCAGGATCTTCAGGCAGAAATGAGAGCCATGTAGAAGAAAGATACTCAGACAGTTCCAATAGTAGTAGGAGCAACAGGTCTTATAAAAAAAAATTTGCAATCATATTTGGATATGTTACTAATCCATGTAACCCCTTACGAATTGCAGAAGGAGTCATTATTGGGCACATTGTGAGTGCTGCAAAGAGCACTACTGGCTGACATCAAAGATTGAAACAATATTAATTTTATGAAATTTGATCATGCTTTGACTTAGGAATGGGGTCCATTCCCATTGTGGTATTAGAAGCCCAAAAGACTTGGAGAAATTAAAAATGCCATCCTCCTTGGTAATATATGACCACATAGCCATCACTGTTCAGGTCTCCATCTCCCCTGCTCCCCCCTTACAGTGTCAAACAGAATGAACTGTACACAAATGACTATAAATCCCCTCAGAGTAGGTAGAAATAGCTGTACAGCCAACATCCCATTTGTTGGAACTAGCAGCAGTGTCCAGGCCCACACCACAATACTAAGTAGGCACCCACATAGGTTTATGGACTCAGTAGTACCTGAAAGGACAACATCACCCCCCTCAAGGTAGGGTAAACACCTGTGGTGGATAGCAGCAATACACAAATACCATAATAGGTGGAAATAATTGTTGGACAGGCCAAGAAGGAACAGGTGGCTCATCGGAAGCAATGTCACCTTGGTCTGTACAAGGAAATAATGGCAAAAGTGATGTACCCTAAGGCTGTCTTTGAGTGCAAATCAGACACATCTACCAAGGCAAATCACTTAGCCTTCCACACATGTCTGCAATTCCAGAGGCAACACACAAATCTGCTCTGTAGTGGTGGTCAATAACACCACATGCACATATGGCATAGATATAGGCAACTGGCTGCAGACAGGTGAAGTGTAAACACCACCCCCCTGTCCTCCCAGTGGTACACATGTGCATATACAGCACCTGCCCCCTCCCCTCATCTTCAGGAAGCAGGTCCGTAATGCCCTCTCAATGGAAAAACACAGAGGTCTCCATAGTAATGATACCATCCCTGGCTGCATCCCATATGAACACAAGCATGGGCTGTCAGATCCATTCTGCACTGTAGTCAACCACAGCCCGAGCACCGGTGTCATCCCACCTCAACAGAGGACAGCTGCTGTCATCCCTATACACAAAGGTGGAGCAATCCACCAAAACAGCCAATATGATGCACATAAGCCTAAGTAGCCTGCTCTGCAAGGGCATGGGAGGCGATATGAAGGACATTATGAACAGGGACATAGGGAATATCAAAATGGCTGGGCCCACACACCATGGTATTGTCAAAGGGAGATCAAGCCTGTGAAACCTGATTGACCTCTCTGCAGAGGTCAACAAACACAGGGACAAGGGGAAAATGGTGAACATGCCTACCTTCACCTAGCCCAATCCGTTCACAGTAATCCCCAGGTGGACAGAATACATAAGCCTATACATCTAGGCACCAAACTGTAGGTTACCATTTGGGTAGATAACTAGCCCATTGATAGTAGCCACTCAGTCAAAGTAGTAGAACCCACCTCTAATAGTACATTCATCCACAATGGTGTACCCAAGGATTGGTCTGAGGGCCTCTACTGTATGAGATATACGTATGTGAGGTACAGGACAATAGCCCCATCAGGGCTGTGAAGGTGCAGTCATGACTGGCCGGAGATGGGGATGTCTGTCCCACCATATCCATATGGGTCTCTGATTCACAAACACCCCTCCCTGTCCAAGGTGTTTACCCTCCACATGTGTCATACACAGCCCTGTCTGCTGTCCCGTGTGTCTTGTCTGTCTCCCTACCCAACTTCCCTCCTCAGATGTACCAACAATCCTTCCCTAACATCCCACTCTCACCTTAACAAAAAAAAAAGGGCATCTACCCCCCAAAATATTATTGTCTCATACATAGCTGTCCATTTTACACAGGTGTCTACTGGACACATGTAATCCGGTCCAATTGGCTTGACAACACATTTCTGTTGTCCTCACCCATTTCTCTGTGATTTGAGTGTCCAAATTCACCTCCAAATTCTGTACAAATACACAGCTGTTGCTGTCTAAGAGATGGACAGCTATGGACTTTCCCTACACCAGTCCTGCTCATCCCTAGCTACCTGTCATATTGTTTTTCCCTCTGCATGCCCCTTTCTCACCAATTTCCTATAACCCCTTTTTCTTTTCTTTTAAAGGAATTAACGTAGGTGTAAGTGGCAGTAAGTAGGAGTAAGCGAGTTTGCGAGATGATAAGTGAAGCCAAAACGGATTAAGCATCTCTACGGTTAATCATATGTTGGTATCACTTAGCATCATGCAAACCCACTTAAAGCCACTTACAGCTGCTTAAAACTGTTTTAATCACTCTCTCTCTCTATCAGCCACTGTTCTGCCTAGCAACAAAATAACCAGCAATGCTATGTCTCAAACCCAGGACCCTGTACACCATAGTCAGAGCAATGCACCACTACACCATTTTAGCAGCACGAATGTTGAAGCTTTTTTCAAATATATCATGCAGTAGATTCATTCAACAGTAGGGAAAAAGATCTTTGAAATCACTCAGGATTTTTTATATATACATATACAGATATATATATATATATATATATATATATATATATATATATATATATATATATATATATATATATAATATATATATATATATATATATATATATATATATATATATATATATATATATGCTCATAACATGTAGTGCACTCATATCTCAGAACCATATCTCTCAATCTGGGCAAAGGTGGTAAAAATGGGGGGACAATGGGCCACAACTAGGGGCATATTTGAAATATTGCTCTTAGAAATGTAGAACATTGCTCGAGTAACAGGGTTTGTTTCAGCATACATGTTCTGATGGATATGAGGTCTGGAACTGACATTATGTTATCATTTACTGACAGACATCCTCAGATCATCTCAGTGATTTACCAGAGAAATTAGAATAAATTGTGGAACAGAGACAAAACATGAGCAAACAACTTGGATGTTCTGCAACAATCTGTACAGTTGAGAGTTATGCTCAGAACACCTTAGTGCAACAAATCTGGAACAAGCCTGACAAAGTGGGGGGAAAAAGCCATGACAATAGGGACATATCTGAAATACTTGACTAGATAAGCTGAAACAGTTGCTACAGTAACACCACCTGTTCTAACATATATTGACTCGAATAACACAACTCCAAGACTCAATTACTACTCAGTAGTTAGTGCCTGAAATCCTCACACCATCCCACTGATTTGTCAGACATACACAACAGTTATGGTGACAATACCAAAGATATGAGCCAGACAACTGGACATCCTACAAATATCTGGACATAACAAGACAGTAAAGCAAGTACACTGAGCTGCTTAGCATGTCACCAAGCACCATCCAAACTACAGTCAGACTGACACAACACTACCCCAAGTCAGCTATGGGGAATTACACATGCATTTGCAAATATATCAGGCACTACAGGGATGTAACAGTAGTGAAAAACAGTCATTGGTGTGAGCCTGCATACCCACAATCAATTTCAACACAGTCACAGTGACATACTGGTAAGCCAAATGAACAGTAGAGCATAATAAATGTGTGAACATAAATATCATGTTTGACACACACAGTACCCCTACATATACTGCCCCAAGTCAAACAGTGCAGTCTGATTCCTGTGGTGGTATGGAACATGTCTCAGTCTGCCCCTACAAACATATACAGCTGATAGACCACCAGAAACTGGAGCAGCATGCACAGTCAGATAGAAGAGGAGTCATGACACTTAAATGTATCCCTTCCCTACACAACACAACAAACATGTACACAGTACACGCTACACAATCATAACAGTCTGTTAACAATTGCTACACATAGACAGACCCCTAAACTGTACAGATTCCCACAGAATGTCTAGGCTCTGTCCTCATATATATGGCCCCTTCCTCATAACATGTCTGGCATTCTGCTACATCACTGGGATGATATCAGGAAGGAAGGCACTAACTAATGATATACCATACCTATCAACCTCTTACTGCATGACATCTGGACAAAGCCTGACATAACTGAGGGACAGATGCCCAAACACAGGGACACATTTGAAATATTGCTATTATAAACTGAGAAAGTTGCTGTTGCTGCAGGGTTTGTTGTAACATATCTTAACTGATGGATATGAAGTCAGAAACACAAATGGAAGTTAGCATTTACTGACTGCAATACCCAGGGCATGCTACTGATTTGCCAAGGACAACAACTGTCGGAGGAACATACAAAACATAAGAGTCCAACACACGGAATATCCATGTCCACACAAACCCTATTAAATTAGCATGAATCCAAATGTATAACAGCAATACTTACATTCTGTCCACACGCCTGGAACTTTCTACCAAATATTGTTGGGCTGTCACCAGTTTTAGTTGTAAGAGGTATTTCCAACAGCCCTCTGTGATGCTGTTGTTCACACACCTCCATGAAGTCCCCCTCACAGGCATGGAAAAGGGGCAACGCCCACATGAAGTACTCAATTATAGGAGTGTGCTGCCATGCTATTGGCTATAGGAATAACAACACAGCTGTTTTGCATGCAATTAGCAAGTAGGGGACACCAATTGGTGCACAGTCCATCAGCTGCTCATGAGCATGATCTACAAAGGGCAAGCTGTCAAACAAGTAAGCATGTAATGGAATGCAGTAGGGGGGAATGTAATAATGGGAAATAGGACATTTAACAAATATGTCTCAACAAGACTTGCTGTACTGATATATTGCTGCTCAGCACCTATGGCCATAGCATCTGGGTCTGTCTGCAGTGACATAAATCACAGTTCATGCCCCTGACTCATGCCAGGAAAGGATGGCTCACATATGAGTAATACTGGAGTGTCTGTTGAACAATACTGACTGTGACACTCCTAGGCCAGCTACTGGTAGGTTGTACAGCATCTATATTATAAGAACAAATGCTTAAAATCTCGAACGTATCTTTGTTGACATGTTTTAAACAAACGCTCTTATAAGCGAAAGCTGACAAAGTTGAAACCAACATATTCGAAATGTTTTAGTTGGCTAACACCAATTCCCCACTGCCGCATTGAACATGAACTGCAAACACAGTAAATTTCACTTGTAAGGAACACCCTAAATATACCCTGAAATCCTTCCTGTTTGTAAAGTAAATGAAGTAACCATACCAATTGCCAACAGTAAATCTCCAAAATTACACTTGACCAACACGGCACTTTCCCAAAACACAAACCAGTTAACACACATACACTAATTTTTTTGGAGGGGGGCGAACCCCCCCACACCCCCCTGCTAATTATATATACCAACTACAAGATCGCACTAAAATTAAGGTAAACATGCATAATTCATAATCTACACATCTTGACATTACTGCTACATTTGCGTGTGTTGGCCAACTATGACATTTCAAACTTAACGTTTTAGATGTTTAGAGCTTTCGCTTATAAAACATGCCGACAAACTGGTACTCAACATTTTAAGCATTCATTCTTATACTATAGACCCATTGTACATATCCATATGTTACTTCTGAATACAGCTATGATAAACATGCTTGTCTCACATATCTGAGAGAGCTATACAGGGTATGTGCATAGTAAACTACTGTCGCAGACGTGTATGTTGAACTGCATGAGATATACTGAGGTTATACTATTCAACTGTCTGATGTTATGCACACTGACCATATGTGTGCCTCACATTTGTTGTCATTTACTCATAAGAGTTGGGTTATGCCCTCATTGGGAAATCTGTGAAGATTGACATTAGAACATAATAGAATACATATGAGTGTCAGACATCCTCCAGGGTATTTCTGTGTATGCAAAGCCTACTATGCTATCAAGTTACTTAAGTGTGTTACAGCAATATTAACAGAGTGTCAGTAACTTTGTCCCATTGCCCCCCATTTATGTGTGGCGTCCTCCAAACAGGTTGAGAGGTATGACTGAGCAGGAAAAGTGTAAATACAGTGTGCCATACTGACATAGAACAGAAATGTATATCAGGTATTACCTGTGCATATTATGTATGAGTAGGTATAGCTGGAAGCCTCAAAACAATAGACATGAGATGCAAAATGCCAGGTGAATAAGATATACATGTTGTACAAGTGTGTAATCTGAGTTTCAGTGCATCCAACAGACATAGATTTCCACAGCTACTGGTTGTTGCATTGCCCTGATACAGACATGTGTACTAGAATAAGCATGATTATCCAGTTGAAAGTTGAGAGGTGTCCAACTGTGTCATGACCTTGTGTCCATGCCTACTCCAAATGGTTATATAAGCACCTACATATCTGTATGGACTCAGCAATACCTGACTTGTGAAACCTGCCTCCACCAAGGTGGAGCAATCTCCTTTGGTGGACAGCAGCAATACACAAACCACATAATCAGTCCATATATTGGCTGTACAAGGACAATTAGGAGCAGGCACCAACTTGGAAGCAGATCAACCTTTGTCTGAACAAGCATATAAGGTCACAGGTATGTCACTATAAGGCTAACTATGAGTACAAATTGAACACATCCACCAAGGCCCATCACAAGGCTGTCTTCACATATGTCTTCCATTCAATCACACTACATACACACACAGCATAGCTATAACCATCCCGCTGCAGACAGGTTAAGGGAAAACATCACTCCCCTGTCCCACCATCAGTATAGGTGGATATGCACAGCACCTGCACCCCTTCCTTCAACATCAGGTAGCAGGTACATAATGCCTTCTCAAAGGCAACAAAATAAGTCTCAATGGGACCTGACAACATCCCTGTCTGAATACTACATGAACTCAGGCATATTCTCCCAGCTCCATTGCACCCTGTACTCAAGCAAAGCCTGAGCACCATTGACATCCCATCTGCAAGGAAGATGGCCACTGTCATCCCTCTACACAAAGGTGAAAGATGAATGTTGGATTATGCAATTTACTGGCTCTCATTGGGGGGAACATGACACATCAAAACCAGGAGTCCAATGCAAGCTCATACTGTGCTGATAGATGACAGGAGTATGATGTGATCATACGTAGTGGCTAATGATAAACAATGTTGATGTTTAGGGTCTGTAAAGAACGTTGACCAATGTATGAGATCCTGTAATGCGTTTCCATGTTTATGTCTTTCAGGTGACATGCCACATGTCCATCAGCCCCAGTACTCTGCAGCTGAAAATGAGGCTATTATTAACATTATCATCCAGCACCATGGGGTGATGTTTGGCCGTAGGCAACAGGATCTGTGGGAGCAGACTTCCCTGTGGAATAAGCTGGTCCACAGGGTGAACAACATTGGCCACCATGTCCGCACATACGATCAGGTCAGGCATTGTGCGACTGACCTTATCCATCGTGCCCGGCAAAGGGCTGCTGCCGTGGCCAGGGACTGTAACATTACAGGTGGGGGTCCTGCCACACAGGCCCCACTTAAGGCAATAGAGGAGCTCCTTGCCAACCTTGGGGTAGCCCCCACACACCAGGTAACACAAGAAACACAAGTTTTGAAGGTGGGTGGCACCCAGACAACAGGTGAGGAGCATCCAGGATTCAATTAAATCATGTAGCAGTCATACTGGCTTCTGTAGAGTATTTAGATGTATATGTGAGGTCAAACTGCATTTGTGGGTGGGGTTTATTAATGCACACAAGTGCACATCTATGGTGAAGGACAGCAAATAGTGTACTATCAGAGCTTGCATTGTACATGTGTAGAAAAGTAGCATTCATCTTCTACCAATGCCAACTGTGAGTCTGATGACAATACCTCTCCCCCACAACTACATAGGTACCTCTGGTCTGGATGTGGGACAGCAGCCTGAAGCTGGTGAGTATGGGATTGTCCTGCTGTGGCTCACCAGTACCCAGGCATGTTAAGGTCATGCATTTTACCATACACACAACTGTTACTCTCAACCATATTGCAATATCTGCATGTTCACTTGTGATGGGGTTAACTGCATTGCATCACAGTGGTCATCACAGGGACCTATTTGCAGGAGATGTAACATATCTGTAGCATACTTCACAACCTCTCATTGCAAGAAATATGGACAAAGACTGACAAAATGGGGGGACAAAGGTCCAAAACTAGGCACATAATTTTATAAATTAGTGTTGTTAAACAGTGCACATAAATGGTGTACTGATACCTGTTAAAATGCCAGGTGTTTGTGATATACAAAAATGAGAGCACAATAACACATTTCTAAACTCTTCTGTCCTTTCATGTGACCTATAACCTGTACAATGCAATTGTAAAACAAACAAATCTGTTAGAGGAACAATTATGACAAATGAAAAATGTACAGGAAGCTAGATGCATAAGTGTGCACAGGCTGAAGCTAATACTGTGTTGAAGCAGCTTCCAATATAATAACAGCATTACATCTTCTTGGGTACACACCTGCCATCAATTACAGAGACTCTTTGATTAACAGCAAATAATGGTCAGCTGTCCTACCAGGATTTTCCTGACATTTACTCAGTTCCTAGTATAGCAACAGCCGTGGTTTGCATAGAGCTTAAGAAGCAGCAAAGGGATCTCATTTTTGAAAGGTAGCCCAGAGAAGGGTAGAAAAACATTTCCACAGCATTGCATATGCCATGGAACACAGCGCAGACAGTCATCAAAAGGTGTTGAAAATATGGGGCAACAGTGACATTGCAAAGAAGAGGACATTCCTCCAAATGTGATGAAGAGACAAGACCTGAACTGGTCAGAGAGGCTGCCAGGAGACCTACAGCAACAATAAAGGAGTTGCAGAAATCTCTGGCAAGTACTGGTTATATACTACATGTGACAACAATCTCCCATATTCTCCACATGTCTGGACTATGCAGTAGGGTTGGAAGATGGAAGCCTTTTCTTACACAGAAACCCATCCAGGTATGGTGAAATTCTCAAGAACAATACATCAGGTCTCCCAAAAGCATGTGGGAAAAAGTGTTATGGTGCAATGAGACCAAGGTTGCATTTTTTGGGCACAATCACAAAAGATTTGTTTGGCACAGTAGCAACACTGTGCATCACCAAAAGTACACCATCCCCATAGTGAAGCATGGTGATGGCAGTGTCCTGCTTTGGGGTTGCTGCTCATAAGCTGGAAGTGGGCCTTTAGCCAAGGTGGAGGGGATTATGAACAGTTCCAAATACCAGTCCCTTTTGGCCCAAAATCTTCATGTGTCTGTTAGAAAGCTAAAGATAAAGAGGAATTACACCTTTCCACATGACAATTACCCAAATCAAACATCCACATCAGAAATTAATGGTTTCACGAGAAGACAACCAATTTTTTAGAATGGCCCAGCCACAGGCCACTTGTACATCCAATAGAAAATCTATGGGGTGCCCTGAAGAGGGCTGTGCACAAGAAATGCCCTCACAATCTGACAGAGTTTGAGGGCTTCTGTAAGGGAGATTGTGCAAATATTGCTAAGTCGATATGTGTCATGCTGATAGACACCTTCTCATGATGACTGACTGCTGTTATTAAATCAAAAGGTGCTTTAACAAAGTATTACTTTAAGGGTGTGCACACTCATGCAACCAGCCTATTGTACTTATTTCACCCTCTATATATTACCCCTAACTGATGTGTCTGTTCTTTAATTGGATTGCACAGGTTTTAAGTCACTTAAAGGTAGGAAATGTCATGACATTTCTGTGGTCTCATGTTATTTATAAGAAAAAAAACTGGCATGTTAACAGGGGTGTGATTATATCCACTGTAAGCTTAGAAGGTTATTAGTGTAACCTGTTTTGTTTTGACATACATGTACAGCAGATGTTGAAGTATGAAACTCAAACCGTGTCATTAATCAGTGATGCCAGTCCTCAGATTATCCCAGTCATGTGTCAGACAAATACAAGATTTATGAGGGACAGACCAAAAATATTAGTGACACATCTAGACATTCAGTAAAACTCTGTACAGTTGAGAGGTGTATTCTATAGGAGTTAGCACTGTGCTATACAGGTGAACAGCAATAATGTGTACATGGCTGCAGGGTGTGCTAGGTGAAGGCCCATCGCCTACTAACACTACTTATGTATACCAGAGGTGTGTATTATTAGTAACATCAAGTGGAAAGGGCTGCACTGCATGATGTTGAGGGCTTGTCCAGAGTGTATATGTTGTGGTCTGACTGTGCCATGAATGTCACCAGTTGGCTATTGTGAGGTCTGTGTAATAACTTTGTGCCACCTCACCTGTATGTGTCTGTGTGTGTGTCCGTGTGTGTCCGTGTAAGTCCATGTGTGTGTGTGTGCGAGTGTGTGTGTGTGTGTGTGTGTGTGTGTGTGTGTGTGTGTGTGTGTGTGTGTGTGTGTGTGTGTGTGTGTGTGTGTGTGTGTGTGTGTGTGTGTGTGTGTGTGTGTGTGTGCGTGTGTGTACCAGAAAACCTTATAGTGCAGGTATTAATTTACATATGTTGTTTTTCCCTCACTGTTGGACATGGTGGTTGTGGTCCCTCCCACTCAGAATCTGATGTCAGTGTCTTTGCAGACTCTGACAATGATGGTGGTAATAGTGAGGCACAGGTGGGGTTGTGAGGGTCTGAATCTATGCCATCAGTTGACATCCCACAGTCATCCACAATATCCCTGCAAACAGTCACAATGCCCACAAATACCCTTTCCCCAGCAGCCACAGATAATGGACAGTTGGCAGGTGGTGGCATAGAACAGGCTAGTGTGGTGACTATGGCAAGTGTGAGTGTATCCACTAGCCACAGCCAGAGTGCAGGTGAGGTCCCACACAGGCGGATGGACAGGGGTGCTCGGAGGACTGCTGCATGTCAAGCTGCTGTCATGAGTGCTACAGCAGGTGTCACCAGACAGATGTTTTGGGCTGTCATGGATGCACAGGTTCTTGAATGCAACTCTTCCTGGCTTACGTGACAACATACATGACCTTGTTGAGGCCACATGTCAAAATGCTGAGGAACCATAGCATGTCTGTGCTAGAGCGTGCATTGGCAGATGGGCATCGGCCATGTGGAAGTAGGTCAGCACCAACATCAAGTGAGTCTACTGGGCCCTGCACCTTCACACACTCGTAGTGGCAGTACCACCAGCACTACTGAAAGGGGGGGTGCTATCCACAACACAATGGAGCAGGCCATGGGCACATGGTCATGGCTGGTCCCGTCAAGGACATGGATCCAGCAGACAGCAGTCATCATCGGGAAGCAGTTGTGCATCTGGCCTTGGGCCTGGGGGTGCCAGTGAGACCCCTGGCAGGACCAGTTCCAATGTCCATAACTGGAGAGGGTGAACTGCACACCCTGCCAAGTATGGTCCACAGCTGTCCAACATACCCCTGTGTAGGGCAGGCACATGCTGTGACTGTGTGTATACATGCACACACATCACCATCATAGCCATGTCACCTCCAGAAACATACATACCACCTCTGCACAGTCCATTCATAGAACACCCTCCAAACACACACATGATGTCAACCATATGGCCCAGCCTAAGCCTCTGGCAAACTCACACACCACCCTGTGCATATGATGATACCTGTGCCACATCCCTGTCATCCATACCACCAATGCAAGGACATGCTAATATGGTTCTAATGCACAGGGTGAATTAAGTACAGTTTAGTTATGTAATGTTGTATAGGGTGCTGTCAACTTGCAATTGTAATGGGTACACTTCGGAGTGTGTGTATCTTTTCAGTCATGATGCATTATTGGTGTTAGTAATGCTGACTTAATGTAGTCTCACATGCTGTATTCTGTTTCACACACACACACACACACACACACACACACACACACACACACACACACACACACA
Organism: Protopterus annectens; assembly: GCF_019279795.1. NCBI lineage: Eukaryota > Metazoa > Chordata > Ceratodontiformes > Protopteridae > Protopterus > Protopterus annectens. Next base: position 323,470,514 of record NC_056734.1, on the reverse strand, counting down.
CACACACACGCACACACAGGATCACAGTTGCTAGTGTTGTGTTTGGAACCCCTACCCATCTAGTTAGTGGTACTACAGTGTTATGTGGTTATTGCAGGTGGCACTGAACTAATAGTGTGATGACTCTTCCAAGGTACCTGTAAAGTGAATAACATCATGTACGCTTGTAAAGTATTGCAATGGGGTGTGTACTGGGTGTGGAGGACTCATTAGACTGTCACCTACGAGTCTACACACTCACAAACACTGCTATATACACCAATGCACACACAGTTGTCAATACTGACATTAGCAGCCCTGTCTATAATGTTATTCATCAGATACTGTTACAAAACTGTTGCATGTGGCATGGGGCTTATAGGGCTAAAGAGCATCCACAAATACCTCTATGGTGGATGTGAACAGTAGCCTTTGTAAAGTGGACCTTGGGACATGTACTGGGAGAACCATGGCCTGCAATTGTAAACCATGGCCACCCAATGGATACAGTTCTCACTCAAACACACACAGAATACTGTTCTTAGATACACACACACACACACACACACACACACACACACACACACACACACACACACACACACACACACACACACACATTTGCCAGGACTGAGATTGGAGCCCCTATCTACCTAGGTACTGCTAATATGCTGTTATGCATTTATCACATGCACCATAAAGCTTGCAGGATGAAGAGAGTCCCAAGGTAATTCCAAGGTGAACAAAATCACCAGGCCTTGTAAAGTATGGCAATGGGAGATTTACTGGGTGAGAATGGACAAAAATACTTTAACCTACAGTTATACACACTTACACACAAATACGCTCATAAACACATTTGCAAGGACTGAGATTAGCGGCCATGTCTATCTTGTTAGTCAGTTCATACTGTTGCAGAGTTCCTGCACTCAGCACAGGGCTTATTGGGCTGAAGAGTGTCAACAGATACCTCTATGGATAATGAAGATAGCAGGCTTTGTAAACTGGACCTTGGGACATGTACTTGGAGTACCACAGCCTAAAAATGTAAAACCCATCCCCACAATGGATATAGTTCTCATTCAGACACATACACGAGATAAGGTTCACACACACACACACACACACACACACACACACACACACACACACACACACACACACACACACACACACACACACACACACACACACACACACATTTGTCAGGACTGAGATTAGAGCTCCTACCTATCCAGTTATTACTAATAGAGTGTTATGCAATTATCACACATGCCACAGAGCTTATAGTGTCAAGAGTGCCCCACAGTTCTTCTAAGGTGAAGAACATCACCAGCCTTTATAAAGTATGGCAATGGGCAGTGTACTAGGAGAGAGAGACCTCAAAATGCAGTATCCTACAAATATGCATACTTACATGCACACATTTGCCAGGACTCAGATTAGAACCCCTACATATGTAGTCATTGGTACTATAGTGTTATGCAATTGCCACATGCATCACAGAGCTTATAGAGAGAAGAGTGTCCCAAGATGCCTATATAGTGAATAACATCACCAGCCCTTGTAAGGTATGGCAATGGTAGGTGTACTGGGTGAGAAGGGCCTCAAACTAACTTCACCCACATGTTTACACACTCACAAACACTTTTATACACACTAATGTGCACACACACACATTTGTCAGTACTGAGAGCCATAGATTCATAGCTTCATAGGTGTGTACTAGGCAAATAGCCATGGAGCCTTTACAAGCTTAGCCCATGGGAATACCCTGGCATTGTGCCACCTGATAATAGTCTCCAGTGTGTCTAATGAGTATGAGTATAGCCACTGAAGTGGTACCCGGGGTGGGATTTCTATTCCTTATCCACTCATTCAGATTTCTCTTGAAGAGGGCCAGTGAGATGCTCTGCTTGACATGTATGTGAAGTCTACTACATAGCGTGGGCAGTCCCTGGGTTGTGAACCTGTCCCACCAGCATGTTCTGTTGATTGTGAAAATGGGGTTGAGGTCTCTGGGGCATGTGGTGTGTACGGATTGGTTTCTTCAGATGTAGCATTACTGACAGAGCTGGGTCAGACATGGCTGTGTAAGTCAGGCAGAGATCACCTCTAAGTAGCCAATATGAGACAGAGAATAGTTGGAGTTATTGGAGTCTGTCCATATAGGGCAAGTGTTTAAGGCCTAGTATCCTCCTTGTGAGGTACTTTTGCAGCCTCTACAGTTGTTGCATGTGCCCGATGGAATACGTGCCAAATGGGCCATTGTACTCATTGATTAGCCTAATGAGGGGAGAGTACAGGGAGACAATGACCTCTTACTTCCTGCGTGCAACACCCTTAGTCAGGAGATGTGACACATAGGACTTTCTGAACAAAGTGGCACTGTGGTGGTCAACAGAGAGCTCACTGTCAACCTGTGGTCCCAGTTGTCTTATAACAACGTTAGTGTTCAGTGGGCTACCATCAATGTAGTAATTCATGGGAACCATGTTGTTCCCAAAGGGGATGGCAGCACATTTTCTGGCATTGAGCTAAAGTCCAGGGTTCTGACACCAGTCATAGGTCTCAGTGAGGCCTTTGTGCAGGATGTCAACATCATGTGGGGAGGTAATAATAACACCCACCTTGCAGTCGACTGCGAACATTGTCAGCCAGAGTCCCTTCATGCTGGGCTGGACTTCAGAGGTGTAGACCCAGAAGGCGAGGGGCCCCAGGACCAAACCCTGTGGGACACCACTCATGACTGGTCAGCAGTCTGACATGGAGTCCGCTGCTTTCACACTGTGGTTCTATCTGTGAGCCAGTTTGCAAGCCACCAAGTGATATAGGGGTTGATGCCTAGCTGAGTGTGTTTGTCCATGATTCCTGAGTGGGGAATGGTATCCAAGGATTAGAAGGGCCACCTATCTTGTTATTTATTCCATACTGTTACATAATTATTGCCTATGACACAGAGCTTATAGAACTGCAGAGTGTCTACAGCTACCATCTCCAGTGGGCCTTGTAAAGTGGACATTGAGACAGGTACTGTGTGGGTCACAGCAGAAAACTGCAAAACCCACCCCCCAATGGATATGGTTCTCACACAAATACATCCCCAGCCACATACAGACATACACATTTGCCAGGACTGAGATTAGAAATCCCCTACCTGTCTAGTTACTGCTACTCCAGTGTCATACATTTATCACACACACAATGGAGCTTATGGGGTGAAGGTTGTCCCAAGGTACTTCTAAGGTGAGAAACATCACCAGACCTTGTAAAGTATGGCAATGGGTGATGTAATGGGTGAGAGAGGCCAAACAATACTTTAACCTACACATATACACATATTTGCCAAAACTGAGATTAGAACCTTTGCCTAACTAGTTATTTGTACTACAGTTTTATGCAATTATCACACACGCCACAGAGCTTAAAGGGGTGAGGGCTGCCCAAAGGTATTTCTAAGGTGATTGACATCAGCAGGACTGCTAAAGTAGGGCAATGGGAAAAACACAGACAAACACACACTCACACACACACACACACACACACACACACACACACACACACACACACACACACACACACACACACACCTTTATATTTGCCAGGACTGAGATTAGAACCCCTACCTAACTAGTTATTTGTACCATAGTATTGCACAATTATCGCATGTGCCGCAAAGCTTATAGAGCTGAGAGCTGCCCAAAGTTACTTCTGAAGTGACTGACATCAGCAGGACTGCTAAAGTAGGGCAATGGGAAGTGCACTGGGTGTGAACCTTTAACCTACAAGCACATACACACTTTTACATTTGCCAAGAGTGAGATTTAAACCCCTACCTAAATAGTTGTTTGTACTATAACATTATGCAGTTATTGCACACACCACAGAGCTTATAGGGAGAGGCCAGTTCAACAGTATTTCTACAGTGAATGACATCAGCTGATCTTGTGAAGTAGGGCAATGGGAGGTGTACTGGGTGGGAATGGACTAAAACACTTATTCCTACACACACACACCCAATGGACTAAAACACTTATGTCTATACACACACACACACACACACACACACACACACACACACACACACACACACACACACACACACAACCACTGTTGCATATGCCAGAACTGTGACTAGAACCCCTACCTATCTAGTTATTTGTATGACAGTGTTACACAGTTATCACACACGTTATGGAGCTTACAGGACTGCAGCCCCTCCAAAGTACTTCTAAGGTGAATGACACTTGCAGATGTAAATTAGGACAATGGAAAGTGTACTGAGTGGGTAAGCCATCATAATACTTAGACACACACTCACACACACACACACACACACACACACACACACACACACACACACACACACACACACACACACACACACGCACACACACAAAGGCAGGTGATGTGATATTCCAAACACCACCTCAGTACCATCAGACAATGAATCTCATCTTCATGCTGGCACATGCCAGTGTTTACAGCTGGTATGCAATTGTCTGCAGCACAACATTACTCTATACTATTCAGGGTATCCCTGTGTATGACTCACTGTCTGTGTGTGTCTCCCTGTGCGTCTCACTCTATCACTGTCTGTCCCTCTCTTCCCCATGTCTATGTGTGTGTGTATGCTTGACATATTTTAATATGTTGCCCATATATATATGCGTGTGTATCACACACAACAGATGCAGATATACCACATATGTGCTGGCTGTGGGTGATCTTGTCTGATGTGTGTGGAGACAGGTTTACATAGCTGTGTGTATGCAAAGACATTTGCACAATATAGATATATATAGTCTGATGTGGTTTTAGACATGGGCTTCACTTCTCTAAGTGTAGGAGCATGCTCAGTATGACCTTCTATATAAGTGTGGGAATCTGTTCCAGGGATAGTTGTACTCCAGCCCAGGGTGTTGTGTGCTACAGCCATACCTTGCAACCTGTTTGTGTAAGATATCTGGAGATAGACTGCCAGTATGGGGAAACAATGGGCCAAACATAGGGGGTACTGTATCTATTGCTGTTATCAATGTATGACTTGCTTGAGTGACAGAGTTTGTTTTAGCAAACATTTTCTGACATATGTAATGTTGGACACAGTATTGTATTGCGTCATTACCTACTGACAGATATAATCAGATCATCACAGTTATTTGCCAGAGAAATACAAGATGGATGATGCACAGACCAACATTATGAGGTAGAGGCTAGACATTCTTGCACAATCCGGCTAGTTGGGAGGTGTTGCTACAGGCAATTAACTGATGAAGCTGTGTAAAAGGTCCAGCACCTTAGTGATATACTGGCTGGGGATCTCCTGGATGTGCAGTGTTCTTCTTACCTGACAGATCATATCCTAGTGTGACCATACCTGTCAACTGTACAGATTCTCACAGATTATTCAGATGTATGCCTCATATATCTGTTTGGTTTCCCTTAACATTGTGTTTTTTCTAGCACGTTTGTTGCAAATCAGTCAGGGTTGTAGTCAGGGAATACTGACAGAACATTAGAGTTTCAGACTTCACACACTTCATGACATCCATGCTACTACACATACCCTCTGTTATTCTATCAACTGTCTAACATTATGAGAGCAATATTTCAAATGTGTCCATATAGTTGGACCTTTATTCCACAATTATGTATGGCTTTGTCCAGATTTCTTTCTCTACAAGGTTGAGAGGTATGCTACTAGCATTTAGCGGCATGGCCTTACATTTGCATTTTGTTGACTGTGTTATGTTGGTAGTATTGGACCCCATGACATTCCCTACTAAGGCACTATGGGTGAGGCATGGGCCTTTGCCAGAGGCCTGTAGGCTATGTGAGACTGCTGAAGGCCATCTGTACTGAAGCAGTGTGTTCTGTCACTCATATGTTCCCAGGGTGCCAGGCAGTCGACCCCCCCCCAGAGGTGACAATGGTAAGTGACAGAATGCACTGCTGTGCTACTAGGCACCATACCTACATATGTGAGCCAGACATCTGGACAAAGACGTGATTCATTGGGTGACAGAGGTCTGAATATACAGACCATTGTAACTATTGGCCTTATACACCTGGAAGGGTGATACAATAAAATTTTTTGCATTCGCATGCATTTTTCTATGAGGTATGACGTCTGAGACACTACAATCCATCAATATTTTCTGACTTTAGACTTTCGTGGTTTGCCAATGATTTGACAGACAGCCACTATTTCAGAATAAAGACACCATAGATATGATGCAAACCTGTGTACATTCTGTAAAAAGGTCTGTACAGTTGTGAAGTATGGTAGGCACTAAGTAGGTTACTCCACCTGTGCACTGTTCAAATGTGTGGCCCCCTGTACATGACCTGTCCAGCTTCCCGGCAGTAATGGATATTGACATCTGGACAGTGTATACAACTCCCACCATATGTGTAGCTGATATGCAAAATAGTTGGTGCTGCATTTCATGGAACATGGCCCTGTTTACCACAGTACTGTATCTAGGCCAATAGGACACAACAGCCATGAGAAGTTGCTGGCCACATCTTGACAAGTATTCCTCACATATATGCATAGCTCATTGACACCTGCATATTGTGGACATGCAGCAAGTTATCATGTTGATTGGGACAGCCCTGGCAATATGTGCTCTGCTGCTATTACCCTACAAACTTACATGTTACTGCATTACTATGTGAATATGGGTGCGGGGGGGACACCTGTCAACAGTACACATTTGAACAGACTGTGCTGATATTGGCATTACATTTTAGTTCCATTTATCATAGTATTGTGCCCTGCCTTGGGGAATAGAGGCATATCACTAGAGACCACAGGTTAGATTGTAATGCCATACAATTGAGTTTCAGATTTCTTACCTTTCCGAGAGTCTTACTGCAACTGCAAGGCCTGCTGTGATATCATTGTGTAAGTCTGTAGGGGGGGTATGCCATCATTGTCACCATCTGTGTGCCTTTGCCAACCATTCCTTTATGGTTTTCTATGGCTGACTTGCTGTGTGAGTCTGGGAGTGAGTATGGGATCCCCACAGTGACATCCATGCATATGACTTATGAACCACCTTGGTTGCCCCCCCACATATACTGCAGTGGGATTTGTCACCTTAAATGATACTTTATAGTGTGGGGAAGCCAGTAGTGTGTAGACATTTCCTGGTGTCCCACATAGCTGTCAGTTGTCTGCTGCTATCCCAGTAGGCCACCCCATTCCCTTGCATGCAGCATTACCATAGATACGCTACCAAAACATACTAATCCATTCATTTATTGTTAAGAAGACTGACTTACCTTGTGCCTGTGACAGTTGTGAGGACAGTGCTTGAGGGATGCCTATGTTGGATGCACACAGCACACTGCCTATACATGGTAAGTTGCAGGTAATGTGATGCGTGTGCCATCCATTTTACTGTGAGTGCGAATCAGAGAGAGGTGTCAGTCCCTGGGTCCCTACAGTGTCAGTGTGTGTGCTATGAGTTGCCTCTTTGCCAAAGCCTGGGCATACTGGGCATGCCTCCATCTCCCTTTAGGAGCAGGTTCAGGGGCCTCCTCCTCTGAGTCCCTCTGTGTCTGTGGGGACCTTGGCAATGGTCTGCTGCAGCTGTTTCTGCAAGATCATATTGTGTAGCATGGCACATACTATGAACATGTGTGCACATGTGGCTGGAGAGTACTGCAAGGTTCCACCAGATGTGTCAAGTCAGGGGAACTGTGATTTGAGCATCCCAAACACATGCTCTATAATGATCCTGGTTTGTGTGTGTGCCTCATTATGGCCTTCTTGAGTGGGTGTGTGTGCATTTCTGATGGGTGTCATCATCCCCAGCTCCAGTTCATAGCCAGCATCCCCCACCAGATGGCCATACAGGATCTCCCCACTGGCAAATGCCTGGTACAGCTGTGATGAATGCAAGATGTGAGAGTCGTGATAGCTTCCATGGCTTCCAGCACACCCATTCGTGATAATGTCCCGGGCATTGCACATGACCTGGCAGTTGATGGAGGTTTATGTAGACCCTACCCTGTTCACCGGCTGGTGCTTTGATGTGCATGTGCGTGCAGTCTATCACACCCAGTACCTCTGGGTATTCTGCTACATGGTGGAAGAGATGCATATTGCTGGTCCTCTCCTCATGGGTGTCAGGGAAGTAAATGTGCTCACTGGCATGTGGTAGGACAGCATCCAGGAACTGGTGGAGTACCCTGGATGTAGAGGCCTTTGAGGTCCCCATGATGTCCCCAGTAGGTCCTTCGAAAGTACCTGTAGCTAGTATTCTTAAGACTGCACATACCTTCATATCCACTGGGATGGGTTCCTCTCTGTTGGCTCTGGGTCTGAGTTGAGGCCTGCACAGCTGAATGATTTGGTGAAGTATGTCTCTGTCCACCCTGTAGCCCTCTTCTATCTCCAGATCATGTAGCCCCTGGTAAGTTACCCTGGGTCTGAACACTCTTCTCCTCCTCCTCCTCAGTCTGTGGTGGTTGTCAGCATTATCCTCCTCACCATCCTCAGCCTCTAGCACATACTGATGGATCAAAGGAATGGCAGCCCCTAACATTTTTTTTGGTTAAAATTCCCCCACATGTGTACACCAATGGTGCAGAGTTTGTGGGAAAAAAGCAGACTGTAAGGTGTTTCCATAGTTTATACTGTTATACTGCAGATGCTGCCTGTATGATGGGCTAACTATGATGCATTCCACCTGCCAGCCATGCTATTTATACTTGATTGCTTTTATTCCGCTATTTTCCTTTTTTTTCTCTCTTTTTCCCCTTCCCATTTCCACCCCTTTTAAGCCCCGAGGCATGCCACGCAAACCCAGTGCCCAAATGTAAACAGTCCTGCTATTTCCAGAGGTTTTTTTGTTTGTTTTAGACCCGGTGCACACCATGTAAACCCATTTAGTTAATGTAAACACTGAGAAATGGCCTTCCCTGGAAGCGAACACGCTATTTGTTTTATAGAATAAGTCAATACACCCTCAGACACACCCCCTTGCTTAGCTGTGCTTAGCTAAGCTTATCTAGGAGCCGTGGTGCTCCAATGTGCTTACAACAAGCATGACACACCCTCTTTTCATGTCTGCCGCTCCTCCTGCTTACACCACTGCCTTATAGCACCTACACAGTTAGGTGCAGTTTGGCACTTAGAATCTTTTTGCGATTCAGTAAATTTCCCTCAATAGCATACCTCACTGCCTTAATCCCTAGTCACTGCACTACACCACAGCCTTTCCCCTTAGCATCCACTGTTCCCTGGTATTGTTTTGATTCTGCATGCCATAGACTATAATAGCAAAATGCAGATTTCACTTAAAATTGCCTTTTCAACTTTTTTTATATTTTGGCACAATCCCGTTTGCGGCCACTGCCCTATGCTTAAACGTCCGAGATCAGCCAAAAAAAAATTAATTTTTATAAAATTGAAACACATTTCCTTGCCAATGGCCATATATTTGGCCATTGGCATTCCTAAATATTATAATACATGCTTTTATTTGAGCTGTCATGCCTCCATTTTGATTTTTGCAGAAATGTATTCGGCTAGTAGCCAAATATATTTTTGCAGGTAACACTGTTCCTGCACGGATGTCTGCCTGCTTCCTGAATCACTAATTCACCTCATTTGCATGGTTTCCATGAGCAAATGGGATAATTAGCATTATTCGGTGGTGTCCATGCAAGAATAGTACTGCCAAGCTTATGCATGTCCCCAGGCTTGTTTACTGGATCGCCCGGCAGCCATATTCCATGCAGAAGCAGCTGCACTATTCTTACACTCCGTGAAAGCTTTATTGAATCCCAGGGAATGTTAAAGGAAGTATGGTATCCGTTAGCTCAAAATGTTATGTAAAAGGCCAGTGTGAATATTTCATTGCTATATGAGGGTTTGAATCTCATATTTCCTATTTAAAAACAGATATGGGAGATAGTTGTTTGGTAAGTTATAGAGTACAACTTTTTACACAATTAGTATTTATGTGGTGCATTAATGACTATAGCACTTAGGTCTTGAATGAATGCAAATGTCTATGTTATCCACAAAGTTTCTGGAAAGAGCTTACCTATGTGAATATGGTTGTAAGTGTAAATATTGGTTAATTCGTAAATGTGTTAAGTTCATCCCAGGTGAAATACAAAATATTTCACAAACAAAAAACATAGAAATGCAAGCAAAAATAGAGCAGTTCAAATATACATTCTAGTGAACAAACACAGTATAATGTAGAATCAAGCAGAATATAACGTGCACTATATACAGTAATTTTTAAAGTGGGTCAGTTTTCAGTGAATCCTGAGATATGAGAAGAGACTCAGAAAGGAAATAGGTTAGGTGACATATCCTGTGTTGAGCTGAGCATTTGTCTTGGATGAAAAAGTTCTTTTTGAGTTGCATTCTCAATTTGAGATAAGTGTTGATTAATGTTGATGGGGAGAACTTGTCAAAGAGTAGATACCTAAGTGGAGAAAGCATGTGATGTGTTGTGGAGTTTGATTATAGGGGTAATGAGAGTTGGTGTACCTTGTGAGTACTGTCTCGTGTGTATGAGAAGTTGTTTTTTTTTTTTTGTGAAGTCTAGCTGAAAGGGGAGCAAATGTGTGGAGAGGGAGTAATGTGTAGAATTGGGATCCTAAAGTAGGTTAGATCTTTATGTAGCCATTTTGGCTTTTTCTAGGGTGGTACATTGATGCTCACAGAGAGGTGAGCTTGTAATGAATCAGCAGACACTGTTAGAGATAGTCTGGAGTGTGGCATTGTTTGTTTTGCTGGTAGAAGCAAATATTGGGAGCCCATATTCAAGTTGAGAGAAAGAAGAACTCCTTTACCAATGGCTGCTCTGGTTGGTTGGGTGGATCTCACTTTGTCTATGTGGAAATGGAAATTTAGTGACTGATCAAGCCATAGTCCTGGTATTTGAAGATAGAAGTTGTTGCTATGGAATGGTTGTGCATGGCAAAGATAGTTCAAGAGTTAAGTGCTTGGTGAATTTTCTACAGAGTTCCCAAAAAGCATAGTTTTGGTTTTGGTAGAGATGAATAGCAGTTTATGGTTTATGAGCCACTGGTGGAGTTCATGTAAGTCTGACTGAAGTTAGCATTGAATGATGGTATGAGAATGGTCTGATTAGTAAACTAACATGTCATCAGCATAGATGATAAGTGGGAGATGGGGGAGGTCACATGGAAGTTTTTTAATGAATATGGAGAAGAGGACAGGAGCAAGAATGGATCCTTGTGGTACACCTTTGGCAATAGGTACAGATTTTGACTGGCAGGATCTTATTTTAACTCTGAAGTGTCAGTCAGTGAAGACATTTTAAACCAAGGAATGGTGTCTGGACTGATACCAATTTCAATTAGTTTGTTTTGGAGAAGATAGGTCAATTAAGTCAAATGCCTTTGTCAGGTCTATAAATAGGGCACCTGAAGGAGGTCACTATCAGAGTTTAGCAGGATTTCATCAGTTAGGGACCAAAGTACTTTCATAGCACTTTGTCCAGGCCAGAATCCATGTTGTTTGGAGGACAGCAGGCAGTACTGCTAGATATAGAGGAAAGGCTGGGTACAGACTATCTTTTCAAGAAGTTTGCCCAGAATTTGGAGGATGGATATTGGACAGAGATGAGAGGTATCTTTTGGATGGGCTTGCATTGAGAGGGGTTTAATTAGAACAGTTTTCCTAATCAGTGGCATTATGCTTTGTGTGAGACTTACATTATATATGTGGGTGACAGGAAGATATAGATGCAGGGATATCTGAACCGGGGGTTTATGTTGTCAGGTCCAGGAGGGGTGCTAGTGGAAATGTCTTCAAGTAGAATAGAATCATCTTTGGGATATATGTATTTGAAGTGGAGCAGGGGGACTCCTAACTGACTTGCATGTTGACGTGTTATATACCACCAATAAACAATGGTTCCTAGGCTATGTAGTGTGCTTTCAAGTGCAGTCATATGTTTTGTTGGAAAGTATGACACTTTGAAATCTAAAGTGTTATAGCTGTTTGATTTTGCTGTGAACAATGTGCTGACATGCACCAAGGATTTCATGGTTTTGTGGTTGAAATGCACAGCACATGGCAGAGTTTGCACTTTTCTTTTACTCATCCTGTAATTTAAAAGAACAAATTCATGTGTTTAATTCCTCCCAGCATAGTCATACCATTGAGTGTTTTAACTTTGATCAATCCATATAGTCATAGTCGAGATGGATTAGCTGGACAGGTAGGCATCAGAGTTATAGTGCAAGCTAAATGAGAGTTGTAGGTTTGAATCTCATTTCTTACAGTGTGTACATATTACTCCTCATGTGAGTAGAGTATTGAAAGTGACACAGCAATAACTGAATGTGCAAAATATGAAATTGTATTTCATATCAAGGCTAGCTTACACATGATGCTCAATGTGTTTCAGTTTTATTGTACATAGAGATCATAATATATTGACCTGATACAATCCTTCTGTGGCAGTAATACATCCTTTTTCCTGTTTGCAGTTGATGAAGACCATGCCCATAACTGTTCTCTGTGCAATGCGTGTATGCAAAGGCTGGGGGAGCAGTGAATGCAGAGAAGTATGTATAATAACTCAACATTTATTTCCCCAGAAAGACTCATAACATAGTTAAAACATTTGTTTTGATTGCACCTTCAGGAATACTAATAATAATGCCAGACTACCCACAGTGCATCTGCAACTTAAGTGCAATAGTCACTGACTTATTGTGAATACCAGTATACATTTGCTTTAAATGCTTTGCTTGGAATTATAAGCAAGGTATATTTAATAACTACATTTTATGCTTTTTTGTTGTCACAGCCTAAATGACAGGCAGACATCTGTTTGTAACTGTCATAGTGCTTTTACTTAGGATGATTTGTATATAAATTGTTTGTGCTGTTGCTACTATTTGAACAACAGGTGGTGTTCATTGGTTTTTATGTATAATCTACAGCTCTGTTATTGCATGGGTGTCTGCTGCATCAATATTCCAAATACAGGAGGTGGGGTCAGATATTTTCTGGCATGCACTTGAGTTCCACATGTCTTGCAAGCCTGTAAAACCACCTTCAGATCGTTTGTTTAAGACAAAATCACATGCCATTTTCTTAAATTATTGTGCCCAGAGCTATTCATATTTATCTAGTATGTCTGATTGGGTCTATATCATGTTGTTGAACTTTTAAAAGTTTTGGTGGATTTCCACACCACCCTATGTTGTAAACATATGTATATGTAATGTATCCTCTTAGATAAGGTGTCCTGCTTTATTATGTGCCTACTTTCTGTTGCTGGCATTACTTCACTGATGTGGGCCTGTGTTGTCCACCTCCCTTCCCCTTTTACCTTTGGTTTATACTTTGCACATATACATAACATGCTTTTGCCTTCCTCTACATTGTCAGCATTGTCGTGTTACTGCACTGTTACAATAGTACATTGTGTCAATGTGTTGGGCATCATACACATGCAAGGCATATACACACAAGGTGCTGACAAATTATTGGATTCCATTATTGTTCCTGTTATACTTCTGGGTAAAACATTATCCAGTAATTGGTTTTCTTCCTTCCTATGCATAAGGTGGCATTCCTTCTCTGTCATTACTGATATATGCCTCACCATTTACATAATATTCCATGTCATTAGTGTGTTTGTGTGTGTTGACATTTTCTTTCTGACATGTTAATCCATTGCATGTCACACATAGACATTGTATACTTGACAACCTATCAGTGTTGCCACTGGCATGACTTATGTCTTTGACATATGAATCATATGTACCTGTTTAATTATGTACACTTATTTGTCTATTAAATAGCTATGTTCTTACTTTGTTACAGTACTGCTGTCTGCCACTGTGCTTGGTTGTTTTCCTTTCACATGCATAGTTGGGGGCTCTAGTCTAAATTCTGACATCTCCTGCATTACCTTACCTAGATTTGCTCATCCTTGCTGTAGCTTGCTTACACTTGCACTGCTACCAGACTAGTTGATAACTGGATTCAGTATCCACTGTGAACTGAAATTCCCATTTATTTTTCTACAACATGCACCTATCATCAGTCATACACATTCTGGTATGACTGTGACACAGTTTGCAACATGTCAGCACGGACTAGTGCATGGGTATATATGTAGTTCTGCACTGCACCATGGCTGGTATGAATTCCTACCCTATTTGTCCATTTTCCTTCACCCATGTTGTAGAGCCTGAATGTGCGCTGTCTGTGTACCTTACCTCTCCTTTATGTTTACTTCCAGCCTTTGACTGTCATGTATTGTGATATTTGGTATATGTTTACATCTGCTGTTTTGCCTTCCTCTTTCCTTGTCTTTTCCATTCCTTCTATTCTCAAAAAAGGCCTATTCCTTCCAAGAAAATACACAAACCCTTCTGACTCTTCCTCTGACCTTCCTATTTCATCATACCTTTTGTGAGTCCTTCTTCTTCACCCTTATCCCACATCTGCTTTTTTATCACATTGTTTCCTAGGTGTGTGATTACTTGTGTTCACACACAAATACCGCACTCATTGTTACCTATGGTTAGCCATGGCAAAGTGACCATGCTTGCCCTTTGTCTTAATTATTTTTTATTAGAAATTTTGTGGATTCTGTCAGATTATGCAAATCATAATGAGAGTATTTACATACATTTGTATATGAATTACAACAATACCTGCAATTCTTTTTGGATATTTGTCACTTTCTAGACAGATTGCTGTACATTTCTATTTCTTTAGTAATTTTCAGTAAGTTACATTGAGCTTGTATAATTTCCATTGTTGTACACTGGTAGTGGACATATATCTCTAAGTTTATGAAGCACTTTTCTTGACATGTAGATTTGATGTGACTGCTTGAGAAAATGCAGACATTGCTGGTTAAATCTGCTTTGTGTTGAGTTATTTTGTTTTTACTTATAAATCTTTATTAGTGTTTATTGTTAAGAATATTCAAATACCATGAACAAAGTATGTAAAAATGTAGAAGAATGTTAGACTATATTAAAAGAAAAAACACAAAAATATTTACAATATTTGCAAGGCATGACTGTAAAACAATATATATTATTATTTAAAAATCTAAAAAAAGCCCAGTAATACAATTTTCTATAGTGCTAATAAGATAAACATTTTTTTTTTATATTTTTACTTTCCCAGCTCTTTAAGTAAGGAATCAAAATCTTAACAATTCAGGCAGTAGGGTTCGGAGATGTATTTACTCCTTGATAAAAGTCAATTAAGGAAACAGTCTTAGATCATGGAGCTTTTATAAGTGGTTTGGGGAATTTCTTTGTTCTTGATTGTTAGGTCCTTTGCAATCACTTTTCTTAATGTTGACAAAAAATTCTTGAAACTGTGGAGATTTGTTCCTTCAGTTTTTGGTAATAGATTTTCTTGCAACTGCTAGAAATGCCCAGAGTAGATAGCAATTCATGTTGCTGTTATTGTTGTTTGGTGATCTACTATATAGAAGTAACATTTTATTTAAAGAAAAATTATCAGTCCATAATGCTTGGAAAAAATCCTATATAGAATTCCAGCATGTAGACAATGAAGGACATTCCAAATATTGTATTGTCAATCTGTTTTACAAATTTGAGTATATCTCCCTCAGGTATCAATGTTATATTTAGAGAATTTTGCTAATCCTAAGATATTAGGATAGAGTTTATATATTTTGATTGAGTGAAATATTGAATATAATTGCAAAAACCAACCATAAAATATTATTACTGGAAACTGAGATTGATTTATTGATTTTTATTTTAGCATTGTTAAAGAGGGGTAATATGCAATGACTTCCAATTCAAATATTATTTATCTATCCAATTTATTATTACTTAAAATACTGCTGCTTTAACATATATATATGTATATCAGGCAAATTGATACCTCCTAAATTCCATGGTCTAGTGAGATGCCTTAATGCTATTCTGTTTTTTTTTTTCAGATACCAGAGACATTTTAATAATACTTTATTTATTTTGGGGGGTTATAATTTATTAGGAGGAAGGGCAATAGCATGAATTATATATAAGACTTTTGGAAATAAAATAATCTTTATTAATTGAAGTCTATTTTCAAATGATATCATTAAAGAGTTCCATTAGCATATTAAAGATGATATTTCTAATAAACTTTTTCTTTTGTATAGTCTATTATGTCTTCAAGAGCTGCATCTCTCTCTCTCTCTCTCTCTCTCTCTATATATATATATATATATTCATAAATGCAGATTTTTCCCCTTTAATATCATAATGTGTTATATTAGTATTAACATTTTTGTTTATGATCAAATGTTTGGATTTTTGTATATAACTGAAGTCCAGGCAGATGTTGATTTTTTTTAAATAGTTATATTTAATTCTTTCATGGTTTCCTTCAAGTTTAAGATTAACATTACATCATCTGCAAATAACATTATTTTTTAAATATAATTGCAATTTATATCAACACCTATTATTTTATTAATATTTCTAATTGATGTTGCTAGGATTTCAAATGCTAGTGTAAATAGTACAGGTGAAAGACAACAGCCTTGTTTTCTTCCTCTTTTCATTCCAATTGATTCAGAGGAGAAGGATCTCAATTTATTTATTTATTTATTATTGCATTTGTTGACCGGGGAAGTCCACTGGGCCTGGAGGAGCACATTTTCAGTGGTGGTCCGGGGAAAAAAGCCCCACATTATTACATACAATTAACAAAATAAAACATTGTTGATACATGAATAAAACAGATGTAGTACTATATACAATTAGTTAGAACAACTGCGGCACAGTGGAGCAGCGGTTAATGTTGTTGCCTCACAGCAAGAGGTTCTCCGGTTCGATTCTCGGCTGGGGTGCCTTCTGTGTGGAGTTCGCGTGGGTTTCCTCCGGGTACTCCGATTTCCTCCCACATTCCAAAGACATGCATCTGGAGCATTTCTCCCCGGGCCTCTGCTGAAAACAGGCTCTGTGGAACCTAGTCAGACTTTCCCGGTCAACAAATGTTAAATAAATAAATAAAAATATACAATTGTACACACAGTAGAAAGGATAAGGCAATTGGCAGAGATGACATTCTAATAATGCCTAGAAAAGACATAATTTATTTTAAGTAACAGCATAAATGAAAACAGAAGTATGAAAGTCAAAATAGATGAAAAAAGTCACTTAGCAGTATATGTGAGTAGAGAAAGACAATAGTATCACATGTGAGTGAGTACGATTCAAAGTAGAAGGGTATAGATTACAGGATGAAGGGAGTAATCAGACTGTATCTGGATGAAAAGCTGGAGATACGAGGGGTGAGAAGGTATAGAGAAAAAAGTGGGAGAGATTAGAGAATAGAAACAGGGAGGTTCCATAGTGGGAAGTTAGGTGTTAGGATTTTTTAATGGGGTACAGGAGCATCGCCAGTTAGACACTAAATGTAATTTTAGGGATTTGTTTTTAAAGAAGCAGACTTACAGGTTGATCTGAGAGGAGGAGGAAGATTATTCCATAACTTTGAGACAGCATGGGAGTACAGCATTTGGCCAGCTGACAGTTTCGGTTTCTCTATAGACAGCAGCATTTTGTTTTCTGACCTGAGGTGGCGATTGGGCTGGTACTTGGTCAATATGGATGAAAGGGAAGGGCAATGTTCAGGTTGGTAGATTAGACAATTTGATGTAAGCCTTATTTCCTTTATAAATATGTTCTAGTTTAGCTATAACTTCAGTTGGGAAATCAAGAAGTTCTAAATTTTTCAACAGAAACTTCAATTTTAATGAGTCAAAAGCATTTTCTATATTGAGAATTATTAAATATACTTCTTGTTTATTGTAATTTAGAAAATCAATTAAAGCTAAAATTATTTTTATATTATCTTGAGTTTGTATATTCCATTTGATCATTGTTAATTATTTTAGGTATAGACTCTTAATTTATCTGCTAGAACAGAACATATAAATTTTATAGTCAATATTTAATAGAGATATGGATTTGTAAGCTGAGCATAATTGAGGATATTTGTTTTCTTTGAATATTGGACAGATTAACATACATTTCCAGGAAGGGTGAATATTTATATTTTTTTTAATATCAACAAGAACATCCTTTAAAAGATGTATCATTTGTGGAAGAAGTAGTTTACAGATTTCTGAAATTATACTATAAATTCATGGATATTTGTTTGACTTTAAACTTTTTATTTTATGTGTTACTCCCTTACAAGTTATGCTTTTTGATAAACTTTTCTTTAGCTCTGGGGAAATATTTTTGAAATTTTCCATATTAAGTAATGAATTCATTTCTGATTCTGAAAGATCATTTTGTGGAATATCCTTATTAAGAGAAGTGTAATAATGTCTAATTTTATTTCTTATATATATCTTATATTATTATATTTTATTGTTTTCAGTGTTTTTAATCATTTATATACAATTCATACTCAAGTTTATTTTGACTCCTTTAGATAGATTATGTAAATGTTTGTGTTTGGGTAACATAAAATAAAAATGTAATTTTAAATTTTCAAGAGCTAATTCTGTTTTATGCTTAAGTAGTTCTACACATTTTCTATTCACAGAGTCAGCTTCTTGTTTTTTATCTTTATCATTCATATTGTAGTTTAAGTTTAGTGTATGTAGCTTATTTTGTATGTCAACAAACTCGACATTTCTTCCTTTTATATTTTTTCTGTACCATATCATTACCCTCCCAGAGATGTAAGTTTTGAATGAGTCTTATATTATAATGTTACTATTTCTTGTGAACAGTTTATCTTCATAAAAATATATTTCTGACAAAATCCAAGGTTTAAACTCTTTTTAGATTAGAAATATAAGCTGGAAGTCTACTCAGAGTATGATATTTATTAAACTTTTGAGTGATTTTGATAGTTAGGGCATTAAGAAATAAAAATGGACAAGATATTATATTACCTGAAATCATCTTTGATGTTAAATCTTAAGCGACAATGGTTTTATCTATTCTAGTTTGTGTATTAAATGTATAAGAATGTGTATATTTCAGTGTATGTTCTTCCCTTATTGTAAAGTAAATCAATCCATTTATTAAGAACTTTAGCTGGGACAGGACAATCTCAAAATTCTAGTCGCTGTTCTCTCAGAATTATTTAATATGCAATCGAAATCCCCTCCAACTATTACTATACCTTCTGAATTTTGCATAATAAGTCGTGGGATTCAATAAACTCTGTGTAGGCTTCATGTGAAGCCTACAAAGAGTTTATGAGTTTGTGCCATGAGCAGCAGCAGAGATTACATATTCATGCCACATTTAAATGTTAACAAGTGCGGTTTCCATTTAAAGCAACATGAATAGCAAGCTTGTTTACCTTAGAGAAAACTATGTTAGCAGGATTGCATGGAATGCAACAATGATTACCAAGGTTTATCATGTAATAATCCATATGGTCTAAGCACAGTACAGGATGGTGTATACAGTGCAGAGTATTGTGGAATCCCA
Organism: Protopterus annectens; assembly: GCF_019279795.1. Taxonomy (NCBI): domain Eukaryota; kingdom Metazoa; phylum Chordata; order Ceratodontiformes; family Protopteridae; genus Protopterus; species Protopterus annectens. The sequence goes on along the minus strand of NC_056734.1, from coordinate 323,451,065 downwards.
TTCCATGCATTCTGTACAAAAGTTGTGTAAATGATCAGTAAGGGTACATGGACTGCCATTTAAAATAAACAGTTAGGAGAAGTGTGTATATCAAATATGGAAACACAGATGAATTGTAGGAATAAACACAGGGAAAGAGGACAGGTGAAACATTGTAATGTACAGCAGATGAGGTCATCTAAATGTAAGACAGCTGTAGCAGGAACACTAAGCACATATCAACATGGTAGTGTATGGACTACACAGTGGAAATGTATATTATGTGACTGAAATAAAAACAATGATGATGTCTTTGTGTTATAAGCATTCTGACATGAACAATGTAGAAGACATCTATCAGGGATGTTATATACAATTGGGGTTGGGTGCATATTGTGAAGCTGTACAAAGTAATTTGCCAGAATATGAATGTAATGTCAGCAGAGATCTCCAAGTGAGACACAATTACAGGTTCGTGGACAACAGTAAAATAAGTTTGCTCAATCATGAATAATATCAGAATAATTCCACCAGTAATCCCATGTCTCTGACACAACATATGTGATTCTGAGTGATCATAAATGGTTCTGGATGAACAGACTTGTACAACTATTATGACATGTCAGCAATCTATGATGGTAATTAAGCACACCGTCCTGACACTGTAACATCTGCTGGAGGTGTAGGAGGGACACTGCTATACCTGTATGTGACATTATAATTAATACAGGCTATTTCACTGGTGTGCATGACATATATAAATATATGGCACAATTCACACTGTCACAAATGTAACCCATGCCATCAATTTTGTCAAACAGCTATGCATGTGCTGTGTTCATCATCAGAACAGGTATCGCACATGCATCTGATATAACACTTTGATGGTGGTTCTGCACCATCAGACAGTAATGTTTATGCAACAAAAAGAATACATAGGTATGGCCAATAAGATGTGTGACAGTTCACTGTGGCAAAGGTGGCACACTTCAGTTACACATCACTGGAAGATGTGTAGGGAGGCACATGAAGAAGGGTGCATTGTACTCAGTCATTGGTGTGATGAAGGCTGTGACCCATGAGGTATTATGGCCTTTGATGTGGATGTCCTGCACATACACAGTAGTGTGTTACTTACAAGGGAGTAGTCAGCACTGTGGCCACATGCTTGTGGATGTTCCACATACCATCTACGCCAGGACAAAGGTCACATACCAACTGGTCTGCTTATAGGGCATGATGTCTACATTGTCCTTGGGTTGAGCATTTGTTTTCATAATGTAACAAATCCCCCCATGTTTTTACTTCATCTTATTTGCTGTCATAGCTGTAACATTAATCCTTGGTGTGTGTTGATACTGTCTGCATTATACTAATATCACAGTTGGAGTCAATGATTTCCCACAATCTGTAGCTCTCCAAACAGCTGTTTGGACACAGGATGTATACGCCATTCTTGACATCTGTGACTTAAATAATGGACAGGAAAGGGCCTTACCAGCCCTGGTGTGTGGACCTGATAGCTGGACTCAAGATATAGGTCACTTCACACATTTTCAAATATTTAAATGCCATTTGTGTGATCCAGTGGTCTATGCACTTGGTTATATTTGTGTGTATGGCTATATCTGATAGTGTTGAGTGAATACCTCAGTGTGTATTTGTGTCAAATGCCTTGGCCTGGTCAAGTTCCAGAAGATGATAGTGTTGTCATCATGTATGCCCTCGATAATGTCTTTGAGGACATCTAACAGATGTAACAGACATGGATGTAGCATTAACAACTCACACATGTCTGTTGCACACAGCTGGGATATTACTACTGTCCATTTAGAAAAGGTCCATGATGATATGTTGGTCTACCTCACAGATGAGAATCAGGATGTGTCTATACATGCATGCATCAGGTGCTGTCCATACCCAACTCAGATGTATGCATGTTGATGTACACCCATCTATGGGAGCAAAGTCAATCTGGCAGGTATGTTGAAGTGTGGATCCAACCATGTTAGGTAGGTGTATGTTCTGAGTCACACTAGAGGCAATCTGTGATGTTGTCACAACCAATTGATTCTGTGTGATAGGCCTGGATGAAGGTAAGACAGTGCATAATGCATATCTTAATCTGGCCTAGGGTTTGAACACAATTCCCCAATTTGGTATGATTGAGAAACTCTCCCAGTTGGGAATTAACCCTTACTTCACTAGATGGTTAACCAATTGGCTCACCATCAGAACACATACTGTGAAAGCTGGTGACTCAACTTCTATCAGTAGAGCTGTCACCGTTAGCATACCGCAAGGATCTGTGCTGGGCCCTTTACTATTTGGAATCTATTTCCTGACAGTCCAGGCTAAAGTATATGGCCTTTAGCTTACCAAGTTTGCTGATTCTTGCATATTGGGTGCAACCATTGGGTCACCAATGATGTTAACATACTACAGGAAGGGCTAGCACAGAGAAATGATTAGTTTCAAAGCCACACAGTCTACAAATAAATGCAAAAATGTGTCATTATATTGGCCTTCTGCAAAGTGGAATTCCCCACTAATTACAACATTGACAACACTGCCCCTATGCTGAAACCCAGTGATGTAAGACCTAGGGACACACGTAGACTGCAATCTGAATTATGACCACCAAGTGTCCACAGTGGTATGGAAAGGCTACATCATACATCTCATATGAAAGGCCATTCTATCCAAACATGAGGATGATATAACAGCACTAAACTCAAACTTAGCACTAATAGAGTATAATGCTCCCTTTTGCATGTATCTCATCAGACACCTACAGCAGCTGGAAAGACCACAGGGATTTCTTAGCAAGAAAGTACAGGGCCTAAAAACAATGCCTTGCTGTATGTGAATAGACTGAAAGCCCTGTCACTGTAATCTGTATCACATAGGATGAGGTGACTTGCACCTGGCCTACGGGCCACTCTCTGACTCTGCCCTGATGGGAATACTGTACATCTGCAAATCAGCTATAGCTGATAACATCAGCAGAGTCTGGTGAGAGGAAGATGGTAATAGCAGTGTCCCACAAGCTGGTGTAAAATGCTCTGTCTAATGCAAAGCAAGTACACAGTGAGAGCCAAACCCCTACCTCAGTACACAGACTACAGAACTCAGTACTTTGTGCAAGAACCACAGCACAAATCTGACATTTGTAAGGCTGTAGGAAAATGTATAGTAGATGACATCAGCAGTGGATGTTGGAGAGAAGATGGGAGGTATGCATGAAATGGTTGTGTAGGCATGTGCAAGAGTCAAAATATTGACAAACTATGGAACTAGCATGGTAAATGTAGTATACACACTTATGCTCCTCTGATTACTTAGATAAGTACACAGCTCTGAGTTGACTGCAGTTCAATCAGAGCTCTACTTACCTAAGTACACAGATTATAGAAAACCTCTGTACTTTATGCAAGTGCCACAACACAAGACTGACTTATACAAGGCTGCAGAACAAGCTATAATGGATGACATCAGCAGTGGATGTTGCAGAGAAGATGTTTGGGGGGCCTGCATGAAATGGATAGCTAGCTGTGTCCAACTGTCAAGATATTAAAGTTCTGTATATTACCATATTAATGAGTGTGCAATGTGTAGTATGTGGTGGTTGTGTTCCCAATGTGCAGATATACTTAAAGAGACAGCTTTACAAACTATATGCAAACAAGTGCCCACATCACTACAAGTATTGGAAAATCTGAATGTGTATTGTTATTCTAAGGATGTGCATGATATATAAGACAACATTTGTTATTTATTTATGTAGTGTAGTTGGTATATTTGTGAACAAGTACTAAGAGACCAAGGTTGCAGTGCATAGGGGAAGGTAAGAGATGGCTGCTTTGTAAATATGTATCCTTTTCTTAAATAGTGCCTTCATTTTGTTTGTGTTTCCACGTGTAGTTTCATGGCATGAACACTAAATGGACAGTAAACAAAAGTAATACATGCTATTCTTGTTCCCATAGCACACTGCCAAGCAGCAGGTTTGTGTGATGGTTGGCAAAGTGTTTGCACATGTGAGATACACATTTCTACTACTTTCTCTGTTTGTGCATAGTTAAACAGTGTTCAAACTCCAGCCTCAATGCTAAAATTCTGAGAGTTCTCAGTACTGAGGGTATGAAATACACCTGCTACTTAGCTCACTCTGTGGTAGCAGCTGTAAATGCATTGACACATTTATTTTGTAGCCCAGATGATATAGGATTTGAATCTAGGTGTATGTAATACTTTTACATAAGTAGTGACGATGCAATGAAATTATACTTTATACCACATTCACCATGTGTTACTGTGTATTGACTAAGTGCTGCATGTTTAAATGGCATTGGGTGATGGTAACTGCTCCACAAAAGATCCATTCAACATCTTTTGTCATTGGTGAACAATGCCAAACTCTGCGCAAACATAAAGGCCAAAACGTGATGGGCTTCACTGCTTTTTGGTATTTATGTGTGTTGTGTGTGATTCTATTTTTGATCCAGATTATACATATTAGAATGGGGTAGATAAGAAGGTGGTGAAATGGGGGGGCAGGTGGGGGGAAGAATAAAGAGTAAACAATATAGAAATGTGCAGAATGGTGGTAGTAAAGAACCATAGCTATCCATTTCTTCAACAGTGAAAAATTAAAATATGTATGGAATATTAGCTGAATTTGGACTGTCATCTCCACAAAGAGCAGTGACAACAACACAATCATGTTGTATAGCCAATTGAATCAAAACAAATGTGTTAAGAAGACACGTCAGTGAAATGGAGAGCTATGTATGGGACATTTTTTTTTTAACTTCAGTGAGAGGAATGCTGGGTAAGGGATGATGGTATTTCTAGGTCTGGTAAGTCGAGTTGGTGATGAAGCAAATGCAAATAAACAGGACAAACAAGACATGACACAAAAATGGTGTCAGACACAAAAGGTTGAGGGACACCATGATTGGGGTGATGAAGGGGACAACACAAGCCCATGCCCATCAAACATGGGGACAGTGAGAAGCTAGTCATCACTTGCAGGACTGTCATCACTGTCCCCTTACTCCACTGGCTGCTGGAGTGCTGGTTGTTGGTGCTGGAGCCGGTGGAGTGGGGCAGGCTGAGCTACTGGGGTTAGCCTACAACACCGTGCTGTGAAGCATTTGGTGATTTGTTACAGATGGATGACGTGGAGACATTTTGGCAACACAATAGAAAAAAAGAGATGAGGGTTGAGGCTGAGAGAAAAAAGAGATACAATCAGTACCATCATATGTAACAAACAATGCATTATCATGATAATACAACTATTTTATCTGAAGTGCTATATTTAAGTATACTTTCTAACAACTACAACCTATAATTTTGGGTTGCTCAAAGTAATTCTTGCAATGTGCAGATATTGCACATATGCTTGGTCCAAGTATACAGATTACAGTTAACAGCAGGGCATTTATGCCACTTGTGTAGAATTTAATTTATGTAATATTATTAAAAAGTTGCAGTATTGTATAGTTGCTACTTGTAATACAAGTGCTAGGAAGAAGCAGAAGGGTAAATCAAGAATCATACACTGAACTTTAAAAGTTGTAAGTACTTTCATCCGTATTTATTAAAACACATTTCTTCTGAACCCACAACCTCCTACTACAGTCTTACACTTGACTCCTTAAGTTGGTTTGTGCTACAGACTTAAGCATGCATACTTGCTTTTACAGTTAAGATATGCATGCTTACTTTGCTATTACTGTATAGAAAAGAAAAGCATTTTCTTTAACTTTTAAAGCTACAATAATACTTCTCTTGTGCTGCATATATGCTACTTGCTCCCCTCAGTCTCTCCAGACAATCAGCATGACTTTGCCTATTTGATACTATTTCAAAATTAGCTGTGAAAAGCAAAGAAAAGAACACAAGAGCATTATGCATACTAGTCTTGTCTATATTTAGCTTTATATGTATTATACATTCTCTTTATTAGCATACTTACACAGCTGTGGGATGATACTAGTTTGAAACTCATTCAACCACTGGCTGAGTGTATCCTACTTGCACTGCACTTTTTTAGGTCATTAAAGTTGTGCCTACACTGTTCTCCAGTGTGTAGGTTGCCAGTTGTACTGGATACGGCCTTGGGCAGATTCCCCTGCAGAAGCCTTTGGCTGTGGCACTTTACCAGGAAGCCAATAAATAGTCTACACTCCTCAACAACCCACCTCTGTGCCTTAAATTGGGTACCTTCCCCTCTAACACCAGACACGTCTAATCCCAAAGCAGTGCAATAGAAAATAATGATTACCTGCCAATTCCTGCTCTTGTGTTTACTGGTAGTGTGCAAATGCAAGAAATTATGCCAACCATATTTGAGCAATGTTAAGCAGAGAACAACAGTGCCAAGGAGAGAGGAAAGCAGTTTTGGAAATTGGAATGTTAATCTGACACGACATTAGTTTGAGGGGAGTCTGCTGTTATAAGTGTTAGGTAATTTAACTTTGCTGACATGCACTGGGACATAAAATTCATGACCTGAGACATGTTTTGTTTGGTTTTCCACAGCAGTGATCTACCATCTTTGCCACAGAAAAAAATGCTTCTCAGACATAGTTACGAATCATTTATGAATACAGATGACAGACTGAGATGTTAACCATGTATGTGTGACCTGACAAGGTCCTTGTATATACATTAATTTCTGTATGTGTCTTATTTAAATGTGAAGGCCATCCAAGTCCAGATAGCAGAATAATACTTATAGAACATAGTAGATAGTATACCGTCAGTCATACATCTGAACCTTCAAAACACAGTATGTTTGTCTTATCCCTCATACATATAATTCCTATCAGCTCCACTATTTATAATTATGTGTAAAGCGTTATCAGTGATAACACTAATAATGAATTAATTAATATAATGTAAAATGGAATGGTAAACAATGTGTGGAATTTCCTGTATTAGAACCCAGGACCATGTATATGGTAGTCCTACACTTACACCTGTTGCCACAGGAATATTAATGTAACACTTGGATAGTTTCCTGTTCATTACTGTAAACTGAACTGTCACAACAGTGAAAATATGTTGCACTTCCTATATTAGAACACAGAACCATCTGTATTATAGCCCTACACTTACACCTGCTGACATAGGAATAATTAAATTACAGTTACATAATTTCCTACTCATTCTTAACTTCTGTGAGTTAACCACTGTGCAATGCCACTTTGTTTGCATGGTGCCAAACAGAATTAATAGAATGTATCCATTTTGAAGTTGTTGACTATCTGCTTCCTTTCTGCAGGTGTTCATCCTGCTTCCTGTGTGGACCACTAGTCCAGATTTGCCCACTGCTAAGCATTGTACAAATGAGATAAGCACAGCTAAACATGACAGTCATTGCGTTTCTCCATTTACCCTATTTGCACTAAGCTAGGCACCTTGGAAATACTAGCATAAAAAGTAAATTACAAAAAAGGAAGAAAAGAAATCTAATAAACAACACTACAAAATTTATGTTGGAACACATTAAATACTTTGCACAGATCTGGATTTTAACACTCACTGTAATGAACTTTCAAAACACAATAAGCCTGTCTTATCCCTCTTTGCCACAGAAGCAGCTTTGCAAAGAGAATGAAAATCTTTGTGCATACAAGCAAATGCAACATCATCCACAATATTAACAAAACATATGACAGTTATTTATACATATATTAAATTCACATGTAGTACACTGAGTGCTCACACAACCATTTCTGACTATTGCTTGCATAGACAAAGCTGTGTTTTCTCTCACTGTGTCTGTTGCTCATTCTTGTCTTATCTGACCAGTAATCTGAAACATGCAATCTGTAAGGCATCACTATCTTTAAAATGTGTGAGTATATTAAATGGCAATGATATACAGTTGTCAAGAAGTGAAGGGGAGGTTAGATGTTTCTGAACAGAAACTGTGAAATGTGTGCTGCTTACTTACATGTAAAACCTTGATACAATTAATTCTACACTTGTAAGTCTAACCTGGCTGACACATCCACTGGAGGTAAGGGAGTTTGAACTGTTGTTGTGTTTTTCTTCTCCCTACCACTAATCTTTCACAGTTGCAATCAATTAGCAACAAACACTAAAGGACTGCCTGCACTATATTTACATTAGCTACATGAAGCCAAGTATGTGGGATTCAGCACTTTTAATGAGTTCACACCTATTTTGCACCTTCACCATGCTCACAGCCCTGAATCTACACTATAAAGAGGAAACCATGTCGCTAAGGAAGCTGAAGGTGAGGAGGCTTGCTTATGTGGATAACACAGAAGAAGATATTACTTTGGGATTTCTTTGCACAGCAAATTCCTGATCTTGATAAGCTATGCTTGCATTTTTTAGCTATATACTGGATATGTTGAAATGACACTAAGAAAAATGTGTTTTATATATATATATATATATATATATATATATATATATATATATGTGTGTGTGTGTGTGTGTGTGTGTGTGTGTGTGTGTGTGTATATATATATATATATATATATATATATATATATATATATATATATATATATATATATATATATATATATATATATATATATATATATATATACATTTGCAAATGCTACTTTTATCTGTATGCTACTGATGGCATAGGCATGTTTGTCAGGACATTTTACTTTCTCAGATGCTCAGCCTTATTTACTGTCATCACAAGTGTTAATGTTACAACTGTTTTCCCTTTACACTCTTCTATTGTTATTTCCGTGAAATGTATCAATGACATAGGGGTGTTAGGCTTCTAGGATGTCCATATACACCACTAGGGGAGTGCTGGCCACAGGTAGCCCTGACTGGCAATTGCATTAAATTGAATGTTCTGTGGTAAATGTGTACACATTTCAGGGAGAGTTTATTTGATAGCACATTTAGCAGTTCACTGATGGTTTGTTAGCAACATGTGTGATTTGCATGTTATTTTGGGATGAGGGAGCCAAGTTCCATTTCTGTATTGTCACAAACAAAATTAGCTATTGTTAGTCTCTTTGGTTTGGATCCAGCTTGCTTTGTGTGTGATTGTAACATGTTACAACCACATAATTCTTTTTTTTATATTTGAATATCTTGACTGTTTTATGTTTCTCCAGTGGGTAATAGTGAAACAGTACCTTTTTTGTGTTATATCTAAATAGGACTTTTATTCATGTGATGCTTATGTGTATTATCCTTCATTCATGTGTGTTTTGTGTCACCTAGGAGTATGTCACCCAGGCATCCCAATCCCTGCAAACCACCCTTCAGTTACCCTGAGAATGAAGTCATTTTCAAAGCATTTAGGCAACATGGTGCCTTTCTGCTTGAAAAGGGGCAAGATATATGTCTGGCAGAATGCAAATTTGACAGCAGATAGTGGCTGATGTGAATGCAGTAAGTTGCCAGAGCAGGACATATTATCAAGTGTGACATAGGGCCATTGACATGATTTCATAATCCTGGAGGGCAGCAGCTGCAGTGGTTCATGAATGGATGGCTACTAGGGAAGACCTGATACAGAACCACTACTAACACCAACTAACACCAAATGAAGAGTTTCTGTCCACTGTGAGGTTTCCAGGCAGCTCACTAGAAAGTGCACAACAGCCTGTCATTGATGTTGGTGCTGCTGTTTCAGGGAGGACAACTATGTCCCTGGAGGAGCCTCCAGGTAGACATATCTAGCTCAGTTGTTAAATACTTCTTGTATAGTAAAATATTGACAGCAATATTTAAAGTTCTGTTGAACATAAAATATGTTTTGTGGGGAGATAGTTGTAGACTGATAAAGTTAACAACACATTCTTGCTTACACATGGGCTTGGGGTGGATGTATCATCCAAGTTCTTGTTAAAAGTATTGTTAATGGAGATAAAAAGAGGAAATAGTTTTACCCCCCCCCCGTGTTACTGTTAACTTCTTCCAGGACTATCATCCATAGGAAGCCTGCAACATCTGCACATGGTAAGCCAAACATTTTTATATCAGTACTGATGAGCAGTTCAAAGAAATATTTATTTTGTGATGTGGGTATCAGGATTTTTGTGTGTATTGCTGTACTGTCTTTAATAGTAGCACCACTGTTCGTTTGTTAGAATATATTGGACTATAGTAGTGTAGGTATTCATTTATTTCCTGTGTTTGTTATTATCACAGGTGATCCTGACAGTGGAAGTGTGGGAATCCTACCACCTGATGTCAGAGTATTAGCTCACTCTGATGATGATGGTGGGCAAACAGAGGAACAGTCAGGTAGTGCAGAGGTTGAATCTGACAATGAGGTTGACATTCAGCCATCCCCTGTAATTCCATCAGACACAGCCAGCAGACCTAAGCCAACCCATTCCAGTGAGCCCTCAGATACTGGACAGGTGGAAGTCTTTCCTTTTTCTACCCTTAGATTGCAAAAGAATTTATGCTTTATTAACAAGTTGCATCAATCACTCCTGTATTATGCATACATTGACTTCAGTTCAGTGTTTTGTGTAAGCATAACACATTTAGAAGTCTGACATCTGGAAATTCATTAAATCATAGCCTTTTCTGGTTTATAGATTGGTTTCCTTAATATCAATCTGGGTGTTGGGTAATATGTGTATTGTGTACTCCACTAGCAATCCTTACTTCACTTGGGGACATTTTTTCCCCTTCTTTCTTGTAATAGTGTTGTTTTCCAAAGACTACTGTAATCTTAAATCTCTGGGCAAAGGAATATGGCACCTTCACTGAGAAAATCATACTGTCTCACAAAGGAATATGGCACCTTCACTGAGAAAATCATGCTGCCTCAGAGACCTGACCTTATCTTGCTCATTAATAAAATGGAGACAGCCGAGGAAGATTACTGTCTGCATGCTCTGCATAGTGACATGTAAGCCAATGAAAAGCCAGATATTTCAGCAGGCAGCTCAAGTATCAGAAAATCTGTCCTTCAGTGTAATTAAAACAAGTTAATCCAGTTAGATACGCATACCTAGATAATTTGCTATAAAAAAGATTCAAAAAAGCATACTATAAAAAATTTGAAGTTTAGTAACTGTTTTGGGGTCCTCTCCTGTTCAGTATCTACTTTTCAGAAGTCTAGGCCAACATGAAGGGACTCTGGCTGACAGAGTCTACAGATGATTGCAAGTTGGGAGCCATTATAAACTCCCCAAGTTATGATGACATCCTACAGAAAGGCCTCACTGAGACCAATGACTGATGTCAGAACCATGGCCTTAAGCTCAATGCCAAAAGATGTGTCATCATCCCCTTTGGGAAAACCCAATTCTCATGAATTACCACATCAATGGTAGTCCACTGAACACAGAAGGCATTAGAAGAGATCTGGGAACACAAGTTGACAGCAACTTCTCTTTTGACCACCACATTGCCACTGTGGTCAGAAAGTCCTTTTATGTGGCATATCTCATTACTATGGGTTTTGCATCTAGGAAGAAAGAGGTCATTGTCTCCCTCTACTCTTCCCTCATTAGGCCAATCATCGAGTACAATGCCCAATTTGGCATATACCTCAATAGACACCTGCAACAACTGGAGAGGCCACAAAAGTATCTCACAAAGAGCATCCTAGGCCTTAAACACTTGTCCTATATGGACAGACTCAAAAAACTCCAACAATTCTCAGTCTCATATCGCCTACTTAGAGGTGATCTCTGCTTGACTTACAAAGCCATGTCTGACCCAGCTCTGTTAGAAATGCTACATCTAAAGAAATCCCAGTCCCTCTACACCACACACTCCAGAGACCTCAACTTCATTACCACAATCAACAGAACATGCTGGAGGGACAGGTTCATAATCCAGAGACTGCCCATGGTAGGATATTTTATTAGATGCATGCTTTGTTCCAGATGATATCTCTTTTCTGGTTCTTTCTGACACAAAATGCCCTGCTCACAGTGCAAGCACCATGACAAAATAATTACGGACTTAAAATATGCTTGAACTTTGCTCATGATGTTTTTTCCCTGTTTGTTTAACCAAATAGTTCAGTAGTTGATGGAGATATATTGGTGTCTCATAATGTATAAAATTTACTACCACCTTTTCATCCTGAGGATTTCACTAAGAATTATTATTCCTGAGCAATCTATCACCATTGTTGGAAATGACACTTACATTCATGATTGACTGGCTAATGAGCATGATTTTTGGGGGGACTATGTTTTGATTTTTTTATGCTTGACTGAGTGTGAGATAAGACTTTGCATTGATGCAGTCATCTGTTGGGTTTCAGTGCTCAGCCAGTGTTTCTTTTCTTTCTTTCTCTATTTTTTTTTTTGAAATCTTGATAGGGAGCACAAGTCAACCAGAAGTGTGGGAGCAAAGTGTAAAGCAAATATGGAATTTCTTATAGTGATGAGTGACAAACACTGTGGTTGTTACTGTTTCTTTTTATATGTATTTTGATGCATATAGGATGTTATAGATGGTGAGTCAATGGGAGATTTTTTGGTATATGTGTGGAAAGTGTGCAACTGTTATCTTACTGAAGGGTAAACCTCTGCAGCTGTATGAATGATAAGAGTACCATACTTGGAGCTATATTCACTCAGTATCTCTATGATGGGCATTTCTCTTCCCTCCTTCTTTCTGTTTCAAATATATTTATGATTTAAGCAGTTGGGACAAAGATAGCATTAAACATCACTCCCAATGTTTTATAAAAGTATTATATAAAAAGAAAAAACATATATATAGAGATAGATAGATAGATAGATATCCCTTCTGCTTTCTGTGTGCTACAAGAGAAAATGAAAATGTATTTTCCATTGGAGTAACTGAAAAGCATTTTATAAGGGAAACTAGTGAAGAAAATATCTGTAATACCCATCAACCATTCTGGTATGACAACTAGCCTCATATAACCCATATAATTTAATTTATTGCTAATTCTTTCTTGGTGAAGGAACACAACCTATCTATGTTCTTAGGTTTATAGGTTTATAGGTGTGTACTAGGATAATGGCCCTGGAGCCTTTGCAAGCCTAGTCCACAGGATTACCCTGGCATCATGCCACCCGACCTTAGTTCCCAGTGCCTTTGTTGAATAGAGTCACTGGAGTGATGCCCAGGGTGAATTTTCTATTTTCCATTCACTCATCAAGATTTTTCTTGAAGAGGGCCAGTGAGGTGCTCTGTTTGACATGTATGGGAAGTCTATTCCTACTATAATAACTAATGCTCTAATGTAAAAATTTTTACTAATAATGAACTATTATTTCTAATACTGTTATCTATGCTAAATATGGTTATGAACATGTACTTAGATTTTTTTTCTATTGACTTGGGATAGAAAGTGGTGGTTGTCTTTCGGCTTTTCCCGGTTAGGGGTCGCCACAGAGAAACTCTGGTCAGCTAATGATTGACAATAGATTTTTTAACAAACGCTGAGGTGCCAGCTCGACTTCCAACCTTCAACGAAGGCACGCCCATTTACACATGTCTTTCGAACGCCCATCCAACAGCGGGGAGGACATGCAGACTCCACACAGAAGGCACTCCCCGCACTCCAGCTGAGAATCAAACGGGAGGACCTCTTGCTGTGAAGCAACAATGCTACCGCTGCACCACCGTGGATGGTTAGACTTGGGATAGAAAGTAGGCAGACAAAAACATTTTTCTAGACTGAGGATTGTCAGTTAAACATTCACTTGAAAATATACTATATATCTTAGTTTTGGATTATAATAGTTCTTTGAGAAGAACCTTTGATACTGAAATTTATTATTAAATAATTAATGAGGAACTAGTTTTGTAAATTAAATGGTTTCACATAATTTATTTCGTAGGCTCCTGATAAGTTTTGAAATTGATATAGAGGGTTTGTTTGTCTTTTCTTTCCTCTTTTTTAATCCAACCAAGCACAATTTTCTGCAGATCTCTTGAGAGTGGTAGAAGACCAGTCCTTATCTTCTGTAATGAATATTATGTTATTGTTCTTTGTATAAGTTTTGGCAGCTTCACTTGTATTGAAAGTATTGATTTACTTTTATGCTGAATTCTCATTCTTGCTAGGTATATGATTTGAACTTTTATATTATTTTGTTTCAGAAGTTTGGTATGTGGCCAACATTTCTTTCTTTTTCAATAATTTTCAAACAACAGTCATTGTCAAATCTAATGTTCTGTTGTCCAACATTTTGAGGAGATTTTGCTCAGACAAACTTCAAAACCAGCTCCTAGTAAAAAAATGACAGAAATTGTATTACAATGGATCTTGGAGATGATAAAGATGATTTCCCTAGAGACTGATAGACAGTGTCGGCTGGTGACTTCAAATCAAAGGGGCATTGCAGGAGACAGCTGAATGGGTGGGGCCAATGGGAAGGGGTGTGACCAACTAGAAAGGGGTTGAGCTATGCTCAAAACCACAAAAACTGGGACTTTAATTAAATATGCTGCACTGGATGTCAAACCATCATTATGAGAGTCCAATCAAGACAAAATGAAGTGGAGAAGAAAAAAAATTTCACTGGATTGGCTACATGAAAGCTTACTTAATATCTAGATGGAAACAAAAAGGTTATGAGGCATGAAAAATAAATTACTTTTTAAATACATTACTGGAATGCCAGTCAAAATCAAGTATAAAAAAACAAGCAGCACTCAACTCAAACCACTTCTTCTTGCACTGCAGTTTTAATTATAATTTATATTCAGCTTTATAAAAGTACCAAGTAACATGATGAAAGTAGTAATCTCTGTGATACCCCCACTTGAAAAATTTTTCTTATCCAAAAAAGACCTGCTGCCTGACAACAATTATCTACTTGTTTCATTGGGAAAGCATGATCAAAGTAAAAAATGAACAGCAAACAAGAAACAAGCTCAAGATAAATTGCTGAAAGGATTACTGCACAGGTTATGGACCATACATGATAGATTGGCATTCTGTTTAATTTATGGGCAAAGCCTGCAAAGATGACTGCAAGTCTCCAACAAATGTAATGAGCTTCTGAAAATACAGTAATACTGTCCCTTATTACAATTACTGTCATATGCATTTCAATACCAGAGGCTTAAATGTTATCTAGTTATGTAAATATTCTCTGCATGGCAACAACAAAAAGGCTTTCAATGTTAAGAATTCTTAAACAGTATGCTTATTAAAGCTTATTTGCATCTTACAATCTCAGACAAGCTTACCTGATGGTCAATAAAGCATTGCTACTTAAACACAGAGCAACAGGCACTGCAACAACATGCATTTTCTGAATAAGAAGAAGCATAAATCAGCAGTATAAAAATATGACAGAAATCCAGAACATTCTGCAAAATCAAGGACAGATGAAAAGCCACTGCAACACTTGTGTCTACCTTGGATAGGAGGATACTCTGCACACTTACACTGCATAACAGATGGTCATTAAAACATCACTACTTAAACACAGAGCAACAGGCACTGCAACAACATGTATTTTCTGAATAATAAGAAGCATGAATCAGCAGTATAAAAATATGACAGAAATCCAGAACATTCTTCAAAATCAAGGACAAATGAAAAGTCAATGTATTACTTGTGTCTACCTTGGATGGGGGATATTCTGCACACTTACACTGCATAACTGCTCCTTGCCCTGCTTGGACACATCCAGAGTCATTACATGGGGGAGTGGGGTACAACAAGTATGTCACAATTTGAAATGACTCTGGCTGACGATAATGGCCCTGACACATTTGTCATATCTCTCAATCTCAGACCAAGAAATCTCGAAAAAGCCATAAATAGAAGTGGGACAAAGGCCCAAAAATAAGGACTTTTTTTAAATATTGCTCTTATAAACTTAGAAAGATAATAGAATAGTAGGTCTTGCATTAGTATGAATTTTCTGAAGGGTATGAAATCTGAAACTCAAATGTCTTTCATTATTTTCTAACTTCAGTCTTTAATAATTTGCTACTAATTTGCCAGAAAACTACAATTTTATAAAAGCAGACCAAAAATGTGATGCAAAAATATAAAATAGCCACAAAATACAGCTGGGAACCTGTCAAAGAAGGGACACTTTTTTAATATTACTACTGTTAAGTTGAGCAGCTGACAAAATAAGAGAATCTACATGCATTTCTGAAATAAAAGTAATTGGCAACTCTGATCATTACAATTATTTATTAATTGTAAACTCTCCACGTTTCTTCCAAAATTGGCATTTTGCGGAGGGATTATTAGGGGGAGGGCAACATTTTGAGTCAAAATTGGGGACAGTTGAGAGGTTTGGATATACCTAATTTTATAAAGTGGTTTATTTTTTACATACCTCTCAACCTGTTAATGCAGGAAATCTGGAGCAGACCAAATGTATTGGGGGAACAAACTACTAAAACTTGCTCTTGTATAAACTTAGACAGTTGATAGAATAACAGGTCTTGCTTTAGCATGCATTTTTCTGAAGGGTATGAAGTCTGAAACTCAGTGTCAGTCATTATTTAATGACTTCATTCCTAAATGATTTAGGTTCATAGGCTCATAGATTAGTACTAGGATAACTGCCCTTGCGAGTCATTTTTTAAGCTTAGCCAATTATCCCTTGTGAGAATCAAACCCTGCACCTTGTGTTTGTAAGGCAAACACCTTAACCATTAGGCCACCCTCCCACCACTGATTTGCCAGAAAACCACACATTTTATGAGGGACAAACCAAAAATAAGAAGCAAAAATTTATTCATTCTGCAAAAAGTTAGACAGTGAGAGGTATAGTTCAGCCGGGAGAACTGTGCGGCAGAAATCCTACACAATGGATGTAGCTTCCAAGATGTGGACAATAAGTAGCCCCTCCCAAAAAAATGAATATATAAGATAAGTGGTTGCTTCAATCTGGCTTCATCACTTTCAGTAGCATTCAGACTCAATCAGTGAAAATATTTAGTAACAAATAAAGTTTGTGCTTGTAGACAGTTGATTTAACTGGTTCCTAATCAAAGACATTCAACCAAGAACTGGGGGGGAGCATACCTGAGCTGATCAAATAATCAATAAACACCTTCCTGATTGTATTAAATTATATTCCTTGTATAATACAGTACAGTTGTTAGACAGCATTTTAAATGTATTGTTTTGAACATTTTTCCAATAAATAATTAAACAAAATACATGCTCCAATAATGACAAAACTGCTCAGTTCAGATTATTTCTATCATAAAAGTCTACTCAAACGTCTACAATCCACCAGGATCAGTAAATATGCACAATCTATGCAGATGTAAAAGTCATCTAGATAATTCCAAATTAAAGAGATCTGTAATTAATGAAGAGGTTGCTGCTAGCAAACATCTTTATATTTCATTGTTTCATCTACAAATAAAGTGCCTGTTACCCTTGAGGAATAAATTGCCTACATTGCATTAAAAAAAATGGTAAGCTAGTAATACTGTAATAGGGAATGGATGGCAAACTGATAACAGGTTCATAGTTACTAGGTATCTCAACCAAAGAGGACATTCTCAGGACTGCAGCATCTACCCCCTTCAAAAGTACAACACAGTACAGTAGCATCTACATACTGTGGGAATAGAACACGCAGCCTTCTGCATCAAAAGTAAGTATTCATCCTGTTATGCTATTGACAATGCAAGCAGACTCAGCATAAGCAGCACTAAACATCTCTTCCCCTGAAGCTCTCAGCTTCTTGTAAAATCCACTTGATACTCAAATGTATCTTTCAACTTTGCAGTGCAAGAAATCTGGAAAAAGCCAAAATTTATTGGGAGGGCAAATGCCTGGGACACATTTTAAACATTGCTTGTATAATCTTGGAAAGTTGCTAGAATAAAATGTTGTGTCACCACCATGCATTTCACTGCCAAGTCTTGAACCCAGGACCCTGTGCACTATAGTCTGAGTAATATACCACTATGCCAAATCAGCTGTTTTGTAAAAAGCAGGAAGACTGAAACTTAAATGGCTATCATTTAGTGAATTCAGTTATCACCATAGTTCTCAACCTCTTAGCACAAAAAACTTGGACAAAGTCAATAATGGGGGAATACAGCACTAAAATATGTAAAATTTTAAAATATTGATCGTATAAGTTAGAAAATTGCTAGAATAAAAGGTTTTGTGTTACCATGTCTTTTCTGAAGAATGTGAAGTCTGAAATTCAAATGCCTGTCATTATTTAATGAATTCAATTCTTCACTGATTACAAAAATCCAAAAAAAAACACAGATTTTTTGAGGAACAAAACAGAATAAAAATATGTGGTGGTTAGGGAAGTCAAGCTCTTGCTACCTGTACTCAAGGTACAGAGTTTGAGCTTGAGTAACTCAAGCTACCAGGTATATTTAACTGGGGCATTATAAACTTAGAAAATTGCTAGAATAAAAGGTTTTGCATTACCATGTCTTTTCTGAAGAATATGAAGTCTGAAATTCAAATGCCTGTCATTATTTAATGAATTCAGTTCTTCACTGATTACAAAAATCCAGAAAAAAACACAGATTTTATGAGGAACAGAACAGAACAAAAATATGTGGTGGGTAGGGAATTCAGGGTCTTGCTACCTATACTCAAAGTACAGGGTTTGAGCATGGGTAACTCTAGCCACCAGGTATATTTAACTGGGACATTTCACACACACACACACACACACACACACACACACACACACACACACACACACACACACACACACACACACACACACACACACACACACACACACACACACACACACACACACACACACACACACACACACACACACATCTGTATATTCCCTTGCAGCAGCTTCATTCCCCAGCAGTTTCATTACATGAACCTTCCCTTGCAGACAGAGCCAGTCAGTAGGTATCCACGTACATGACGTATGTGACTGCAGACACTGTATTCTGATCCCCTTCCAGTCTATGCAGTTGCAAACTGCATAGACTTCTGGGCATTGGTATACATATGCCTTCTCTTCATAATCCGGACTGGCTAAGCAGCAGTCTGGATTTATAGAAACCTGGAACTATCCTAGCACGCATACCCAGTTCATTACGGGACTTGCAAGCTAATTATTTTATTTTTAAAAATTCTTTTTTTCATTTTTACAGCTGAGGGGCTGCAGTCCTGCAGTCTGATAGCACCTTGCTGATAGGCTCTTTTAATATGATATAAAATACCCTCCTGTAAATTTAAGAATTTTTGTATCCATGAGGATAAAAAAGCTGTCATATATTTTCCTTCTGATTTCTCTTGCAGACCAAAAATTCTGGTACTATATCCTTTCTCTTTGCTATTGAAATAATTTATTTTATTTTGAATACAAGTATTCTGTTTGAGTAGGAACTTGGTTTCAATTTCTTCTTTGAGGCTGCCATAAACATCAGTTAGTGAAGTTTCCATGTCAGATAATTTTGATTGCTGTTGAAGTACTTATTTCTGTAAATTTGAGTAGAACAATTTTCTTTTAAATTATCTAGATTTTCCTGGAATCCATCTATCTTCATAATATTTCTTTTACAGAAGTCATCACAAACTGCAAGTCTTTTTTCAAAAAAGAGCAAGAGTGTTAATATTTCAAAGTACTCTTGTTAGCTTGTTCTTGGAGAATTTCTCAATGTAAGTTTGACTGGAAAATGTTCAAACAATTCCTTTATTTTTATTTCTAGATAATAATGTTATTTTTTGAAGAAATATGTATGTAAGTTGATTTTTTCTAGTCATTTGATATGAACTACTGCAGAGCTGTTAAAGATTGCTGTTTAGTTAATGATCTTGCCCCCCCAAAAAAATGTTGAGTAATTCTCTGCACACTGAGGCATATTAACATATTACTTGGTTATCCACAACCTTTACATGGAACTCAGCGAACTGTGCAGCATTCCATGAACTTTATGGAATCTGACTCTCAGTCTCATATATTGGCTGAAGACATCATAGCTATTAGGCAAATGCTGACAAGGCTAGCACATTTAATGAACTCCATGGAGCTGAATATCAAAAAATTAGGGGCTTCACCACTAATTATGAAATCCATCTCTTTAACATGCAACAGGCCTATGTGTAGTAAAAGAATGACCTGTTTGAGTAAAGATCCATTGTAGCAAACCCTTCACTGGACATACAGGACAGGAAATAATATGAGCTTTAGAAAATAAGGTGGAAGCTATACAGAATTGAACTATATGAAACAATATTAGTATTATTGTTTTATCAGAGTTTTTGGAACAAAATTACACTAAAAACTTTATTAAACAGGTAATTAAAAAGTTTTGCTTTTAAGCAGTGAACCATACAACTGTTATAGAAAGAGCGCACATAGTTGATGCATAGGAGTAAAGCAATAATGTTCCTACATACTTCATTATTAAGTTTTTTTGGATTCTAATGATACATTTTTGTTATAATTGAGAACTGGGATGTTTGTGGGGCATAATGTTAGAATTGCCCCTGACTACAGTTTCCCTTTATATATGTATAAGAAGAAAAGCTATGACTCCTTCTTTAGTCTTGTATAGAACTTGTTTTCACAGTTCAGACATGTTTTCCATTGCTATCAGTTGTTAATGATATGGGAAAGGGACAAGGTTTATCATCATCTAAAAAAGCCACAGTATCCAGTGATACTGGGATTGTTTACATACACTGTGTCAGCACATAATGTATTCAACCCACATGCAGATGACCAAACATCTCAATATCGAACCCGGGGAAAGCGTGGCTTTAGAAATAAGCTGTATAGGTTCTATAGAAACAGCAAATAGCTAAACTTCTGATAAAACATGACTTTTATTTATTTTGTTTTTTAGTACTTGTGATGTAATGAGTGGTATGTTTTTGCATGTTGTTGTCTCAGTTTCATCCACTGGATGGCTAGGGACTTTATAAAAATGTTCTGGGACCTGGCAGGAATACCATTTGATGCTTTATTTTATGCTTTGTTTAACTTTGTCACAACAGTAATATCAGGAATAATAATATTAGACTGTAGTATACTGTATGATTGATAGCTTTTTATGTGGGTGGTATTGGTAATAATACTAACTTGAAGTGGTCTGGCAATCAAACTATAACGACCTGTTTATGTTTTATTTTCTCATATTAAACAGTGTCAACAATCTCCACACCTAATCATCTCTTCTTCAGGCTTCTTATAGGTATGCTGTGTTTCCTTTTTTTACACTCTAGCCTTTCAAAATTTGTTTTACTTGAGTGGAGTGGAATTTATATTTCACTGGGGATTTGCAGGTTTGTTCTCTATCGAGGTACATGAAGATTTCCTCACCTCCCTCCGATCCTGGAAGTACAGTAGTGTAATGGTTAGGCATGGATGGCTAGCATAATGCATGTTGCTGGTGAGAACCATCTCTTTTCTTTCACGTTAAACTGCATGACTTTTTGATGTCAAAGGCATTGTCAGCATTCTCTCCTTGCTTAATGTGACAAAAGAGAGTTGGAGTAAATTATTCTAGGATGGTTGGATTAAATTGCTTAAGTCATTATTCTGCATTCTTGTTGGTTTCATACATTTACTTGTTATTTGTTTTCTTATTCCCATTGTTTTTCTATATAGCTAATATAGTTAAAGTATTTTACCCCTTCATAGTAACCATTGGCTATATATTCTTATCTTACTTGGCTCCAATTTAGTTAGGATAGTTTGTCCTCCAGTTACTTTTGTCAAAGGTAGTGCATATTCTTTTAAGCTTGTTGATAATCTTACCACTGTATCTGGGAGCTTAGTTTATATTTAGCTGTCCTGTAGTGTAAGCATTTCTGCCTGGCCAAACAGGTTGTTCAGCATACCTGCACTAAGACTGATGGTGCTCACCTCCACCGTTAGGTGGAAAATTTCAGGTCAGACAGTTAAATATTAATTCAAAGGTAGCATTTGTGTCATGAAATGTAAAGGGGATGTCTACCGCAGCTAAGAGGATTGTCTACTACATTGTCCTAATTAAAGGATCTTAAAGTGAGTATCTTTTCCTGTCAGGAAACTAAACTCTGAAAGACATATGAGCAATGTGTTTTTAGCAAGTGGCAGGAAAATTACATTTTACCTCAGCATTTACTGCAAAGAGAGGGGCAACAACTTTGTTACTTAGGTCACTTAACCAGTTAGTGATCACGGTATGAAAATGTACTCAGCAAAGATGGCTTATTCTTTATGTGAAAATCTCACAGGAATGTATGTTTGCTGGAATTTTAAAGGCCTAACACAGATTATATACTCATCTATTAAGTGAATGCTTTAGGACTATTATGGAAATGTGGAGGGAATGAGATTATATACTTGTGGAAATAGAATTTAATGTAGATTTAGATACCCCGGAAGATAGAATCCCTGCAAATGCAATATGATTACCAAAAGTGGCTAAGAATCTTAGTTCATGACTTGAGATTTGTCATCTGTTTGATGTTTTTTATTGTTTTGTCGAGTTCCTCCATATGAAACTGATGCAACATTGTGCCAATATGGTTAACTATTATTTTCTGTACTGAAACCTGTTAACCAGGGTTGAAGAATTAACATTATGTCTGCAGCTTTATTGGACCACTCTGTGGTACATGTACAGATCTTTATTTTACAAGAGAACAAAGACATTTATTTTGGAGGTTTGACCCTTTGTTCCTTAAACAGCATACATACTATCAGGAAATCCAGACCTGGATTAGAAGCTTCAGGAAAGGTAGTGAAAGGAGTGATTGCAACCCTATAGTACATTGAGACAGGATTTAAAACTAAATTAAGTGGGTTTCTTATCAGCTTAACAGAACTGGATATACAAGAATGGGATAAATATCTTAAGAAAACAAATAAAAGTAAGTGAGATGAAAAAAATTCAAAATTGGAAGTGGAAGACCTAGGCTCTTGGTTCATAACATCAAAGAAACTAAACATATATACAAAAAATAAAGTTGAGATTGGAGGATAAATGGGAACAGATGAAAATATTCTACTAGTGTAGGGCTTTACCTTTCAGAGACTATTAGCATATAGGTGCAAACAAAGGTGCAGAGGGATCGCTATACTTGCCTTAAAGAATAGCGATGGGACAATTATACATAATCCTATTAAAATCAGCAGATTACTTGCTTGGGAATATAGACCTCATGCTCACCTAGGCACGAAGTGAGAAGCTGTTAAAATCACTGCCTTTCTAGATAGCTGAGAGTTACCTCAAATAAAAAGGAGCAGAAATAATAATTAGAGCAGCCAATATTTATTAAGGAGATTGCAGCTGCAACTGAAGTTCTTATGTTAGGAGCGGTACCATGAATAGATGGATGTGCAGTGAATTTCTGTAAGACCTATAAAAATGACTTGGTTCACAAGCTGCTGACTTTTTTATCAAGATGTAATCCTGTATGGGACCTTTCCTTCCAAATATATGTTGGCAAAAGTTATAATGCTACAAGAACCTAACAGCAATCCATATAATGTAACAAACTCTACACCTGTCTCTCTGTTGCAGAAGGAAGTAAAGATCTCTAACAAGGTTCCACTAGATGAGAAATTGTCTTATCTCAGACAATCCCCCACAAAAACATCACAAAGGATTTATTAAAAGGAGAAAAGGCAGTCAAGATCAAATTAGATTATGGCTCAATATTCAGACATGGGCAATTTTTAAAAGATATGTAGAGAAAAACAGAAAAACATTGTGGCTGACTGGTTGGATGTACTTCTGTTTTTATTCAGTTTTTAAAAGACAGCAGCCTGGCAGTACTCCTGACTGATCTCAGCAAAGCATTTGAGCCAGTACAGTGGTCATTTTTCTGGGTAATTTTATATATATATATATATATATATATA
Organism: Protopterus annectens; assembly: GCF_019279795.1. Lineage (NCBI taxonomy): Eukaryota > Metazoa > Chordata > Ceratodontiformes > Protopteridae > Protopterus > Protopterus annectens. The sequence goes on along the minus strand of NC_056734.1, from coordinate 323,427,315 downwards.
TATATATATATATATATATATATATATATATATATCAGATGCACATTCATTGCCAGATTTTATACGCTAATTTGACAGCTGCTGGCTTCTTTACTAGTATCCTGTCTGAGAGCTTTCACTTCCAAATGGGATTCAACAAGGATGCCCACTATCCCTGGTGTTATTTATCTTAGTAACCTTTACAGCAGATTTATCATTGAGGAGGATAATGAATTCAGAACATGTCAGGACATTTGGGCAAGTACAGCTTTATTTATTGATTTGCAGATGACTGATTTGGTGGTCAAACTCCGGGTTTAAATATTGGGTCAGTTCTTGTGGCTATTGACCAGTTTGTTCATGTCTCAGGGCTTGCTATTAATATGAAAAACTCCCAAATGCTTGCTCTCAGTCAGAGTACAAAGTAGGGATTACATCAGCTGGCTAATTTTCCCCTGCTCATCAGGGATTATGTTGTGTATTGTGGAATTTGGGAAAATTGATGAAACTCAATCTCACCCCTTTTATTTGTCAGTTTAAAGCAATATTGCTATTTGGAATAAACAATTTATTCCTTTTTAACCAGGGTTCAAATTGTTAAAACTATGATTTCTATCAGAAATTATTTTATACTGAGACATTTCCCCAAAACTTTTTTCTAGGCTGCTTGAGAAACTTGAAAGTATCATTGCAACCCTTATATGGAGTTTAGATACTCCTTGAATTTCAAAGAAAAAATACTGGTCCCTAAGGATAAAGGAGATCTAGGGATACCCTATCTCAAGTACTATTGTTAGCTTGTATAGGCAATATGTTTAGGAGATCAGAACATGGAATACTGACCCTGCAGTAATGGATATTGACAATCTACCCACTAGTTTAAGTCTTCAAAATAAAATCTGGGATCCAGTGGAAGTGGACTTCTGGATAAAAAACAAAGTCTGAAAGTCCAAGAAAAAGATACTTTTTATTTAGAATCCAGATTTTGGGAATGTCTGCTTATCAAAATAAATTTCACAAGCTTATTTAGGGAACAAAAGGTATCTACATGAATTATGACTATTTAGGACATCTGAGATGTGAACTTGGATAGGAGTTTGTTATTTAACAAACTGAAGAAGTATAATTCATTAAAGATGTTTTGGCAGCAGTACCTGCAACTACAACATGCCATTAGAGTCCTTCTGTGAAAGACCCCCAAAATGATTGGTTAATGTGCTGAGATGAAAGCAAGTTGCAATTTGACAAGAAGGCAATATGGCATCAAATGGTAAACTACTTTATAAATATTTGGTTAATTACTATGCACTGCCCCTTGATACATATACATACCTCTCAACTGTACAGATTTTTGTAGAATGTCCAGATTTGTGCCTCATATTTTTGGCCCATTTTTCATAAAATTGTGTTTTTCTGGTAAATTAGTGGCAAATCATTGAAGGCTGAAGTTAGAAAATAATGACAGACATTTGAGTTTCAGTCTTCATACCCTTCAGAAAATTCATGCTAGTGCAACATCTGTTACTCTATCAACGTTCTGGGTTTGTAGGAGTAATATTTGAAAATTATCCCTATTTTTGGGCCTTTGTCCCACTTTTATACATGGCTTTGTCCAGATTTCTTCCTCTAAGAGGTTGAGAGGTATGCATATAGATGCAAGTGGGACAGAATAACCAATGCCCATACTACTGAACAAGAATGGTGGGATGGTCTCTACTTTTTCTTTTCTAAGAATAACCCAGAGTTATCATGTTTACACTTTACAAATTAACAATTGGCATAGATCAACAGAAACCTCAGCAAGAACGAGATGGAAAAAAAGTTTGTTGAAGGTGTAAATTTAGGACAGCCCCTTACTCCCATAGGGTCTGACAATGTGCTAGTATACCTCAGATGTAGTAACAAATGATCCACTTCATTTTATGTACCACTCAAATTACTCTCCCTACTATACAGGATGCAAAATGTTGGCTCTTAGGGATTAAACTAAGTGGTCTGATCATTACCCTGTTTATTTCTGAATTAGATGTGTAATTGTCACAGTATTATTGTCAATTGTTTTCTCTGGTTGGAAGCATCCTTTGGATTGGCATAACTTAATTCATAGACTTAACTACAAGCTGAGAATATAGTCTAGTTCACATCTGGATATGAAACTCTGGCATGAAAATCAGTCAATGTTTTTGTTTTGTTTAGATAGACCAAATCTCTTATTCAGAAAAATGAATGTTTATAGTATATTTCAAAGAACCTGAGTGAGTGAATCATTTCAATGCACTGTCACATCTTCTATAAGAATATTTAGTGTTTTGAATATTGCCGAGTTTATACTAGCAATCTCTTCTGCATTTTATGGTCATGTACATTACATTGCATTTGGCCTATTTTTTTCTTCCTTTTGTTTCCTGTTCAATAAAGAGATTTAGTGCTGTAAAACAGTTGTATTTTGAAGAGTGTGTGTGTGTGTGTTTGTGTGTGTGTGTGTGCGCGCGCGCCCACACATGTGTGCGTGCGTGCACGTGTGCCCATGTGCGTGTGTGTGCATGTGTGCGCGCGCATGTGCACGTGTGTGCATGTATGCACGAGTACGCGTGTGCGTGTGTGTGTGTGTGCGCGCGTGTGTGTGCATGTGTGTCTGTGTGTCTGTGTGTCTGTGTGTCTGTGTGTGTGTGTGTGTGTGTGTGTGTGTGTGTGTGTGTGTGTGTGTGTGTGTGTTTGTGTGTGTGCACATGTGCGTGTGTGCACACGTGTGTGCATGTGTGCGTGTGTGTGTGCATGTCTGTGTGTGTGTGTGCGTGTGCACGTGTGTGCATGTGTGCATGTTTGTGTGTGTGTGTGTGTGTGTGTGTGCGAGTGTGTGCGTGTGTGTGTCTAAAATTGCCATAAAGAAATCAAAATGTATGAAACAAAAGTACAGAAATAATCAATATAAACGTATGTAAAAAATCCAAGGTAAGAAATGAAAGCAAGTAAGAAGCATCACAGTAATGAGTCAAAAACTACGAGCCATTGACATCTATTCAGTGGTTTATGCTCAGTTGTTGTGCTCAGGTGGGTTGCATATAGACCTTCATTGCATGCAGGAATTGCATATACAGTGCATGCTACTTGCAAACAATTTGTCTAATAAACCATTTCTTGAAAATGTTCTTTAGTACTGATTTTTTTAATTTATTACTAGCTTGTTTGCTCAAAGCTGCATTGAGTTAGGCCTTCTGCCCTTGGTCTGCTGTTTTACAAAAACTGCTGTGAGACTACAAAAGATAAGTGCATATTTTCAACTGTTTTCTGCACTGCACTTCTGATTAACTAAAACAATGTTTGCTGCATACCTGTTTAAACTGTGCAACTGTCTTTTAAGCTTAGTGAATTCAGTCCTTACCTCTGTTGTCATTGTTGTCTCTTTTTTGTTTCTCTGTTTGTTCTGTTCATTTTACTTATTGCTGCACTTGAAAAACATTAGCATAGAACTGAATCTATTACTGTCTGTGACCTTTGGGGCTTGTAGTACAGTTAATCATTTCTCTAGGCCTAGATGGGAGAGGGTTTCAGTTTGGTTTGATCTGGGTAGAGTTACTGCTGCAGGGTTCTGTTTTTTGATTGGACAATTTGGCTGGTTCCTGTTTCTCTGCCTTAAATAGGCAGTGTTTAAAACAGTTTGTGCTTGTTTGCTCAAAGCTGCACTGAGTTAGGCCTTCTGCCCTTGCTGAACTGATTAACTGCATTTCATTATTGTTTAACTATAATTCATTGCTATTTACTGCAAGTCATTACTGTTTAACTGCATTTTACTGCATTTCATTACTGTTTAACTGTATTGTTTCATGCTGTGAGTTCTGTTTTTGTCTGTAAGTGGTTAATTTGTGCTTTTTTGAGAGTTTACTGTGTTCATAATCCTTAATCAAGTAGCATAGTCTGGATACATGCTTACTGCATCCGGAGCTGATTTTTTTTTTTTTTTTTTTTGCCTTTTATGTTTCTGGCAGCCATCTTGTGTTGGTAGGGGCCTATTTCCTCTGCTAATTAGAGTAGCAGTGCTTCCTGGACCTTGTCTGGCACAAGCTGATTGGTAAAAAAGCAGGGACTAGCAGGATAGGCCAGATTTCTGTAATACTGGAATCTTCTATTTTTTTGTAGTATTTAAACTCTGTATTTGAGCTGGTTTGGGCTTGTTTACATGTCATGCACCACATCTGCACTGTTTATAACCCTTTGTGAGGTATTCTAGCTACAATTTTCCGTTAGTAGCACTTGTGTGATCAACTAGTAGTACTACTCTTAGACCTTCCACCCTTTACCCTTTTAGCTCTTTCTGGCTTCTCTCCCTCTGATTCTGACAAATATGGAAGGACAATTACCTACATTTCTCCTGCCAGTCTGGTTGATATGGGCATCCTGAGACAGTGTAGCAACTGCCTCATATACACGGACAACCCTCTAGTCCTACCACCTAGTAACACAATTTGTGAGAGATGCAATTACATAAAGAACATAGAATCAGTGCTCTATCCCTCACATGCCAGTTTATCTGGTACTGAGAAGGTTGTCAACACAAACACCACAACTCAAACATCACCCACACCTACACAACACACACCCACATATGCAGAGGTCCTCAACAAAAATATATACAAACAAAAGAGACCTCTAAGTAAAAACACACATGAACTCCACTGCCCACCACACCACACACCACATATAGTTTATACACCTGTGTCTCACAATCAGTAAGGCCTAAACATAAACCCAACATATTGGTCATAGGAGACTCCATAACACAGATGTGCCCCTCACAAGGCTGGATAAGGAGAAAGTCACAGTTAGTTGTTTGTCAGGTGCCAGAATCTGCCATATCACCCATGCACTCAAGTCTCTCAACAACAGGTATTATTATGACTCTGTCATGGTCCATGTTGGTGTGAATAACTTGAGACATACCTCCCTGGACTATATGAAGAGAGACATGATCAAGCTCACTGAATATGTGTCCCAGGCAGGTGTGTTCCTAGCCTCAAACAGTATTCTGCCATCACCCAGAATAATGCCTCAATACAAACAGAACATGATTGACTTTAACAATTGGCTTAGTTTCTAGTGTCATTCCAAGGGGATCCAGTACCTGACAGCCTGGGAAGACATGATTGACAAACCACGATGCTTTGCCAGAGATAGCCAGCATCTGTCTCCCTTGGGATTCAGGCTTCTGGCAAAGGCTATTGCCTGCCCCATAGATCCTTTTAGACAATGCCATGAGGTCAAAACTGCCAACATGAAAATTTCATCAAAATGCAAATTAAAGGTCATGCTGCTAAATATTAGGATTCTAAACATGAAACTGCACACATTGCAAGCATTCCTAACCCTGGAGGTTGCTGACATGTGTGCAGTCACAGAAACCTGGTTCAAAGCTGTGGAAAGTACCACAGACATACCAGGTTACTCATCCTATCATACATTCATACCCCAAATCATGGGCAGCAGCAAAGCAAAAGGAGGTGGAGTTGCAATAGATATGAAAGATATACACACCTCCAGGCTGGTCAAACCGTGTGATGCACAGGAAACATTCCAGGTGCAGTTAACCATTGACAAGACCCCTATTCAAATCATACCTAGCTACAGGCCCCAAACTTTGACTCAAAATGCCCACTTCACTGATCTGGATCTCTTCGAATCTATTGAGATTCAACCCTGTACCCTGATCCTAGGTAACTTTAACTATTCAACCATAGATTGGAAGAACTACTCATGCCAAAACACAAATCCCCAGAAATTCCTTGATTTCATCAAGAACAAAGCCTTGGATCAGCTGGTTGACAACCCCACCATTGGTGAAAATATCTTGGACTTGGTATTAACCAACACGAGTAACCACTGCAGCATCCCTACAGTGTCATCCATCCTGGTAAGATCCAACCACAAAGCGGTCAATTTTGAAGTCATCTCCCCAGACCCCTCCCCCCAGCTAGGTTCAAACAAAAAAATTCAAAGCTGATTACAACCTCCTGAGGTAAGATATAAACAACTTCACAGCCCCCTCCCCTTCCATAGGAGCTGACACATATGTCCAAACCTACGCCAAAGTACTATACGAGCATTTATATAGCTGCATGGAATCAGGAATACCCGACAGGACAAAATCCTCCTCCTCAAGGAAGAGTAAACCTGTCTGGTGTAAACCTGCAATAAATAAACTCTATAATAAAAAGAAAAAAATTCCTGTCCAGAACCAAAGAAGGAGCAGGTGTGTAATTGGAAGCATTTTCTCCTTAGCCTGAACAAGCAAATTAGAGCACTAGTGAAATCCTTCAAAACAAACTTTGTGTCCAAAATGGCCACATCTACTAAAGACAACCATAAGGCCTTCTTCACATATGTCTGTACTCTCAAAGGAAGCACTCAGATTTGCTCAGAACTTGTGGTCAAGGACATCACATGAAACTTCACCCCTCTGTCCCCCATCAGTAAATCAGGATATCCCCTGCACCTATCCCCCTCCCCTTATCTCTAGGGTGCAAGTCATCACTGCCCTCTCAAAGGCAAAAAATGCATCCTCCATGGGACCCGATAACATCACAGACTGCATCTTACATGAACTCAGGCAGGAACTTGTAGCACCATTAGGCACCCTACTCAACCAAAGCCTGAGTACTGGCTTCATCCCAGCCGAATGGAGGACAGCCACTGTCATCCCTTTGCACAAAGGTCGAGCATCCAATAATCCAGGAAATTAAAGACCCATCAGCCTAACTAGCCTGATCTGCAAGGCCATGGAGGGGATTATCATGGACTTCATTATCAAGGACATTGGCAATCTCCAAAGACTCAATCCCACACAGTCTTGTTTTATCAAGGGGAGGTCATACCTGCTAAATTTGGTCAACTTCTTTGAAACAGTCATCAAAGCCATGGACAAGGGGAAGATGGTGAATACCTCCTACCCTGACTTTGCCAAAGCCTTCGATACTATTCCCCACTCAGGTATAATAGATCAACTCTCTCAACTAGGCATCAATCCATATGTTACCAGATGGGTAACAAACTAGCTCACTGATAGAATCCACCTAGTCAAAATAGGGGAAGCCACCTCAAGCAGTAGACATGTAATGAGTGGTGTACCCCAGGGATCAGTCTTGGGACCACTGTTGTTTGGAATATACTTTCCTGATGTGCAGGCTAAAACCAGTGGGCTATGGCTGGCCATGTTTGCAGATGATTGCAAGCTGGGCACTGTCATCAATTCCCCTAGTGATGTGGACATCCTTCAAGAGGGTCTCAGACAAACAAATGACTGATGCCAGAAATATGACTTCAAACTGAATGCCAAACATTGCATCATCCCCTTTGGGGAGAGTGACGTCCCCACAAATTATCACATTAATAATAAGGTCCTAAGCATGCAATCAGTCATGAGGGACTTGGGCACCCATGTTGATAGCAAAATGACTTTTGACCAACATATTGCCTCTCTTGTATGTAAAGCTTTCTACATGGCCCACCTCATTAGTAAGGGTATCTCATCCAGGGACAAGGAGGTCATAAATTCCCTGTATTCTTCCCCTTATAAGACCCATTACTGAGTGCAGCACCACTTTTGGCATGTACCTCACAAAGCACATGCAGCAGCAGAGGAGACCACAGAGGTTCCTCATGAGGAGAATCCAGGGCCTCAAACATCTACCCTACACAGATAAGCTAAAGGCCCTTTCCCTCTACTCAGTCTCATAAAGACTCCTCAAAGGTGACTTCTGTCTGGCATACAAAGCAACCTCAGACCCCACCTTGATGGGACTGCTGCATATCTGCAAGTCAAGCTCCATTTGGGTAATCCACATGTGCAACCTCAACCTGGTCTGTGACATCCATAGAACTTGTTTGCGGGACAGGTTTGTGTCCCAGAGATTCCCCCTTCTGTGGAATAGACTCCCTCTCCACATCAAGCAGACTACCTCATTAATCCTTTTTAAGCACAGCATGGATAACTGAAAATATACCCCTGGGATTCCACCTGTATCCCTGCTGGAGAGGGGCATTGTGTGCTGACTTGTCAGAACATGGGCTAAATTCTAGGCTAGGCTTGCAAGGGTCTCAGGGCCAATAATCTAGTAACTTATTATGATCCTATGATCCTATGATCCACAGAAATAACTTCTGGCCACTTTGAGTGCACACCCACCATAATTTGGAACAAACAGACCTGTGAGTGAACCAACAGTTCATTGCAAATATGCTCCAATGGCTTAGATGACCATTTCATTTTTTTTATTTTTTATTGAATTTTATTGAACAATAATATGATTTAAAGTATCATAGCAAACTAAACATACATTATTGATTAGCAAGACATATAGCAATATAAAAATACACAACAAACCAACAAAACAAATGATTTACATGGTTGCCTAAACTGATATGATCAAAAAAATATCTTCATAGTATGGTATGTAATCATATAGTATATCAGTAATCTCTCTTTAGTATTTCCACCACTTTTGCCGGGAATTGTAATACAAAGTGATTTTCTCTGTTCTTTTCCTGACAGTTGTTAATTCCATCCAAGATATAGA
>NC_056734.1:323268769-323413769 GCF_019279795.1 Protopterus annectens | reverse complement strand
ATTTAAAGAACTAAACTGTTATATTATTAGTATATTTCTGAATGTAAAATCTATGCAGCAAAGAGTTTGTGAAAACATTACATTTTCGCCCTTTTATACATTAATGTGCTTTAACCACCATTTAGGTGTAAATAGTAAGCATTAAATTCACCACAAAAGTCTTACATTCATTAATAGGATGTATACAAAATGCACTGGGTTAAGTGAATTAAGAATAATCTATAATTTCTAGTATTTAGTCATGGTGCCATAATATAGCAAAGCAAGCAGTATGTTATGTTTTGAAGCTGTTAAATAATACATATGTACATTTATAATTAAGTTGCCTTGTATTGATTTTAGATTATTAAAAAGGTACCATATACACATCTTTAGTAGAATTTTACTATACATTAAGTATTTTACAGTGTAATGTTGTATTATGAATGTTTTACCAGAAGCAAATAATCAGTATTATAGAAAAAAGAAAGGTTTTACCTTTTTTTCTTTGTGGATTATGGAAAAAGTGAAATGTCTTTATAATGGAATTGGATATGGAACAGATGCTATTATAATAACAGAAAAAAACAGTAATTAAGAAATTATTTGCCTTTTAGGTTTTTTTTTTTCTCTTTTTCCTGTCCACTGTTTTCCAGTTGTTATTTTCTGCTTGACGCTTAAGTGAAAAAATAGAGCAGTCCATTCCTTCTGCTTGATCTATAATGTTGTTCTTTGTTAGATATGTAACAGCAAAGTCTAATGGATCAAAGGTTTTGGTATCATCTGGAAAGAATACTTTAAGTCTTGCAGGAAACAAAAGATTAACTTTATAACGTTTCTTTTTCAGTTCCTTGATCAATGGCAAATATTCCTTTCTTCTTGTATTCACTGCAGACAAATAGTCATTGTCAAATCTTATGATGTTGTCATTAAACTTAATTGGAGAGTCAGCCAATGCTGTTTTCAATACCAGTTCCTTGTCTTGGGAAGAGGGAAAATGTACAATTTTAGACCTTAGTTTGGAGTTTAGCTTTTTAGAAACTAAAGAAGATGCCAGTGATCTCTGGACTGTTTCAATTCCAAAAGAAAGGGACTCCTGTAGGTTTAAGATATTATGTAGCCAAGATGTGAGGAAGTTTATCATGTTGCCCCCCCCCCACTCTGTCTTTTCTTTCAAGTCATAAATATGAAGATTATTTCTTCTTAATCATTTTCTAGATCATCAATTTTACTGAGTAAAGAAGTGTTTTGTTTTATGAGAAATTCCACTTGAAGTTACTCTGCCCTCTGGGTCATTTAAAGAGTCTTCCATACCTGTAATCTGGGTACTGTGTTGCATTATCATTTCTTTCAACAGTTCCATTTGCTTTGTACTCTCTTCTTTAAAAGAATCCAGATTACTGTCCATTTTATCCATTTTTATAGATAAATCATTCATAGTGGAAAGCAAGGCTTGTAATTCTTTCTTCATTGACTGGACATGCACATTGCTTTTGGAGTAACTCACCAAGAGATGACAGTGCCCTTTCTGACAGGATTTTAACAGAAAATTCAGCAAATAAAGACAAAAGTTCCAAAATATTCTTCCAGGGACTTTAAGAAATATAAATACATAGGTTTGACAGATCAACTGGTCTAAGATTTTAAACATTTTCTGTCGTGAATGAATATTAGACAGCAGAGCTAAGGAAAAGTGTTGTTAACCAGACAACATCTTGGCCACACCCCTCTACATGACCATTCCTAGGAATACAAAACTGCTTTTTTTTTTGTTTGTCTGTTTTTTTGTTTTTGTTTTTTTTTTTATTCCATCTAACTTCCACTGCTGATTTTGATTAAGCCTTCATTTATTTTTCCTTGAGTATGGAACTTCATCTTTTCTGCCCTCTTGTGCTTGTCATTCATGCCAATCCTACAGTCTGGAATGTAGGCTGGGTAGGATTATAGCAATAACCCATACCTGGGTGTGGGTAATGCTGGATTTACCCACAGTTGGTGTGATTTGGTCACGAGGGCGAAGCCCAAGTGGCCAAACAAATACAACCATGGGTAAATCCAGCATTACCCACACGCAGAAGTGGGTTATTGCTATTGTACAATGACATTATTTAAGACAAAAATAATTATTTTTCTTAAATAATGGCATTGTATAATGCCTCCTTGCTGCCCTTCCGCAGCTCTCTGGTATTCTGCGGCAGTTCTGATGTACTGCGCATGTGTATGCTTACGCAGTACATCAGAGCTGTGGGCAAAAGCAATGAAGAAAGCAAGATCTCCGTTGCATTTTACAAACTGTCTCGCTATGTTAAAGGAGTTTAACATAGCGAGACAGCTTTAAAAAAAACAACAGAGAATTTCCGTTGCTTTTTTAAAGCTGTCTCGCTATGTTAAACCCATTTAACATAGTGAGACAGGTTTGTAAAAAGCAATGGAGAAAGCAAGATCTCCGTTGCTTTTTACAAAGTGTCTCGCTGTGTTAAAGGAGTTTAACATAGCGAGACAGCTTTGCAATGGAGAATCTCCATTGCTTTTTTTAAAGCTGTCTCACTATGTTAAACCCATCTAACATAGCGAGACACCTTTAAAAAAAGCAACGGAGATAGGAAGATCTCTGTTACTTTTTTAAAGCTGTCTCGCTATGTTAAACTCCTTTAACATAGCGAGACAGTGTCTAAACAGCAACGAAGATCTTGCGTTCTCCGTTGCTGTAAAAAAAGAGTTATAGGCGACCGGACCTTTTTCCATTACTATAACTCTGATTTACAATGTGCATGCTGACCAATCAGCGTGCACGTTTTGGAATATTAATGGGGGGTCATTGTATAATATACTTTAAGGACCATGCAGGCACATTTGTTGACTCACTGATAAACTACACTTCTGTAGCAGCAAAATCTATCAATATATGTTTAGTTTTGGCAGTCCATCTATAAACAACTTTTGGTTTTGGTTCATTCATGGCTTCCAGTCCCATAACAACTTTCTCAGTGTTTGTTTCCTATTATATAAGAATGTTTGGCATACGTAACTGCACAACAACCAGGGTACTACATATATCTAATGGGTTTCAGCATGATTCTTGGATGCCAATCTTGACAAGTCTGTTTACTCTGCCATATTACTCTGCGTTCTTATATTTAATATGCATGTGTGGCTCCCTAGTAAAGGGACCAGTGTCACAACTTGTCTGTGGTCATGTAGTCACATATTCTTGGGTCAAAATTCTATACAAGTATTTGTTTGGTTGTGTCACTTCCAAGATTAGGATAAGGACTTTCAAAGCTGGGCATATTCACTTGAAGTTTTAATTAATAGCTGAAGAAAATGCTGTGGATCTCAGAAGTTTGTTTGACAGAATAGCACTAATTCTATATGAAGAGATGTAATATACCTACCTAAAATGATGAACCTGGATCAAAGTGGGTAAACACTTTGTACAGTGTAATCAATTCTTTATCTCCATGAAATCATAGTTGCATGTCACCATCTATATCCATCCAGCGAATTTCTGAAGCAATATATCTGACAGGCATGGTATTGTCAAGGGATTCTATATACTTATCCACACATGGCAATAGTCTACCAGCCATAGACGTGATCTAAGCTGGGACATGTCTGGGAGCCTAAATGCCTGTAGTACAACCTCTGCCTTACCTTAAACTTGTGCAATATATTCCTGTTAACGGTAGGGCCATTCTTTGCAGCTTTCCATTTAAAAGATTCAGACATACATTTGCTTTCTTTTAGCCTATCAATGACTACATCCTATCTTGGAAAATAGGGACATTATCAAGGTATCCTAAGTCATTATTCTTTCTCACAAGGGTTATATCTGGTAAAATATGTACTAGAAATTCTAGACAGCATGCAGTCCACTGTTTGCTGCTATGTAGCAGGTATGCATATCTCTCTGAAAGTCACTCCAAAAAAAAGACTATTAAACTGATCCAATCCTGTGAACTTGATAATTCCTCTGAATTTCTTAAAGGACTCTTATTTTTCCATTTGATTTCTCTTTTTCAACCTGGTGTCTATTTGCCGGAGTTTAGTAACTTCAGCATGAAATAACTACAACTCCATATACTAAACAGGGGGTCAGGAGGCATAGCACCATGCAAGGTAGTTCATGGTACACAAAATGGTCAGTTTGAAATTTTGATGAACTCCATTCTGTCAGTTAATTTTAACTGGTCTTTAACAAATATGTAATTGATATGGTGGCCTCTACATCTCTAACAGATCTACTATGTCTCATCAAAATCAAAAATGTTTTAAACAGTGAAAGAGCTGTAACTTCACCCCTCTGTCCCTCCATCAGTAAATCAGGACATCCCCAACATCTGACTCCTCCCCTTATCTCTAGGGAGCAAGTCATCACTACCCACTCAAAGGTAAAAAATACAACCTCCATGGGCCCAATAACATCCTAGGCTGCATCCTACATGAACTCAGGTAGGAACTTGCAGCACCATTAGGCACCCTGAGAAATGGCATCATCCCAGCCAAGTGAAGGACAGCCACTGTCATCCCTTTGCACAAATATGGAGCATCCACTGATCCAGGAAATTATAGACCCATCAGCCTAACTAGTCTGATCTGCAAGGCTGTGGAGTGGATTATCATGGACCTCATTAACAAAGACATTGGCAACCTCCAAACACTCTATCACACACAGTTTGGTTTCATCAAGGGGAGGTCATGCCTGTTAAATTAGGTCAACCTCTGTGAGACAGTCACCAAAGTCATGGACAAGGGGAAGATGTTGCACACCACCAAACTTGATTTGTCCAAAGCCTTCGATACTATTCCCCAATCAGGTATAATAGATAAACTCTCTCAACTAGGCATCAATCTGTATGTTACCAGATGGGGAGCAAACTGGCTCACTGATGGAACCCACCTAGACAAAACAGGAGAAGCCACCTCAAGCAGTAGACCCATATCGAGCGGTGTTCCCCAGGGATCGGTCTTGGGGCCTCTGTTATTTGGGATATACTTTTTTGAGGTGCAGGCCAAAACCAGTAGGCTATGGTTGACCAAGTTTTCAGAAGATTGCCAGCTGGGTGCTGTCATCAGTTCTCCTAGTCATGTAGACACCCTCTAAGAGGTCTCACCCAAACAAATGACTGGTGCCAGAAACATGGCCACAAACTGAATACCAAAAAATGCATCATCATCCTCTTTGGGGACAGTGACATCCCCACAAATTATCACATTAATAACAAGGTCCTAAGCACACAATCAGTTGTGAGGGACTTGGGAACCCAGGTTGATAGCAAATTGACTTTTGACCAACATATTGCCTCCGTTGTATTGAAAGCTTTCTACATGGCTCACCTCATTAGTAAGGGTATTTCATCCAGGGGCAACGTGCTCACAACATCCCTGTATTCTTCCCTTATAAGGCCAATTATTGAGCACAATGCCCCATTGGTCATGTACCTCACAAAGCACATGCAGCGGCTGGAGAGGCCATAGAGATTCTTCACCAGGAGAATCCAGGGTCTCAAACATCTACACTCCACATATAGGCTATAGGCCATGTCTCTCTACTCAGTCTCATACAAACTCCTCAGAGGTGACCTCTATCTGGCATACAAAGCAATCTGAGACCCCACCTTAATGGGACTTCTGCATATCCGCAAGTCAAGCTCCACTCGAGTAACCCACACACACACAACCTTAACCTGGTCTGTGACTCAATAGGACTTGTTGACAGGACAGATCTGTATCCCAGAGACTCCCCCTTTTATGGAACAGACTCCATCTCCACATCAAGCAGAGTACCTCATTAACCCTTTTTAAGCACAACCTGGATAATTGGATAGGGAACAGAAAATACACTCCTCGGATTCCACCTGTGTCCCTGCTGGACTGAGGTATCAGGTGCTGACTTGTTGGAACATGGGCTAAATTCTTGACTAGGCTTGTAAGGTCCTCAGGGGCAATAGCCTAGTAACTTCCTTTGATCCTATGAACAATAGACTGTACATGCATTTCAACAAAATACATTCACCAAGTGCCGCTTTGCTTTATTCACTAATCAGACATGACAAAATGGGTTGAATTCCATAAAGTTCACTGAACGTGGTGCATTCTGATGAGCTTTGTGCAAGATTTGTGGATAACAAAATGATATGCAAATATGTCCCAGTCTACGGAAAATACCTCATTGCAAAGTGATGTCAGAGCAATCACAATCAGTTGTGTCAAATATGTATTCCAGAAAAAGTTGTTCATGAAGTAACATATGCATGTGTACTATCAGTGCACATCTACAGAAGGTATGCAATCCCAATGGAGCTTCCATTAATACATAGAAACTACCAAATGAAGACAAATGTGCATCAGCCATTATGTCTGAAAAGTGACAAATATCTGCAGACATTTATGGATATCATCTTAATATGCAGATGGACACACACAGACACACAGACACACACAGCATATATATATATATATATATATATATATATATATATATATATATATATATATACACATGCACACACACAATAGATATATATATATATATATATCAATCACAATTTGTGTACTCCAACATAACTTACAAAAATTCTAATAAAACAATGAATTAAGTAAGGAAAAGGGCAATCCCAGTCACTTAGCCTTGGACAGCAGTAACCAACAATGGGTATGGGACATGTCTGGGGAACACAAGTAATGCACACACCCAAGGAAATAGGTTGATAGAAAAGCAGATGTGGACTGAGGGTTAAAAAAGAGGGTCTCACAAGAGGTATGATGGAATAGGAAGGTCAGATGGGCATGGGCAATTTTTTTTTTGTTTTGTTTTGTTTTTTTTTTTGGGTTTTTTTTGTAGGAATAGTCTCCAGTTTGTTTTGTTCTCTTGAGAATAGAAGGGATGGAAAATACATGGAAAGAAGATATGGGCAAAAGAGCAGGAACAAACATAACAAATATCACTAGACATGACAGACAAAGGACAGAAATACATACTAAGGCACACAGACAGCTCACATATAGACTATACAACACAGGTGAAATAAAAATGCATGCAAACATGGTGCAATGCTAAATGCATATTTATAATGCACAATTCATTGCTGATATGTTGCAAACTGTTTGACAGCTATACCAGAATGAGAATGACCCATGGCAGATATGTGATGGAGAACTCTAAATTGGGAGTACAGTCATTGCAGTGCACAGTGGATATTAAATCCAGTTATACCAGAATGAGAATGACCGATGGCAGATGTGTGATGGAAACACTAAATTGGGAGTACAGTCATTGCAGTGCACAATGGATATTGAATCCAGTCATCTACTAGGCTGTCAACAGTGCAAGTGTAAGCCAAGCAACAGCAAGGATAAGCAAATGCAAGCAAGGAAATGCAGGATCAAACAAGTAGAGGGCAGACTAGAACCTCCAACCCTGCATGCAAAAGGCAAACAACTAAGCACAGTGCCAAACAGCAGGACCACAGCAAAGGATTAATGTGGCAGTATAATAAGTATACAAACCACAAACACAGGAAAACTGGAATCCATATATCAAAGACACTGGCCATACCTACGGAGACACAGTGTACATGCAAGTGACCACAAAACAAGGTAGACTGCAACTCCTCATGAGCTACATTGAACCAAATGCCCAACGTCTGACACATGTGCATAGTGCATTAGGGATAGCTATAAACATGTCTGTGTACAAATAACATAAACAACACAGCAATATGCAACAGTTAAACAGGCAATGACACAGGTCCACAACAAAAGTGTGTTTCAATATCACATACCCATATATAGTGTCATACAAACATACTACAACAGGTGACACAATCACTGACTGATCAAAGGACAGTCCTGTGTACACAAGTACAGCAAAACAAAATAGAATTAGTGTATTCAACCAGTTAAATATTAAAAGGGTGTCTGTTTCTTGATCATATTATCACCATGTACTTCTACAGCCATGTAAATCAATACATATGTACAACAAAATGCACACACATGGAAATGTATGCTAACCCATGTATACATGTATGTTAATCCATGTATATGTGTCCTAATATAAGCTATGTTCAAAATGACTGACCAGTGCCATAAGCAAAAGACAAAAAAAAGAGGCTCATGAATGATACTAAAACAAATTATCACCTCCATATGTTAACTAAGGGACCAATAAATGTCAATGCAGCATGTGAATGATACATGTTCATATACACCTCCCTCAGTACTGTGCAAAAACATGGCACAATAACTGCTAGTACATGGCACAAGCAAGGTCATTGTGCTAGTGGGACAGCATGACCCAACAACATTACATAAGTTACAAAAATCAAGGACATGTCATGCTGTTGAACAGATATAAGACAACAACAATGAATGCACAAATAGGTGCAAGATATGCACATGGAAAAATATACACATAAACACACTTAACTGAACTCACTGTGTTATGTGAGAAGAATGGAATTAATGTAGCATGTGAGTCATTGTCAGCCCTCATAAGTATATGCAGGGAAAACACATACAGAATAATTGTGTCCGGCTCACATTACGCTCACTGCAACAGTCATATCTGTCACATTCTGAGCCATAGTATATTGGACATAATATTATGCTGCACTACAGGCACAGGACTACATATACATATAGATCGAAGGAGTGAAACCCCTGTGCAAAAGGAACAATGTGTGCAGTAATGACAGCATATGATGTCATATAAATAATATTGGTAATGCATATGTCATTTGGTAATGCATGTCATACAGCAGCAGCAAGATAAAGCCATATATGACCTGATATGTGCAGTGAACATTATGACATCTGACAGAAAAGTGTGACAGCAATATGGGGTATCTGCACAATTGTTCCTAATCTGTAAAAATTTGAATATGGAAAACATCATGGTGGCAGAATTATAAAAGTAGATTACATAGATAATACTTACATTTCTGAGGGGCCACCCTGATGGGGTCGAACATCACAAAAGATCTCTCTAGCAATCTCCCAGAAGGAGTCGCTCATGGCCTACACCATGTAATGAAAGAAGTTATATAGCATGTCCCTCATCTGTGTCTGGAAGACATCTGTCATAAGTCCCAGATCTGTTCCCGAAAATCATCTTTCTGGCATGGTGGTAGGTGTCTTCTTCACTGACCCGCATGAATAATGGTATTGCAGGTCCAAGTCTGCCAACATCATCATCATCATCCTGATCATTGTCATCATCCTGGTCCTCAGAGTCTGACTCAACTAGCAGTCATCTGGCTTGTTGTCATTGTCTAACTGCTGAGCAGGTATGGGTACCACACTTTGTCAAATTTCAACACAAAAACAAAACATTATCCATAATGAATAGGTATTAACATAAAATCAATGAATAAATGAAAAAGCATCCAAAACTTAAACAAGCTACATGTTGTAACTATTATGTATGTGCTGTTACACTACAGTCTGACTTTATCCAACTATAACACCTTATATGATGTCAGGTATACATTCAATCCCTACTAAATTACATAATGGTGTGTGAGGTACATCACAGCCATATGCCAAACATGTCTAAAATATAATAAAATCATTGATAAGGCATGCACATAAATGCATATGCATGTTAAAAATACATTTCTATTACATATGTATATAGGCAAGACATCATACAGGTTCATGAGGAAATACTAGGCTAGCTGCCCTTGAGGGTCATTTTAAGCCTATCCAGTTTTACTTTTTGTGCTCAAATTAGCCTATCTCATTTGGTTAGGGATTGGCCTTACCTCGATAATTTCCCTATGTTCCCATGGTCAATAATTATATAGTACCCATAATGAGAATAACTGGGATCATACCACAGATAATTTGAGGGGACCCATGCATGGGATAAAGTATTTAGGAGCTACCTCTGTCAGTTAATAGTACAAGGGACAATTCTGCAGTAAATTTTCTGTTTCCCATCCATAGATCCAAGTTGCACTTGAATATGGACAGGAATGAACTTTGTTTTCTGAGGATGGGGAGTCTGTTCCAGAACAGTGGTATCCTCTGCAAGGTATCCCCATCCCTCCAAACCATTCTGTTGACGTTGCAGAAGAGATTTATATCCATAGACTGAGTATTTCTGATGCCATCTGACTTGCTGATGTGCAGTAAATCCATCAGTATTGGGTCAGAGGATGCCTTGTATGCCAGATACAGGTCACCTCTTAGCAGTCTGTAGGTTACTGAGTAGAGTGACAGGGATGCGAGTCAGTCCATGTAGGATATGTTGTTTAGGTCTTGTATCCTTTTAGTGTTGTATCTTTGTGGGTGTTCCAGTTGTTGCATGTGTATGGACAGATACATGACAAAGGCATGATTATTTTCAGTGAGTGGCCTATTGAGGGCTGAGTAAAGAAGCTACATGGCATGACTCTGTCCAATGTGTTGCTATGACAGGTCTATTACAAAACATGATAGTAGTCATATATGCCTCCAAGTGCAGTATAATGAACTGGAGATTGCACAATGCACAATAAATATTACTGAAGCATTATGAATGCCCTGGAAAAGAATTCACCCTCATAATACTGATATGCATGGGGATATAATACACATGGCACATCATCCCATATTGCTACATCAATCTACTGCTTCAGAGTATGTATTCAAATGTGTTGTATATCGTAATCAGCCTTAAAGGAAGACATCTGAAACAGTTATATATTATTACAATGTCAGATGTGCACCAAGATAACTGTAAAGGGATTATATGATATGAAGGTAACAAAAAGAAAACTTCTGAAACAGGACGTGTCATATTTGCTCAGTTTACATCACAGTATGGTACAGTTGTTGTGGCAACATAATAGTCACCAGATACAGCCCTACAGTTTATTCATTTATATGTTGTATAACAAAAGGGTCAAAGCTGCAATAATAACAAGTGTTATGTTATGATTATGCAACATTCTAAATGTCATATTAACATATTGATGATATAAATAGAAACCCATGAATTGGTCAGTCCGCCCATCTTATACTGTCATTAAGTTACTCTGGACATTACATAGCATGTTGTAATCAGTTTATCAGAAATCCTTCTCTTAGTTTTTTATACAGTTACTGACAAATCAGCCCTCAGTATGAATGCAAAACACAGGTGCATAGCACAGAGACATATATATATATATATATATATATATATATTCATAAGATTCAAGACAGATATGTTTTCACATAAAGCTCATTTCCAAAAGACATGGTACAATGCAAGTAAACACTAACACTATTTTTTTATCAACATTGCCCTTGGTATAAACTTACTACTAAAATCAACCACAGGTTTCTAAAACAATTTCTTAATAATAGTTCCCTCCCATGTTTTACTTAATGTGTACCTCACACATTTATGTTGAGATGCCGATACAACATTTAAATTTCTACAATAACTCATAATCATGTGCAACTAATGTGTCATGTTTACATACCATGGTTAAAATACGTATGATAAGAATATATTATAAGATAAACAATAAATGGTAAACTTAAAATGCACATGCAAATGAGATGAGCAATGCAACATGGTTAATGGATGACATCACAGCATTATATAATCAGAATGGAATTTGAAAGCTTATGAACAAGTGAACACAGTTACAAGCACAGAGACAGCATGTAATATCTAGAAATTATCTATATGACACACATACATAACTATCCCTTAACAAATGTATCACTGTCACTGCCTATGTTTCTTTAATGCTTACATATGTACTTACAAAGTAAAATAATGTAATTATGATCATGAATATACAAGGCAACATGTAAGCCATACAACAAAACTAAGACTGTCTAGTGGTATATGAATAACAGGAAATGTTATGAACTGTTATGTTTAACAAATCATCACAGTGCAGTTTATACAGCGTTACAAGAGAAGTGGAACTCAAAAAGATGTACCAGCAGCATTAAGACTATTGAGTCACTGAACATATATTTAATAACATAATAAGCAGGCTGTACACAATTCATCAAGAATCACTACCATGCATGCAAATGCACAGTTGCCTTTTACAAGAACAGTACTTCATATACAATATATTCCACTCAAAATCAATATGTCAGTTGAACACAAATATTCATTTAGGTTATGACAACAAAGAGCATATAAGCTCAATGTAATAAAAAAACACCTGTTGATAACACATAAGACTGTATTCCACTTAAAATTCTGTAAACATTAATGTTATTCAAAATAAATCCCAACACATACTTTGCATATGCTTCATGGGAAGTCTGACATAGCATTAGCATGTCTGAATATCATATGGCTATGCCTCTAAGCCTGAAGATTTAAATATGTTAATACTGTTTCTGGAGACATACAATTGAAAAGTCATAACACATACCTCACTCCTTCTGTAGCTCCTCAAGCCTGTACATACACTGTATGCACAAGATTCTAGCCCTGCCATGATCTCCAGCAGTTGCATAGGTAAAAAAATATGATGCATTATGCCAAGAGAAGGATTCTTTAAGTTCAGAACATAATGACTGCTATGTACAACAATAGTGAAACATAGTTATTATTACATGCCAGCAAGCACTGCCATACAGCATATCATATTTTGCATAGTCAATCACTGATGATGTATTACATTAAAAGAGAAGGGTTCCTTAATTTTGGTACATAATGACTGTTTTCTACAATAAAAGAACAGTGTAAAAATAGTTACCATATGCTAGTAGACAGTGCCATACAGTGTAATATCACATTTTCCACTTCAGTCACTGGTGTTTTACTCTTGGTACTGAGCACACATGAGAATTATTACAAACAAGGAGGAGCAAGTTATATTCAAACCTACAACTGTCACCTGTGTTTAGGCTACAAACCAGAAACCTACTTGTCTAGCTAACCAATATTCATTGCAATTGCATGAATTGATGAAAATCAAACAGCTTACATCTATGAATATGCAGGAAAGCATTACTCACACTATAGGTATGCCAATCTAAGAAGATATTGTGTAAGTGTACAGCTATGCCTAACCATGTGGACAAAGACCTATAAATGTGCACAATTATTATATGCTGAACCTACTGGGGTGTTATGTCATTATCAATAAAAATTTGTACACGTAAACGATGAATGATACCTCAAAGTTGAAATCTTCCTGCATGCACATATGCATGTATACCATTTACTATTTATGATTGTGTACATGTGTGTATATATATATATATATATATATATATATATATATATATATATATGTATGTAGATAGATCAATAGATAGACCTATATGTGTGGGTCTACATGTATTTGTCAACTTGTCTGGACATGCACATACATACATTAGACACATTTGAAGCTGTGTGTGTGTGTGTGTGTGTGTGTGTGTGTGTGTGTGTATTACATGACAAGTAAATGAAGATGCCATGTGTACTACAAAGGCTGAGGAAGTTGCAACTTAACGGCAAAAAACTAATTGACTTTTAAAAATACACAACAGAGAAGCTACCATGTATTAGCTAATAAATGGTAGTTTTCTCTATTTTTTAAAAGTCAAGTAGCTTTTGCCATTAAGTTACAACTTCCACAAACATTTGGATTTTATTTTTAAGGTTGTTCTTGTTGGCATCTAGTACTAACCTTTCTTTAGTTTTTTGCTACAAAGGCTGCTATATACATTTAACATCACATTGTACATATGATATGATACACATAATATATGCAAAACGAATTGTGCGACGTTAACTTGTGACATCCAAAACATAAATGACTAATGAAGTGGAACAAAACTAATATCATGCATTACACATTTCCTGCAAGACAGGCATGCCTGTATAATAATCTACAATCCGGCCAATGACTTATGTAATATCTGCAGTAGGATTTGAACAACAATCCTATACAATCATGACTTGATATTATCACATTGCTTATAGTGATCCCTCTCAGTAGTACCACTTCAGGTTTCCAACTTTCATAGGTTTCAAGAAAACATTTAGCTGCACTTGAAATGCACAAATAGTCATTAAAGGAATTAGTGTACAACTGCATTATTCAAGCCTACACATGTAGCACAGACAATTAAAACAGATAATGGATTATAGTAGACTGCAGTGCAATTTAAACTGTAGATGTAATGTACCAGCATTCACACATCTAAAATTACCAACAGAATATTGTATGATGCTCCTAGAAGCTTTATGGCTAACGAAGATATGCATAGTTATCCTCAGCCTAAGTGTTATAGGTGTCGATGCACCATGGCCATGCTAGATGTTTAAAATCTGTAATGTATAACTTATCAAACAACTATAGCTCTACCACATATGTTGTGCAATAGTAAATGCATAACTGCCACAATATCTTCCAAAAAGAGATGGCACTGAGATTTGAACCCAGATATAAACAAACAGCATTAATTTTGCCCTGCTGCTTATCCACTTGAGCTAATAGACATCCCATTGTGCTTTCTAATTTGTCTAAGTCTATGGAATAATGCTGGAATGATCATTTATCAGCAGTATAAAAACATATGTTGCATAGCATACTGAGTTTAGCTTTCATAGTTTGCAAAAAAAAATGTATATACTTTAAACAACTAAATAGCCATGAAAGGAATTAGTGCATTACTGTGGGATTCAATCCTACACATGTAAATTAGGTATGAGGGCAGGTTCTGCATAATGTGCTAACCCTAAGGCCACAAGACAGTATAAAGGTTACAGAGTCACGCTTCTAGTGCTTGCATTGAGTTTATGAGACTCACACATATTTTAGCTATGATGACCTGTATTGGTCTTACATTCATTAAATTGTTGAAAGCAAACATGGCTTAAAAAAAGACTGCTGTGAATTTTAAGCTTTAGGGCTTAACAGAACCAAAGGCCATTCAGGACACCACAGATAAATTCAATAACCACAAGATATCACAGTATAGTAAGCTTTCACGAACACTTTCTCAAGCATATCAAATAAACATTCAGGTCCCATTTAAAATATGTAAATTTGTAAAAAAAGATATGACATAATTATGTAAAAAAGAATTTAAAAAAACTTAAAACACACAGTGTATGTTAAAACTATAATACATAAAGTCACATCAAATAATTGCCACATTACAGTAATAATTTAGAATATTCAAATCCAGTTAATATGCAAATGTATACAACATGTAAAGAAGTAATAATATGCATGACTGTTAAAACTATCCATAATATATGAAGCATGAAACACAAATATGATACAATTCTTAAAAGTTTTGCTTTCAATATACATTTTATATTTATAGCAGTATTAAGACCTGCAGCAGGATTCAATAAACTCAGTGTAGGCTTTGAGCAAAGCCCACATGGAGTTTACATGTTTACATGGTGAGCAGCAGTGCTAATTACACATTCATGCCATGCACCAAGTTTAAACATACACAAGTGTGGTTTCATGGCATGCAAAAGTGTTGGCAGCCAGAAAACCATGTAGTGCTACACGGATAGCAAACCTGTTTTGCTTACAGGAATCTAGGTTAGCGGGATTGCATGGAATGCCAGTGTAATTACCAGGGTTTATCATATAGTAATTATTATTTTCCAAACACAGTACAGGACAGTGTATACAGTGCGAAGTAGTGTGAAAACCCATTCAAGCCATTCTGTACAAAAGTTGATTAAATGATCTGTAAGGGTGCATGGACTGCCATTTAAAATAAACAATCAGGGGAAGTCTTTGTATTGCATAGGGACACAGATTAATTGTAGGAATGAACACAGAGAAAGAGAACAGATGAAACATTGTAACATACAGCAGATGAGGGCATGTAAATGGAAGACATTTGTATCAGGAACACTAATCACATATCAGCATATTGCAGTATGGACGTCACGGCAAAATGTATATCATGTAACTGTCAGACAAGGTAACATAACAAAGCAGAAGATATGTCATTTGAGATAAGCATCCTGACATGAACAATGGAGAGGGTGTCTATAAGAGATGTAATATACCACTGGGGTTGGGTGGATATTAAGCTGTGTAAACTGATATTCCTGAATATGAGTGTAATGTCAGCAAAGGACTCCAAAAAGTGGGGCACAGTTACAGGCCCATGGACAACAGTAAAAGAGGCATGCACAATAATGGACAATATCAGAATAATACCACCAATAATACCATGTCTCTGACACAACATATGTGATCCTGATTGATCATAGATGGTTCTGCACAAACACACTTGCACAACTATTATGGCATGTCAGCAATCTGTGAGGGTAATCAAGCACACCATTCTGACACCGTAACATCTGCTGGAGGTGTTAGGAGAGACACTGCTATACTTCTATGTGACAGTATGATAAAAACAGACTAGTTCACTGGTGTGCATGGCATATATGTGCCATAATCTACACTGTCATGAATGTAACCCATGCCATCAATGATGAAAAACAGCTATGTATGTACTGTGTGCATCACCAGAACAGGTATCACACATGCATCTGGTAGTCGATTGGTGTTCTTCGCCATCAGACAGTAATGTTTATGTAACAAAAAGAATACCTAAGTATGGCCAATAAGATGTGTGGAAGCTCAGTGTGGCAAAGGTGTTACACTTCAGTTACACATCACTGGAAGATGTGTAGGGAGGTGCATGAAGAAGAGTTCATTCTACTCCATTAATGGTGTGCTGAAGGCTGTGATCTATGGAGGTATGGCCTTTGATGTGGATGTCCTGCACATACTCAGTAGTTGTGCTGCATACAAGGGAGTGCTCATCTCTGTGACCACATGCTGGTGGATGTTCCACATACCATGTACCCCAAGACACAGGTCAAATACCAATTGGTCTGTTTATTGGGTGTGATGTCTACATTATCTTTGGTTTGTGTATCTGTTTTCATAATGTAACAAATTCCCTCTATGTTTTTGTTTAATCTCATGTTGTCATGGCTGCAGCAGCAATCTTTGTGTCATAGGTTCATAGGTTCATAGGTATGTACAAGGCTAATGGCCCTGTAGCCTTTACATGTCTAGCCCATAGGATTACCCTGGCATCATGCCACCCATTAAACATTTCCTGAACTAAATGATGCCATGTCCTATGAATGTCTGAATCTGTAGTGTTCTGATATCAGCAAGACTGCTATTTAGACAGTGGGCACTTCTCATAAGCAAGACTAAAGTCAGTTACTGCAGAACCCCCCCCCCAAAACACACACACACACACACACACACACACACCTTTGGGACTACAATACACAATACAGTTTACATGCAAATTAGAGCAAAAAAAAAGTCTCCCAATTAGAATGCACTGATTAAAAAAACATGGTTCTGATTCAAAGATGGCTGCCGTTCTGTGAACACTGCTGAACTGCAGCTCTCCATTTAACCTGAGGAAATCAAAACCTTGAGTGGATACTACAAAGTTTTCAACATCAAAACTTCGATAAACTTACTCTAACTACACTTATTTATCCTGGATTGAGAAGAAAAAATGGAAAAAAGGAATATATTTCATTGGATTACAACAGATTAGCTAGCTCTGCAGAGAGGAATACACAAAGGAACCGTGTGCTTTTTATATTGCAACTTTTTATGTTCCAATAAGATGTCAAAAGAAGACAAAAGCATGGATATAACTACAACTAAAACAAAATTATCGGAATTGCAATCACCAGAAAAAGATGTGACTACTAAACGACAAAAAATTATTAAAGCACAGGAACAACAGAAACTAGGGACTAAAACTAAAGCTGATCAAGCTTTAAATATGGAGGATATCAAAACTGCACTTCTGCCTATACAAGAAGCTTTAAAAGAACTGACTTGTCAAATACAATCATTTGGAATTTCATGTACTCAGTTGCTGGAAAGAATGGTTAAGACGGAGGCTCGAATTTCTGATACTGAGGACAAATTAGTTTTACTGGAAAAAAAAAGTAATCTGCATGATGTGGATATACAGGCTATACAAAGTAAGCTTACAGACCTAGAAGCAAGATCCAGGAGAAACAATATCATTGTCAGAGGGATTCCTGAATCCATTCAGTATAATGAACTGATTCCATCCATACTACAAATATTTGCAGTGCTTTTAAATGATTCTGATACTGTGCAACAAATCATCGTGGAAAGAGCACACAGAGCTTTGAGAGAGGTACAAGCATCTAATTTTCCTAGACCTGTGTATGTTAAACTGCTTAATTATCAAGATGTAAATAGAATACTTATTACTGCAAAACAAGGTGGAGGCTATATTATGTGGAAAAACAATAAAATATCTCTGACACAGGATTTACCTATACAGATCAGACAGGCTAGGCAGTCTCTGTCTCCTTACTGCAAATTTCTTATTGACAAACAAATGAAGTTTCAAATGAAATATCCTAATATGCTTATATTCACAGTGGATGGGGCTAAACATTCTGTTTCCACCAAAAATGAGGCAAGAAATCTGTTTCTTAAAATTTTCAAGGCTTTACCTGCATCAGAGACTTGAATTGAACTTTTGCTGGGACTGGCATGCTGCTATGTTTACTGTGCTTCGAGGATTGGGTAATTTTTTGTTTGCATTTGTGAAGCTTAGGCCTATTCCTGAGCAATAAAACTGTTTGCTTTTCCTTATCTTGATCTCCTGCACTTGTTTCCTGACATTTTATGGCTTCTACGAACTGTTTTCAATGAGGAGGAAGACAAGAAGTACATAAAATGCTGTTGAGGGTGTAGATTTCATTGTGACACTTCCGGGAGTCCGTCTGCAAAAGTGGTCCCCCGTCGCGAACATTTTACAGGATTTTCTGGTTTGGAAAACCAAAGAGAACTGTTTTAAACACTCTCTTGCTTATTTAACATTAAATAACACTGTTCTATAGTAATTTAAGCACATAGGAACTTGTTAGGAACTTCATTTATTAACTTTCAGTCAACATTTTGTAGTTATATTATTTAGAGAGGGTGCAGGGATTTAGCAATGTTTATTTAACCTGTCAGCATAGTTTTTAATGTTTTGTGTTATTTTCATTATTTTAATTAGTTAGAAGCTTGCTTTATTATGAAACTAGTATAAGGTGAATGTATAACAAAGGATATTAATAAATTTGCTGTCTATTTGCTTTAATATAGGGTTATATATTAGTATGTATTTTTTTTTCTCTTTCTCTTCTCTCTTTTAATGCATGTGGTTTATGTATAGATAGCTAATCCAACTGAAAGTGCATTATTATAGTGAAAGTGCATTATTATAACCTACTGAAAATGCATTATTTTTTTACTTTATTCTTTTTACATGTACTACTGTTACATTTTTAATTTGATTTGTTTAAATAGTAATTAACCAAAGAGCTGTAGTTTATGGCAGTGTTTGTTAGGGAATGTTTAGTTTAGGCTTTGTCATAGTGAAGTTAGGTTTTATAGGTCTTAATTGTGATACACGTGTGAAATTTTACATTGTGGTGTTTTTATATCTGTTGTTTCTTTTAAACCCTTTGCCATTTTATATTATACAGGACCTATTCATCTCCTGGTCCGGGGTTAGAGTGGGTGTGCACTGGTTGAGGACGGGATATAAGGATTGCTTCCAGATTATGTATGGTTTTGAATTTACTGTTTTTTGTTTTTCCATGCTCGCTCTCCAAAACTTTCATCTTACAGTGAATCTTTGAAATGTGGGAAGTAGATTCATGGAACGTTAAAGGGCTCCAGAACTTGAAGAAGAGGAAACTGGTGTTACATGTATTGTTGCAGGCTAAGGCCTGGTTTATCCTACTCCAACAAATGCATTTAATGAATGATCAATGGGGTGATGTTAAAAAAAAGAAATGGATTAGAGAAGTAGTAGTATCTGAAGGTAAGTCAAATAGTGCTGGGGTAGCCATAATTATTAAAGATCAATACAAGGAAAAGATATTAGATTCTAATACAGATAAAAATGGACGATGGTGCTATGTTATTCTTTCGTCTACCTTATTTGATAAACCTATTTTACTTTTAAATATATATGCTCCCTGTAATGACCAACAACTATTTATAGCATCACTATATTCAATTTTAACACAATTTGATAGATATTATGTAATTGTTGGAGGTGATTGGAATACCTACCAGAATCCGAAGTTGGATAGATCTTGTCCACAAAGAGCATTTAACAAGCATGCTCTATTAGTACTGAATGATCTTAAAGAAGACTTTCAATTATATGATCCATTTCATTATCTGAATAACAATAATAGTACAAGCAATTTTACCTTTTATTCCCCATGTCATAAAATGTGGTCCAGAATTGATTTTTTCCTGATTTCAAGAGTATTGATCAATCTAGAACCTACAGTTATGGTACATGCCTGTTATATATCAGACCATTCTAAAATTCCGTTGAGTTTTACTAAGGGGGTAAAAGATACTTTGAGACAAAGAGGTTATAATTGGTCTCTTAATCCAAATCTATTGAATAAGGAGGATATAATACTGGAAATTACAAAGTACCTGAAAGACTTATTGATTGGTTTAGGGAAACAACAATTTGTCCCAGATACTGAATGGGCAACAGTTAAAGCTCAAATAAGGGGGACACTTTTGCAAAAAGCATCTTATTATAAAAAGATATTAAACAAAGATATTCAAACTTTAGAAATAAAAATTAAATTACTTGATCAAGAACTGATTTGAGATTTTAATGAGCAAACAGAGAAGGAACTGATTAAATGTCAAAAGGATCTCTTTTTACTTCAGAATAGTAGATTAACATTTCAAGAGTACAAGACGTTAGTGAGGTATGCCAGTCATGTTCAAACACCATCAAGAGCGTTAGCTAGGATCATTAATCAAACAAAACCAATTGTGCAGATTTCAGAAATACAATTTAATAATAAAATATATTCTAAAACTGAGGAGGTTCTTAATATCTTTGAGAAAATATACACTAATATTTATGCTGGACAAAAGGATATGACCTCTAACAGGAATTATGAACAATTTCTACAGTCAATTAAGTTTCCAACAATAGGAGAGGACATTCAAAATGACTTGGTTAAACCGATATCTGAAGAAGAAATAGTATATGTAATTCAGCATATGAAATCACATAAATCACCAGGTCCTGATGGCTTGACAGTGGAATTTTATAAAAAATTTGCAGATATTTTCGGTAAGATACTTTCAGTTGTGTTTAACTACATAATTAGGAATAAAATTAATGATCCACACCTTAACGCCTCAAAAACTATTTTTATTCATAAAGCCAATTCAGATCCTCAAAATCGGATAATTATAGACCAATATCATTAATAAATGTAGACATGTAAATTCTAACCTCTATTATAGCATCTAGACTGAAGAGAATCATGACTCATATCATTTCTAAAGAACAGACTGGTTTTATGGCAGGTAGACAAACCAGTGGTAATACACTCACACTACATACTATGTTAGAGCATGCTAAGCAAAATAATT
The DNA here is from genome assembly GCF_019279795.1 of Protopterus annectens. Lineage (NCBI taxonomy): Eukaryota > Metazoa > Chordata > Ceratodontiformes > Protopteridae > Protopterus > Protopterus annectens. The sequence goes on along the minus strand of NC_056734.1, from coordinate 323,392,368 downwards.
TAAATATTTATGCCCTTATAATTGATTCCCAGAAAGCCTTTGATAGGGTTGATACAAATTTCTTGTTTGATCTTTTACCGTATTTTAATATATCACATGAATTTGTCCAAATGTTACAAATATTATATAGTAATCCCTATACTACATTGTATATTAATAAAAACTTCTCTAAAAGAATACAGATTAAGACTGGAACACGCCAGGGTTGCCCTTTGTCCCCTTTATTATTTAATATCTATCTTGAACCATTGTTTTTATATATTAAACAAAATGTTTATCATAATGTCCCAATAATTTATGGAACTAAAATATTAATGGCAGCTTTTGCTGATGATCTTAGCATTTATTGTGCATCTCCATTATCAGATACTGAAAAATTATTGAAGGCTGTTAATGAGTTCTCAAAAGTGTCTAATTATAAAATTAACTTGAAAAAAAAACAATATCTTCCCTTTAAAGACACCTAAACCCTTTTCGTTATTGCCCTTAGTGGGACAGGTATCATTTAAAGAAAATATTAAATATCTAGGTATTGAGTTCTCTACTGATAATAAAGACTTTTATAATAATAATATTAAAGCAATCTGGGAACAAATAATTTCTGTTTTTGGGAGATGGAAAAATTTACGACTGCCAATATTAGCAAAAGTTTCAATTATCAAAATGAACATATTACCACGATTACTGTATATTTTTAGGTCAGCCAATTTATTACTTTCGAAGTCGTTTTTCAAACGGATTCATAAAGAATTGGCTAAATACATTTGGGAACCAAAGAAAACCAGGATATCTTATGATAAATTAATGACCCCAAAAAATAGAGGAGGACTGGAATTACCTAATTTTGAAATGTATTATTTAATTGTAAATTCTAATAGAATTTTAAGAATTGCCAATTATGATATAAATAATACTGAGTGGACACCACCTTGGGTAGTTCTGAATTATAAATATATTCTAAAGTTAAATATCAATCCTAAAGCAATACTTTTTTTAGATAAGGATACATTGAAATTCTATGGGATTATTGAACACATCAAAACGAACATACTCTCTTTACATAATTTATTTCATTTATTAGATTTGGTTCAACATATGGTTTTTCAACCCTTTCATAAGAATCCTAGTTTAAAATTGAATAATCAACTAATTGATCTCAACAAGTTTCCATTGATAGTTAATCTAACTTTGATTGATATATATAAACATCTTGACAGTTTGGCCAACCAAATAAGACAAGAACTTAACTTACCTAAAAATTATCTGGTTATTCTGAGACAAATTAGAGAACTCACTATAAGCTATTTTAAAAGTTTTAAACCAGAAGAAGAGGCTATTAATAGATGCTCTTTGTTGTGGCAAGCTCTCCAACATGATCTTAAATATATCACGACAGCAAATGAATTAATTAAAGAATTTCAATTTCATGATAAAATTTTGTTATCAAACTACTGGGAAGAGAAAATCTTACTGACAGATAGGAGTAATATGTTAAAAGCAATTGACTTGACCATCAAATCTACTTCTCTTCAAAAATTAATATATACCCAGTTGATGATTTGGAACAATGCATATTATACACATCTTACCCTGCATAAATTTAATCCCAAAAATTCACCAACTTGTCCATACTGTAAGAATCAACCAGCTGATCTTCTTCATATGTTCTGGAGTTGTAAATGTATTTTCAAACTTTGGAATTCTCTTAAGATCCAACTTCAAAAGGTGGGTTACCAGAGTACAACGTTATCATGGAAATTTATGATTCTGCATATTCCCTTGAGAGAGATCCCTAAATCACAAATTATTATATATATTAATATTTTTCTATTAATGAAGCTTTATATAGCTTCAAATTGGTTAGACCCATCTAAAACTTCATGGCAGAACTTTAGAGTTCTAGCGACAAAACATATATTGGCTCATAAATTACTATTAAACCCACAAAATAAAAATGTTAATAATCCAAAAATTTGGGAACAGATTTTTAATATTATACTAGCATAGTATTTTCAACTTGGAAATATTAATAATTATTTATGTGTGTGGAGAGAATTTAGTAATCAACTGTCTATTACTTGCATTTATTCTTATGCTTGTTTATATTTAACTGTATTACATGGAAGCATTCTTGTAAATACTGTATATAGAGTGTGGTTATTAGTGATATTAGTTAATGCTTGATTTGTGAATATATGTTATTTTTGTTCTTATTTGTGTTTGAAAATAATATAACAATAAAGATTTATTATGGAAAAAAAAACATGGTTCTCAATTTATGGTCAGTTATAAAAGGTATCATTCTTATAAGCAGTCTCATGTAAATACAAGGCTAAAACTAATAGAATTAAAAATGTGAAACCTAATTGCACTTAGGCAAGCATGATTTGGAGCTGGCTTTCATTATAACAGTTAAAAGGTATGTCCTTAAATTTAAAATAAAAACAGTGATTTTCAGTAATGTTTTCTCTCCGACTGTGTTGCTGCAAAACACTTCTTGTACTTTTCAAAAGAGGATGCTGTTAGAAAGCTATGCTGCATGTTTTTTGTTGATACTGTCTGTATTATTGTATTATATTAATATTATAGTTGGAGTCAATGATTGCTCACAATCTGTAGTCCTTCAGACAGCCGGTTGGACACAGGATGTGTATGTCAGTCTTGATGCCTATGACTTAAATAATGGACAGGAAAAGGCCTAGCAGACAGCTCTGATGTATGGACCTGATCACTGGACTAGGGATATATGTCATTTCACACATTTCAACATATTTAGATGCCAGGTATGTGATCCAATGGTCTACCCACTTGGTGATATAGTTCTTTATGGCTACATCTGACAGTGCTGAGTGAATACCTTAGTGTGGATTTGTGTCAAATACCTTGGTCTGGTCAATTTCCACAGGAAGATAGTGTTCTCATCATACATGACCTCTGGCAGGACATCTAACAGATGTAAAAGTCATGGATTTAGAGTAAACAATTTACACATGTCTGTTGCACATGGCCAGGATATTACTAGTGCCCAAATAGAAAAGATCCATGGTTTCCCACCAATAAAATACAGGCTCTATAAACCATACCATGAAGTATGTGGATAGACTGAAAGCCCTGTCACTGTAATCTGTATCATAGGATAAGGTGACAAGTGCCTGGCCTACAAGCCAGTCTCTGGCTCTGCCCTGATGCGAATACTGCACATCTGCGGATCCTGGTGAGAGAAAGATGGTAATAGCAGTGTCCCACATGCTGGTGTACAATGCTCTCTCTAATATCAAGCAACTGCACAAATAAACAAACACACACACACTCACACACACACACACACACACACACACACACACACACACACACACACCAGTTTACTGCAGTGAGAAAGGAACCTTTACCTATCAAACTACACTAACTAGAGAATTCTGTATTTAAGGCAAGTGTCACAGCTCAAGTCTGACTTGGAAAATGTCAGACAGCACTTTATAGCTGATGACATCAGCAGTCTGGTGAGGAGAAAAGGGCAATAGCAGCGTCCCACATGCTGGTGTAAAATGCTCTCTCTAATGTCAAACAGGTGTGCAAACACACACACACATCAGTTAACTGCTGTGAGAACAGCACCCCTACCTATATAAGTACACTGACTAGAAAATTATGTATTTAAGGCAAGCACAACAGCTCAAGTCTGACTTGGGAAGTGTCAGACAGCACTTTATAGCTGATGACATCAGCAGTGTCTAGTGAGGAGTAAATGATAACAGCAGTGTCCCACATGCTGGTGTAAAATTCTCTCTCCAATGTCAAGCAAGTGCACAAACACACACCACAGTTGACTGCAGTGATAACAGAACCACCTACCTATCTAAATATACAGACCGGAGAACAAAGAACTCAGTACTTTATGCAAACACCACAGCACAAGTCTGACTTTTACAAGGCTACAGGATGGCTATGACATCAGAACTGAATATAGGAGTGAAGATGTTGGGAGGCCAGCATAAAATAGATGTGTAGGCATGTGCAAGTGTCACAATATTGGCAATCCATGGGACTGGATGGGTAACTGCAGGATGCACACTTATGCTCTTCTGACTACACACACACACACACACACACACACACACACACACACACACACACACACACACACACACACACACACACACCACCCAGTTGACTGCAGTGAGAACAGAACTCCTACCTATCTAAAGACATGCACTGAAGAACTCAGTACTTTATGCAAGTGCCATGGCACATGTCTGACTAGTATTTGGTGGTTCTGTTGCAATGTGCAGATATATTTTCAGAGACAGCTTTACAAACTATATGTTAACAGGTGCCCACATTACAAGTATTGGGAAATCAGAATTTGTATTACCATTCTAAAGATGTGCATGGTAAATAACACATTTGTTATTAATGTATGTAGTGTAGTTGATATAGTTGTGAACAAGTACTGAGAGACTAGTGTTGGAATGCATGGGGGGTAACAGATGACTGCATTGTAAATATGTGACATTGTCTTAGATAGGGCCTTCATCTTTTTTTCTATTTCCACATGTGCTTTCATGTCATGATCACTAAATGGACAGCAAACAAAAGTAAAACCTGCTATTGTCCACTTTGTATTGTGCAGCACTGAGCAGCAGATTTGAACAATGGTTAGCAAAGTGTTTGCACAAAAGAGATACAAATTTCTACTGCTTTTCCGGTTTGCGCATAGTTAAGCAGTGCACAAACGTGAGACTCATTGCTAAAATTCTGAGTTAGTACTGAGTGAATGAAATACACCTGCTGCTTAGCTGATTCTGCAGCAGCGGGTGTAAATGCATCGACACATTTATTTTACAGCCCAGATGATAGAAGGTTTGAATCCAGGTGTTTGTAATATAAGTATTGATAATGCAGTAAATATGTACTTATTCTACCTTCACCATCTGTTAGTGTATTTTGACTTAGCACAGTGTGTTTAAGCAGTATTGTGCTGAGGTAACTGCACCACATAACAGCTGCTCACCATCTCTTGGCATTAGTGCCTGATGCCAAACTCAGTGCAAATATAGAGGCCAAAAAGTGAAGGGTTCCATTTTTTGGTACTTATGTGTGTTGTGTGTGATTCTATTTTTTTACCAGATTATAGGTATTAAAATGGGATAGATAGGAAAGTGGTGAAATTGGGGGTAAGCAGGGGAAACAACAAAGGGAAATCAATATAGGAATGTGCAGGAGGGAGGTAATAAAGAACCATAGCTATCCATTTCTTCAATAGTGTAAAATGAGAATATGTACAGAATATTAGCTGAATTTGGACTGTCACCTCTACAAAGAGGTTGTAGTAACAGCAACACCACAATCCAAAAACAGCAGATGACAAACTCCCCAACACTCGAGACCTTGGATACCGATAAAACAAAGTTTTTAATCACATAAAAATTGAGTAACACTGGAGCTCTTACACAGGGTTAAGCGCTTTCATCTGTCAAATCGCAGATTTCTTCAGAACCGTTATGCTCCTACATTTCATTGCATTTAAACACTTTTAGGCGCCAAAATTCAATTAGATTAAAAACACACTCTATTTTAAAAAACAATATAACACATTAAATATGAACCATGATTGAAATTCTTACTCCTACAAAATGTTGTCACCTGTTTACACTTATATGAAATATTAAAATATATATAATTTAATACTATAAATAATGTAAGTAAAATTCATGTTCCTAATACTATTACTTTCAACTTGCACATGATATGTTTATACCAAATGTGATATTAAATTACATAAATAGATTAATGTCATACTTATATTTGATCATTCTATAATGTCTATACACATTTTTAATACACATAAACAAAACTATGCCTAAAATTTGTTATCATACTAAAAATGTATTATTATCAAGTGTGAATGAATTGTACAGGAATGTATTGCTAATAGTGGCACCACTAATAACAAGTATTCTTGATGGCTTTTGTTTGTAGTAATTATGCAATACTAGTTTAATTCCAGAAAGGGTTTGACACTAATATAATCATTTATACCAGGTAATGTGGTTGCATCAGTACATATTTGCCATTTGCTTTCTATCCAGGACAGGTATGTCTTCCAATTCCCTCCTTTGTCACTAATCTCTACCTGGTCTATGATAGCAAACTTGAAACTATGTTCCTTCCCCTTTTCTACAATGTGTTTACATAAGGCATTTTTTGTATCTCTCTTTTTTATCCTGTACATGTGCTCATAAATACGTGTCTTTAACTTTCTCTCAGTTTTGCCTATGTAAAAGGCTGGGCATTTTGTACAGGTAGCTATATATACTATGCGTTGTGTGTTGCAATTCCCATTTTTGTAACGTACAGTAGTATGCATAATGTTGTCTAACTTAATTTTTTGCTGAATATCTATGAATACACATTGATTACAAGTGCCACATCTAGTGGTACCTTTCATTCTTTTGTCACTTGTTTCTCTTCTTCCATATTCCATTATTCTCTTAATGTTACTTCCCATTTTGAATACTGTACAAATGTTTGTTCCAACTATATTACCAATTGCTCCAGTAATATTAATTAAAGGCCAATGTTTTTTGAGTATTTCAATAATTGCACTGGAAAAAGGGTTATATGTAATCACACATACTTTTCTATTCCTTTCGTCATTTGTGTTGTTAATTGACACTGTACTGTTCCCCAATAAAGGGGTATACTTATGTCCCCATTCTGTTTTTACATATGAAGTGACATTCTCCAACAATTTCTTTGGATATCCTCTATCCAGGAATAATTTTGTTATTTTTCCCAACTCATTAGTCATAATTTCCATAGTGGAAGACATTCTTGCCGCTCTTATGCTCTGTCCCTTGACTATATTTTTGAAAATGTGTGAAGGATGACAACTGGTATAATGTATATAGTCATTGGAGAAAGTGGGCTTCCTGTATATCCTTGAAGTAAAACCTGTTCCTGTGTTGCCAATCCAAGTGTCCAAATAGGCAATACCTTCCTTGTCATATTGTGAAGTAAATTTCAGAAATTGTGTGGTGTGGTTTAGGTAATCCATAAACGAGGGAATCAATTCTTGTGGTCCTGTCCAAATAATGAAAACATCGTCCAAAAATCTGGTGTATAATCTGATGTACTGGTAAAACTGACTGGGGAATATATATAGATTCTCCCACTCGAGCATAACCAAATTGGCAAAAATGGGAGCACAAGAGGCTCCCATGGCTACACCTCGAGTTTGTCTAAAATGATCTCCTGCGTGTGATATGTAATTATGTTCAAGAACAAGTCCCATCATGTCCATAATTAGGTTCACTTTGTCCCAACTACATCCGGAATATTTACTTAAGCTGCTTTGAAAGTACTCTAAACCAATGGATGCTGGTATGCTTGAGAATAAATCCTGTACATCTATGTTAAGGAAGGTCAATTCTTCATCCCATACATCCACTGTGAGTTTGCTTAAAAAATCCCAGGAATCCTTGACCAAATGGTCCACCCTGGTGTATGTTTGCTTGGTCCATTGGTCTATAGTGATCCCTATTTTGAAGGTTTTAGACTTCGATCCTGAGATAATGGGTCTAAATGGAGGTTGGTTCTTATTTTTATGGATCTTAGGGATTCCTATGATGTGAGCCATGATTGGATATTCGGTTTTCAAGTAATCGTATAATTCAGAAGTAATACGGTTATCAATTAAATATTCCTCCAAAGCTAAGTCAATTCTTCTATATCCGATGTTTATTTGGTTGATGGATATTTGTTCGTAATTTCCTGACTCATATAATATTTTATTTATTTCATCGAGGTATAGCTGTCTGTTGAATATCACTATACCTCCACCCTTGTCAGGTTTCATTATTCTAACCTCACTGTTCAATATGAGTTCATCCATACATTTTCTTTCACCTATTGTTAGATTGTCTACTGGGTTTGGGTTGCCCCTTGAGTTGTTATTTAATTCCTTGTAAAGATAATAGATGTCCTTGCAAACCATTTTTTCAAAGCTGGCTACGTGACCGTTCATAACAGGAATATATGTGCTTTTTTTGACAAGTGTAGATCTGCTTTTTGTAGGGTTGTTCTTGTTAGGATCGTCATTAAATTGGATAGCTAGGTTCAGCCGTCTACAAAATAATTTGATTTCTTTAATTAAATCAAATAAATTAAACTTAACCGTAGGTATAAATTTCATTCCCTTACTGAAAAGGGATATGATATCATCTGTGACTCTAATATTAGTATAGTTGTACACATTGGCAATCCATGGGACTGGATGGGTAACTGCAGGATGCACACTTATGCTCTTCTGACTACGCACACACACACACACACACACACACACACACACACACACACACACACACACACACACACACACACACACACACACACACACCACCCAGTTGACTGCAGTGAGAACAGAACTCCTACCTATCTAAAGACATGCACTGAAGAACTCAGTACTTTATGCAAGTGCCATGGCACATGTCTGACTAGTATTTGGTGGTTCTGTTGCAATGTGCAGATATATTTTCAGAGACAGCTTTACAAACTATATGTTAACAGGTGCCCACATTACAAGTATTGGGAAATCAGAATTTGTATTACCATTCTAAAGATGTGCATGGTAAATAACACATTTGTTATTAATGTATGTAGTGTAGTTGATATAGTTGTGAACAAGTACTGAGAGACTAGTGTTGGAATGCATGGGGGGTAACAGATGACAGATGACTGCATTGTAAATATGTGACATTGTCTTAGATAGGGCCTTCATCTTTTTTTCTATTTCCACATGTGGTTTCATGTCATGATCACTAAATGGACAGCAAACAAAAGTAAAACCTGCTATTGTCCACTTTGTATTGTGCAGCACTGAGCAGCAGATTTGAACAATGGTTAGCAAAGTGTTTGCACAAAAGAGATACAAATTTCTACTGCTTTTCCGGTTTGCGCATAGTTAAGCAGTGCACAAACGTGAGACTCATTGCTAAAATTCTGAGTTAGTACTGAGTGAATGAAATACACCTGCTGCTTAGCTGATTCTGCAGCAGTGGGTGTAAATGCATCGACACATTTATTTTACAGCCCAGATGATAGAAGGTTTGAATCCAGGTGTTTGTAATATAAGTATTGATAATGCAGTAAATATGTACTTATTCTACCTTCACCATCTGTTAGTGTATTTTGACTTAGCACAGTGTGTTTAAGCAGTATTGTGCTGAGGTAACTGCACCACATAACAGCTGCTCACCATCTCTTGGCATTAGTGCCTGATGCCAAACTCAGTGCAAATATAGAGGCCAAAAAGTGAAGGGTTCCATTTTTTGGTACTTATGTGTGTTGTGTGTGATTCTATTTTTTTACCAGATTATAGGTATTAAAATGGGATAGATAGGAAAGTGGTGAAATTGGGGGTAAGCAGGGGAAACAACAAAGGGAAATCAATATAGGAATGTGCAGGAGGGAGGTAATAAAGAACCATAGCTATCCATTTCTTCAATAGTGTAAAATGAGAATATGTACAGAATATTAGCTGAATTTGGACTGTCACCTCTACAAAGAGGGGTGACAACACAATCATGCTGTATAGCCAATTGGACCAAATCAAGTTTGTCAAAAGACATTGTGAAATGGAGAGCTATGTATGGGAATATATTTTTGTGGGACCAGTCGCCCTTTTTTTTGGTTTCAGTAAGAGAGGAATGCTGGATAGGGAACATTTGGTGTTTCTGGGTCAGGTAAGTTGGGTAGGTGAGGAAGCAAATGCAAACAAGCAGGACAAACAAGACAAGACACAGGGACAGTGAGGGACAGAAAAGGTTGGGGGACAGCATGAGTGGGGTAAGAAAGGGGACAATTTAAGATCATGCCTGTCAAACAGTTGGACAGTGAGAATCTAGTCATCACCTTTGGGACTGTTATCACTGTTCCCTTACTCCATTGGCAGCTGGAGTGCTTGACATCTTCACCTCCTATGGACCATAAGGGAGAGCAGCCTCTCCAGCTGGAGTAGGTGTATGCCAATGAAGAGGTGCATGACCATATGCAACAACACTTGGCATCTCCTGGTGGGTGATGAAATCCCCACCTCTTCTAGTACTCCCAGAGGATACCACAGAACTAGCTGCCAGAGTAGTGCTACCTGATGGTACATGTAGTGCAGGGGCAGCAGAGGCAGTACTGATAGGTTGGGTCCCAGATGTGCTGGGAATTGGTGCTGGAGCAGGTAGAGTGGGGACAGGTTGACCCACTGGGGTCAGCCTACCTTACTGTGTTATGAAGCATTTAGTGATTTGGTACAGATGGATGCCATGGAGACATTTTGAAGACACGTCATAGAAAATAAAAAAAGAGAAGGGATGGGGAGAGATAAAAAAGAGATAAGATTAGTACCATCATATTTATCTGAAGTATTATATTTAAGTATATGTCTTAACAAGTACAAACTATAATTACTGACTGCTCAAAGTACTCCTTGCAATGTGCATATATTGCACATATGCCTTGATCCAATTATACAGATTTCAGTTAACAGCAGGGCCTTTATGCCACTTGAATACAGTTTAATCTATGCAATATTATTAAATAAATACAGTATTGTATAGTTGTTACCCATGGTATCTGAACTCACAAACTCTGGCTACAGTCTTACATTTGATTCCTAAAGCTTCACTAACTGGGAATCAAACCCCGGCTGAGGCAGTGAAAGCACCAAATCCTAACCACTAGATCCCCAGGGATTCCCCTGGTGATCTAGTGGTTTGTGCTATAGACTTATGCATGCCTACTTGCTTTTACAGTTAGGCTATGCATGTTCACTTTGCTGCTACTGTATAGAAAACAAAAACTATCTTTAACCTTTAAAGCTACAATAATTCTTCTCTTGTGCTACATACATACCAGTTGCTTCTCTCAATCACTCCAAATGATCAGCATGAGCCTGCTGATTCAACTCAATTTCAAAATTAGCTGTGAAAAGAAAAGAACAGAAGAGCATTCTGCAAACCAGGCTTGCCATAACTAGCTTTCTATGTATTATAAATTCTCTTTATTAGCATACTTAAAAAACTGTGGGATGTTGCTGGTTTGAAACTGGTGCTACTGTTTCAGGGAGAACAAGTATGTCCTGGGGGAGCTTCCAGGTAGGCTTATCTATCCCAACTGTGAATACTTTTTATTTAGTAAAATATTGAAAGCAATACTTAATTTCGGTTTAACATTAAATTTGTTTGGGAGGATAGTTATAGACTGATAAGTTAACAACACATTCTGATTGATTACACATGGGCTTAGGGTGGACTTGTCATCCAAGTTCTTGTTAAAAGTATCATTAATGGACATAAAAAGGGCAAAAGGTTTAAACCCCCTGTGTTACTCTTAATTGTGATGACGGTGTCCTTACCTTTTGCTTAACTTCTTCCAGGACCATCATCCATGGGAAGCATAACATCATTTGCACCTGGTAAGCCAACAATATTTTTGTCAGTAGTGATGAGCAGTTCAAAGAAATATTTATTTTATCCATATGTGTGATGTGGGTGCCAGGACTGTTGTGTGTATTGCTGTACAGTAGTAGTGGCACCACTGTTAGTTTGTTAGCCTACATATGACTATAGTAGTGTAGCTATTAATTTCTTTCCTGTGTTTGTTGCTTGTTATCACAGTTTATCCTGACAGTGGAAGTGCAGGAAGTGTAGGACTCATACCACTTGATGTCTGAGTATTGGCAGACTCTGATGATGATGGTGGCCAAACAGAGGCAAAGTCAGAGGGTGCAGAGGTGGAATCTGAAACTGAGATTGACATTCAGCCATCCTCTGTAATTCCATCAGACACAGCCAGTAGGCCTATGCCAACCCATTCCAGTGAGCCCTCAGATATTGGACCAGTGGAGGCTGAGACACTCGATCAAGGTAGTGTGGTTACTAAGGCTTCAGTGCCTTTTGACTGTGGTCATAGCTAAAATGTGGGCAAGGTGCCACATAGGAGAGTTGTTAGAGGGTGCTCAGAGGAAGCTTGCTATCCATCCTCCACCTGATCCAGGTGTGTTTTCCCATGCAACTTCACATATGTTTAGGACCAGCATGGAGGCACAGGTACATTCCTATAGGACTCTAAAGAAATGCTTAGGGTTGCAGATGTGGCAAAGGCTGACATATGTGACTGCCACCACTATGTTGTTGATTCAATGGATCAGATGAATGACATGTGGGAACTAGTAGTGTCTGTGACAGAGCATCTGCTGAGAGGGGGCGGCATCCTCATGGGCATAGGTTGTGGTCATGGGCATCCTCATGAGGTAAACTCATCCAGCAGACATCAGTCATATTCAGGTACAACAACAATGGACTCCCACCTCTAAAATTCACAGCTCACACCTGTCAGACATACCAAGATAAAGAGCTAGCACAGAGCTTATCTGTGTTCATGCATACACTCACACACCAATTTCACCTGGAGGACCCATGCAGACACACACACAACAGTTACATGGTTCAACCTTGACGCTTAAAGCTCATTTTGTCTCACTGGCCATTTGTTACTTAATCTAAATGTCTGCCTGCTTCTATTTCTTACTCATACACACTCAGCAACCTTTTGTGTCAGCCTAAGCTTCCTGTCATCTCCCCTCAACATCCTGTGCAAGTAATGATAACTGTTCCAGATCCTTGTTTTCTATCTTTTGGATTCAGGAATACATAACATTTGTGTCTGATGCTCAGGGTCCATAGCAGACTTTGTGCTCAGTATATTTGTGTTTGTGATGTTGTTTTGCTAATTGTACTTTTGACATATTTTGGTCTTAGAAAGTTGAACAGTTGATAGAATCAAGTATTTGTTTGCATCTGTACTTTTAATAATCTTCTGAGGGTTGTGAAGTCTAAAACTGAAATTTATCTCATTACTTTCAAACTTCTCTCTTTAATGATTTTCCAGTACAAAAGTATGATGCCAAACTCAGGACATTCTGTGGCCATCTATACTTTTGAGAAGTATGAATATGTGAATATTTGATGCTTGAAGCTTATACCTGATAGAGGGAATATGTAGTCACATAAGTCTCTGCTGTCACATGCTAAAGTAATTTCTGTATAAATCAACAAACTTTTACTTGCTTACATTACCAAGTAACAACATACAAAGATATGCCATTCATTCGTATTTTACACAATACACTCCAGGTTCAACACTTACCTTGTAAATCCAGCAGTTGCAACTGTTTTAGTTCAGGGCTGACTCTGTCTGATACTAGCAGTACACGGCCATTATATGGGTAGATAAAGGTTGTGAATTTGCTTGTCATCAATGTTTCTATAAGTTATGTGTGTAGGATGTTGGTTTTAGGCCCTTAGTTGATGTGTGAGTGTGCTATGAGTTGCCTCTTAACCAATGCAAGAGCATATTGAGCATGCCTCTGTCTTCCTATACACACAGCAGCTGCTGGTTTCCCCTCTGACTCTTCACCTGCATGTGGCTGTGGTGACCTTGCCTTTGGTGGTGAGATGTGTGCCTTTTCCTCTTGTTGATCCTGCTACTTTCTCAGAGTGATGATGTGTAGCATGGCACAGGTGATGAATATTTCAGTACACTTACATGGATCATACTGCAGAGTTCCCCCAGATTTATTTAGGCACTGTAAGCATGACTTCAGCAGTCAAAACACATGCTCTGTGATATTTCTGGTTTGAGCATGTGCCTTATTATGGCATTCTTCAGGTGGTGTGTGTACATTTATGATGGGTGTCATTAGCCACAGTTCCAGTGCATAACCTGCATTCCCTAGTAAATGAGCATGTGGGTTATCACCCCTAGTAAACATCTGATACAGTTAGGAGGTATGAAAAATTTGTTAGTCGTGGTAACTGCCTTGGTTGCCAGCACATACATTCAAGCTGATTCCCTTGGCATTACACACCACTTCACAGTTAAAAGAGTGGAAGCCCTTTATATTTATGCAGAACCTTCCCTGTTCCCTAGGTGCTGCCTTAATTTCTATACATGTATAATCTATGACACCCAGTACTTCAGGGTAGTGTGCTACAGGGTAGAACACCAGCATATTTGTGGCCCTGTCCTGAGGAGTACAGAGAAAATACTGTGGTCACTGGCATTTTGGAGCATAGCATTCAGGAACTGATGGAGGATCCTGGATGCAGAGGCCTGTGACACCCCGAGCATATCTCCTGTTGGTCTCTGAAAGGTTCCTGCAGCTAAAATTCTAAGTGCTACACATACCTTTGTTTCCACCAGTATTACTTTCCCTCAGTTTGTCCTTGGTCTGAGTTGAGGATGACAGTGACAGAGATTGCAGCATTCATGTAGTTTGTCTCCATCCACCCTGCACTGTACAATTTCCACTTCATGCAGATTGTGATAAATTAAATGGGGTCTAAACACTCTTCTCCTTCTTGGCTTTGGTCTATTAGCAGCAGCAGCATAGACTTCAGCCTGTTGCACATGCACATGAATTAAAGCAACAGCAACCCCTAACATTCTTTCTGTGTAGACTCCTTTCATGGCTATATTCCAATAGGTTTTGGAATTTGCAGGGAAAACCAACACTGAGTCTATCCTGTTGCTCTATAGCTTGTTGAATAGTTCATCCATCTTGGATTGGTTGATTACCATACAGTTGAGCTGCGTATGTTGTAATTACCATGCCATGGTGTTTACCATGGTTGTGTGGCTCTACACACCATGTAGAGCCACTTACTGAATACAAAACAGTGCACTAAAGTGTGTGCGAATGTAGGGTTTATTAAATCTGCCTGCTGGACTACAATCCGCTCTCAATATATTATCTACACATATATATATATATATATATATATATATATATATATATATATATATATATATATATATATATAGTAGCTGATAACAGTCCAAGTGTTTCATACTTGATAGATAGTTCTAAATATCTAAAGTACTACTGTAATGCAACAATGATTTGATGTATGTATTACGGTTTTAACATGTACTATGTGTTTAAGATTTTTTAATTCTTTTGTACAGGATTACATCACATGTTGTTTACATGTTTTACATATTGTAAATGGGACCTGAATGTTTATTATTTGATACACTTGAGAAAGCATTTGTAAAGGCTTACTACACAATGATAGCTTGTGGTTATTAGATTTATCTGTGGTGTCCTGAATTTTTTCTGGTTCTGTTTTTCACATGATATGGACTTTATCAGACGAAGCCTCTTTGAACTGTGTTCTGTAAACTTTAGCTTTACTAATATATGTGTTGCTCATTATAAACACATACAGAAGTATACTCAGTGATGTTTCTAGAAGACTTGCAGATAACTGAGTCATCCTTAGCTAAGAGCTATGGCCATGTTAGATGTGTAAAAATCTGTACTATGTAAGTTACCAAACAAATATACATATTCTATATGTGATGTACAATAGTTCAAGAATTATTGACAATAATATTTCATAAAATAGGCTACACTGGAATTTGAATGCACACATAGGCCAACAACAATCACTTTGCCATACTGCTTAACCAGGTGAGTTAAGGGACATTATAGCTCATTAGATGTTTTAAAAGGAGATATTATAGAGTAGCAGTAAAACTACTATGTTTTGAAGTCCATATTAATATACAGTTATAAGCAACAGTCCTGCATAATGTTTACACTAGCCCAGTATAGTTGCAGATAACCTCAAAATGTGTCAACATGCATATTTTAATTTAATGAGTAGAACAAAATTTACTCCATGTAAATTGCCATTATTAATACAGACACCCTTGGAATACACTTGAAACACAATGCTTTACATAAACACACATGCTTACTACAGACATATATGATAATGGGTTTGCTATTATAACTCCGAAGTGCATTCTGTTGAAAGCCGGAATCTCCGATTCCTAAGCGCGAAAGTGACAATGTCGAATTCTGACATTGCCAAAAGTACATCTCGAATTTGACCTCCAAACGGGCTTTAACATGGGTCGAGATAGGGGCGAGATTTGTACTTCGACAATGTCAGGTTCGACATTGTCACCATTCAACCATTGCCATTCGCTGTAGTGGTGCTGACAACATAAGCGTTGGAATTATGATAGTAAACCATGATAATGTAGGTGTTAATGTGTGGAGTATGTAACCTACTGTAGGCATCTGGTGGCTGGCATCAGAGTTCTGTAACCCTCCATTGAAGATCCTCTGTATCCCTCTGATGAAGGTCATCATAACAGTGGCAGACCTGCATGCCAGTCCAATAAATCCCAGTATGTTGGCAGTGCTCACTCACAGTCTGGCTCCAGATGTTGACCATTGCAAAGTTCCAGGGGGGGGGGGTATTCACATCCTTTGCTTATGTCCAGCATAGACAGTGAGTATCTGCTTCATCTCTTCATCTCTCCAGTTTTGCATTGAAGCTTCCACTCAGTCGACATCCTTGCTAAAGTAGTTGTACATTGAAGAAAACCACCTTCCAAAAAATGCTGAAGCTCCACAATCAGCATGATAAGAATGTACATCAACATTACATTTTAAATTTGGTGCATATAGGACTGTGGCAGACTACTGGAGGGCATCTGGCATGTTTTGCATTTATTTCTGCTTATTTATGCCTATTGGGCAGCTGAGTACTGTGCACTTAGAGCTATTGGTTAATGCGCTGAGATTTGAGGACTTACATGGATGTTCGCTAATAAGATTCCAATATATACACTGAATGCTAATAAACATCATTAATTATGTATGGTGCAAATGGTACTTAAAAGGTGTGTGTGCTTAGTTAACTTATCCCTAGGATATAGCTAAATCAGCGCTACCTTCCAAAGGTAAGCTGTTACCTGTTTGCATTGCTGTGGTGGGATACACTGCTTTTATCAGAAACTTATGTTCACATTATGCTTTGTAAAACAATGAAACATATTTTCATGCATATGTTGTTTGAAATTCTCTATATTACAATCTGTCATTTACATAAAGTGGGGGGAGACTACCACAATATGCATGAATATGTGTACATGGCCATCACTAACAAGGAGGTTTCCCAATTTTCAGTTGCATGGCTACAAACAAACCAGCCCAAGTGAACTACAGATGCAGATGGAACTTGTAACATCTGAGGTATGTTTGTAGAGACTGACAATGTACAGGGTTGGTGACTGATTTTCAGATAGTTTCTGATGATGAATCATATTGTAGTAGCTATGATTACATTCAATGGGATATAAGCAACATTAGGATGGCTTAGCATTTACATTGTTTCTTCTGTTGATATGTACACATGAGTGCATAATAGGTCATTTTCTAATGATGCTGTTTTACTGCCTTGTTTCTGTATAAATGTCAATAGTTGTGTTATGTACCCTGTCATTACGGGCACATTTCTCATCTTGTCTGTCACTGACTGTGATAATATCTGAGATGCATCTTATATTCTTGAGAGGGAAGTGTTAGTTTTGTTTGGATGTGCATGTAACTGAAGCAACAACATTGTTAATGTACTAGAGTTGTGGCACATTTGTCATGTGTTTGGCACTTACTTGTCATAATGCCCACTACCATTATTGTAAACCCCACCTCTGCATATATGATCTGTACAAGCATGTTGAATGAATTGATGACTGTGTACATAGATGCTGATATGTTAGACCATAGGAATCAGCTCTTATATGTTTTTAATTTTCGTTCTGATTATCTGTACATGACAGTGGTATACATGACATGGATTGTTTTGCATAACTATGCACTGTAAATGACTGGTAAGCCATTCATTTGACATATGCTTTTATCATTGTCATGTCAATATGCCCCCCCCCCCATAGAAATTCTGTGATGTTCATATCACCCTGTCTACCAGATGCTGAACAGCAATAAGAGAGAGAATTTCTCACATAGACAAAATGAGACAATAATAGAGACTCTGTGCCAGCATGGCTGCAACCTGCTTGGGTTGATGGGAAATACTGTAAAGGGATCGAGTGTAGGCAGATCTGACACACATGATAAATGCTGTGGGTGGTCATAATAGATCTAGGGAGGCCTGCCGACAACATTGATCTAACATGATCCTCCATGCAGCCAACAGACTTCGCCACTATGAGAGGGAGAGAAATGCCACTGGAGGTGGGACACTTCATGACTAGTATGGTTTTGTTCACTTGCACAGGGCACCTTCATTCAGAACATTACCATCACCCATCTGATATGTGTATATCTTGTTTGCTGTGTGCTATGCCTCAGGCTGAAGGCTACATGATGCCTTGTATTTGCATTCTACTGAGTGGTGTACATTTATTTTTTACATGACAGTGTCATTTCAACCCTCACCACTGGTGGTGGAGTCAAAGGAGGACATGTGCGTAAGGTTTCAGTAGTTGTATTGACATTATCTGTCATATGTAATTGATATGTAACTGATATGGCATATCTCTATTGTATAGGGTCCCAGAACCAGCCACAGCCACAAAGACTTGAAGTCCAGATAATCATTAGCACTGTTGTTATGTAGTTGTCTGGATGACAGTACTATGCTTCATCATTTGACTTCTGTGAAAGTATATGGCATGTGTCATCTGTCTCTTTTTGCAGCACATCCAATATATGCCCCCTCCAGTGGCCTGTCCACTGATCTTGAAGTGGGATGTGATGTGTCTCACTCTGATAGTACGGCCAATGACACACGGGCCACTGCACTGGGTTACTTGTCCAGCCTGGAATGGGGCAGATGTGGTTTGTGATGTATACTCCAATAGACAGGTTAATGTGGTCAGCCATTCTAATGATGTGGGGGCATCAGATGGCAGAAATTATGATGACCATGACCAGCTATCCCAAGCAGACTCTGACAATGATAGTGAATCCTTCCCATGACAGAACAATACTGCCATTCAGACTACATGTGGGAGTATAGCTGATGTGCAGGGATGTGTGTCAGATGGTGTCCACCTATTACAGACAAATGAATGTTCACAGTGATGTCATGGCTCTGACATCTCTTCACTTGCCAGTGCCACTGATGATGTAGCACATCAGCTACACGTGTTACATAAGGGTCAGATGTGCAGACATGGAGAGGTCATGGCAGCATTGGCTGAACAGCATGACAGCATGTTATCTGTTGCACACTCTGTTGACAGCCATGTTCCGGTAATGCTAAAGCAGTGCCACAATACTAACTGGGGATTACATGCCATAATTCCACTAAGCAGATTATCTCTAGTGTGGAGAGGCAGACCCCTCTCTGATTAGACCCACACATGACCCTCGGACATCAATATCTGTGTTGCAATATACACACATCTGCTGTTGGTCAGTCCACTGTGAGCACAGCAGTCACATTCAGACACTCACATCACAATAGTACTCCTACCCACACTGCACCCCACAGTGCTAGTGTTGTCACATCCAGCTCTTTGCTGCAGCACCATAAGCCAAGTGTTTCTAAACATGGCAAGGGCAGCCAGGAGCATGCTGTGAGCCATCAGGATGGCCACCTTAGACTGTATTAGGATAACACTGATGGCTGATCCAATGTGTGACCTGTTGTGCCATTCTGACCCTGTGGCAAAGATGACTGCTGTGCTAACCACTGACTAATGAACCTGTTGGTGTTTTTTTTTTCAAATGCCTGATGCCACAGGGTTTTTCTGATCATTTCTTTGCCCTAGGTGCACACTGTGATATTTAGCACTTATTTACCATTAGTATATGTTAGCACAGATATTGAAACAGTAATGTTCTGTGTGACAATTTCCATGCTTCTATGTTTGAATTTCTTTCTAATTGACATATAGCATGTATTTACATGGTTAACAGCATGTTATCCTAGTAATCCAGTATTTATTGCTATATTACAAATGTCCTTGTTCTCTGCCATTATGCCTCTGTATGCTTACCTGTGTTACTTATGGCATTTTAATATGGTACTGCATATGTCTCACCCTTAGCACTCACTGCACTTCTGTGGACCTGTTTCTATTTTGTATCCCCATGCTGACATGAAGCTCCCATATCTCACTGATTCCATACACATGTATCCCCAACATTGTTTCATGTTCCATAGCTGCTGTGTAGTCACTGTCATTGATGCTTTGCATGATTAAATGTATTGTTACCTCTGAGTCATATTGCAGCAATAACCTGTACATCAAAGCATTGCCTTAAGTGTAACATTCCATGTCAGACATGGGTTGTGAGGCTTTTTTTTGGAGGGGTGCTGTACTTGGAATGTTTATAATTATTCATGCTACTTTACATTGTTTGCTTTGTTGTACCACACTATTACAAATCACACCATGCTATGTGTGATACATCAATTTTAGTGTGCCACCACTGCTTTTTAGTTATGGTTGTACTGATACAGTTTTTCATGGTACTGGCTTTTTATGGCTACCTTCCCATGCTAGTTATCTGTATGATTATATCATGCCTGTACAACAATACCTCCTATTGTGCACACATCCTGCATGCCACAAATTTGTCTTTGTAGTCATCTTTGCTGATGTACCTTGTAGAGAGACTTCCTGTGGTGATGCTTCATCTGTATACATCCAGATGTGTTACTGACTGAGTGTTGTGTATATGTTCTTACAAGTATGTCATATGCTTCTCAGAGGTCAAAGGTGAGAATTGAATTATATACCTTGTGTCTGTGAGGTAAACCCCTTAACCATTATATGAACTCCCGCATACATGTTGTGTATGATGTACAAAGCGGGCAACTAATGGTTTCTTTCCATTAGTTGTGCACTGTGCTGCTGTTGTGGGGCAACACATGAACATCACTCTTTAGTCTGTGTACATTTGTACATGTGACCTGTCATGACTCAAAGGTGTGTGTCGGACTCTGCCATGTTCCCTGAGGTAGGACATATGGCTGCATCTTCAGTCTCCTTATTTCAACCTCAACCCTTATTTCTTCTCAACCCTGTGTCCTCCTGATCATCTTGTGACAACTGCGATAGGCCAGTATCAGACATCTGAGGATCTTGGGGCAGATTACCCACAACTGCAGCTGGCAGGTTACCATGTTTTGATATTATCACGTTGGATGTGTAAAGACATCTGAATCATGCTTTCAGCATGCCAAACACACACACTCAATGATGTTTCATGTCATGATGTGTGCTCTGCTGTATGCATCCTCAGCAGGGATTGATAGGGCTCTATATGGTGCCATTAGCCAAGGCTCTAGTGGATAACTGTAGCCACCTGTTTTCATGGGAATGAGAAGGAATATTTGTTCATCTTGCAATGTCTGGCTACTGCTTACTGTATAGTGGAGGTTGTGTACTTACTTAGTAGGACCCCCTCCAATATTTCACCATGTTGGAAAGCAGACCTCAGGGCACTTTCCCTCTATATTGCTACATCATGCACACTACTGGGGTTTTCTGCCATGGTATTAGTAATGAGGCCATCTGCAGAGCACACTACTTGAGAACTGAGTGATGGCCATCCATTTCTATTGATGTACCATTCAACATCAGGCACAATTGGGGCTTTGATTGAAACATGGATGTAGTCTACTACACTGAGGATGCAGGGAAATGTGGCTATGGCATAGAATTGTTGCATGACATGTTTGTTCTCCATGGTTATTGTTGGGACGTGGATATATTCATCCACCTCGGTGCACATTGTTACCAGCACCTGTGCAAGAATGTGACTGGAAGCTGTGTGGGATACTGCTGGGCATCTCCCATATGTCACTGAAATGTTCCAGAGGCCAGTATACCTAGACTTGGGCACACTTTTGTTTCTACTGGTACTGGGTTACCCCACAGATTATCACATACATGTGTTATGCATGCACCCTGCTCACAGCCTGCACCAGCTCTCTGTCTAATCATATCTATCTATTACTTCCTGTTTACAGAGCTGGCTTAACTGTACCCTGGTTTTGCACCTGTATGGCTGTATTCTGGGATGCCTTTGCAAATCATCCTCTATAATGGCTTACAGTACCCCAGGCTACTGTATTGCACTAGATACCAGTAGCATTATTTTTCGGTTAGGTTTGCAGAATCCACAGGATTCCCTAGGTATTTGAAAGATATAGTTGTGTTAAAATTAAGGACATATAGCCACCACCGAGTATTTTCAGAAAGTTGTCAGCCAAGTACTGTGTTGCATTTAAATTCTGTTGGATGTACCTTTTGTGTTTTGGAATCCAGCAGGTGTGCACAGAGTCCACAATTATCCTGCACTGAATAGATAATTACTTGGTCTTGTTTTAGCTTATTTTAATAAACTGCATGCAGGACCAATGCACTGATGTCTTCTATCAGTGTATTGCACTGTCAACAATTTCTTTTGGAATCCAGCCAAACGATTTCTATTGGAGAGCCCTTGCAATTTCTGTAGTCCATATTGCATCATTATGCCTGCAAATATAACAGTAGTGTGCCTTGGGTATTGTGCCTGACTCCCACTCAATCTATACATACATAATTTCCCAGAGGCAACATGCAAATTAATGAACACTGACAGCATGAAAGACAGCACAGCAATAATAAAAAATGATATTTTCAAAAAGCAGCAGTGTTAGCTGAGGGATTCAATCATTTGGGAACTGTTGGACTGTTAACAAAGAGAAGAGAAGAGAAGAGAAGAGAAGAGAAGAGAAGAGAAGAGAAGAGAAGAGAAGAGAAGTGATGAGAAGAGAAGACGAGAGAAGAGAAGAGAAGAGAAGAGAAGAGAAGAGAAGAGAAGAGAAGAGAAGAGAAGAGAAGAGAAGAGAAGAGAAGTGATGAGAAGAGAAGACGAGAGAAGAGAAGAGAAGAGAAGAGAAGAGAAGAGAATGGAAGAGAAGAGAAGAGAAGAGAAGAGAAGAGAAGAGAAGAGAAGAGAAGAAGAGAAGAGAAGAGAAGAGAAGAGAAGAGAAGAGAAGAGAAGAGAAGAGAAGAGAAGAGAAGAGAGAGAAGAGAAGAGGAAGAGAAGAGAAGAGAAGAGAAGAGAAGAGAAGAGAGGAGAAGAGAAGAGAAGAAGAAGAGAAGAGAAGAGAAGGAAGAAGAGGGAAGAGAAGAGAAGGAGAGAGAGAAGAGAAGAGAAGGAAGAGAAGAGAAGAAGGAGAGAAGAGAAGAGAAGAGAAGAGAAGAGAAGAGAAGAGGAGAGAGAAGAGAGAAGAGAAGAGAAGAGAAGAGAAGAAGAGAAGAGAAGAGAAGAGAAGAGAAGAGAAGACAATAGAAGAGAAGAGAAGAGAAGAGAAGAGAAGAGAAGAAGAAGAAGAGAAGAAGAGAGAGAGAGAGAAGAGAAGAGAAGAGAAGAAGAGAAGAGAGAGAGAAGAGAAGAGAAGAGAAGAGAAGAGAAGAGGAGAGATGAGAAGAGATGGAGAGGAGAGAAGAGAGAGAAGAGAAGAGAAGAGAAGAGAAGAGAAGAGAAGAGAAGAGAAGAGAAGAGAAGAGAGAGAGGGAAGAGAAGAGAAGAGAAGAGAAGAGAAGAGAAGAGAAGAGAACAGAAGAGAAGAGAAGAGAAGAGAAGAGAAGGAGAGAGAGGAGAGAAGAGAAGAGAAGAGAAGAGAAGAGAAGAGAAGAGAAAAGAAGAGAAGAGAAGAGAAGAGAAGAGAAGAGAGAGGAGAGGAGAGAGAGAAGAGAAGAGAGAAGAGAAGAGAAGAGAAGAGAGAGGAGAGAGAGAGGAGAGGAGAGAAGAGAAGAGAAGAGAAGAGAAGAGAAGAGAAGAGAAGAGAAGAGAAGATGAGAGGAGAGGAGAGGAGAGATGAGATGAGAAGAGAAGAGAAGAGAAGAGAAGAGAAAAGAAGAGAAGAGGAGAGAAGAGAAGAGAAGAGGAGAGGAGAGGAGAGGAGAGGAGAGGAGAGGAGAGGAGAGGAGAGGAGAGGAGAGGAGAGAAGAGAAGAGAAGAGAAGAGAAGAGAAGAGAAGAGAAGAGGAGAGGAGAGGAGAGGAGAGGAGAGAAGAGAAGAGGAGAGAAGGGAAAAGTAGCAACTTTGGAATCCAGCTGAATGAAAATAAATAAATAAGCTAACTTCATTATCTGTGAAATATATCCAGATACAGTCACACAGACATGTCTGCTGTGTGTGTGTGTGTGTGTGTGTGTGTGTGTGTGTGTGTGTGTGTGTGTGTGTGTGTACGCAGATATGTGCATGCTTGTGCGTGTATGTGTGGGGGGTGTGCTGTGTATGTATAGCCTTTTGTCTGCTAGTGTTTTAGTGTGTCATTGTATGTTCGTATGTGCACTTGCTAATGTTCATTAGCAATGACTGGAAACTTCATTTTCATTGCCTTTCTGTTCTAACATTTGCCATGCAGCAATGAAAGTGCACAGAAACATTGAGAACACATTGGCATTACAATTCCTCCCATCTGTTTTAGAGAAATATTCCATGCCAGTTTATTGTTTGTAATACTCATATACTGTACTAAATATCCATTTCACCTCATCCTCTGCAGATTATTGCATTCTTGAGCATTTTGTCTGTCTTTACATTCAGTATTGCCTCTTGTAATCAAGCCCATGATTCATTACCATATCTGTAAAAAAAAGGCAATTCCATATTTTAAGCCTCTATTATATAGTCCTAACCTGCAACTCAATGCCTTGGTAGAGTATACTGCTCTACACTTAAAAATGCATTCTGTGGTGCTGCTTATGTTCTTAACCTGAAACAAATATATAACCCTGAATCATTACACGTGATTGCTTCTTAATTATTAGCTTAGAATTTACCTTATCTATAACATCTTTTTTCCAATGGCCTTCTCAGTGATGATACATATTTTAATAAAGATCCTACAGAAGTACATGCAATATTGTAGATTCATCAAAACATACTGACAGAGTAACATAGTTTCATAGTTTCATAGTATAGTACTAGGCTATATGCCCTGGGACATTTGTAAGCCTAGCCATAGTGATGTGGCTTTTGCCACCCCATGAAATGGTACAAAAATGTACAGAATAAATCTAGAATACTGTGCCTCTGTCTAGTAGTGACACAATGAAGGTCCCCTTATATAATAGAATTAGTTTACTGTGCCCCTGTCTAGCAGTGATACAGATGTGACCCCTGGGGTAAACTTACGATCTCCCATCCACTCATCAAGATTTCTCTTGAAGAGAGTCAGTGAGGGGCTCTGCCTAATACGAACTGGGATCCTGTTCCAAAGCATGGGAAGCCTCTGGGTTATGAATCTATCCCTCCAGCATGTCCTATTCATACTTGTGCCGAGGTTTAAATCTTTAGCTCTCGTGGTCCTGATGGATTTGGATTTTTTGAGGTGGAGCATGTCCATCAGATCCTGATTGGACATGGCCTTGTACGTCAGGCAGAGATCACCTCTGAGCAGGCGGTATGCTACTGAATAGAGCTGAAGTTTCTTTAGTCTGGCAGAATAAGACATATGTTGGAGACCCTTGATCCTTTTGGTGAGGTACTTTTGTGGTCTCTCCAGCTGTTGCAAATGCCGGGTGAGGTACATACCAAATGGGGCATTGTACTCAATCATGGGTCTGATGAGGGAGGAATATAGGGGTACAATGACATCCTTGGATCTGGATGTGAATCCCTTCATGATGAGGTGTGCAAGGTAGAATGTTTTTCTAACCACTTTGGCTACGTGGGTGTCAAATGAGAGGTCGCTGTCTACTTGGGTCCCTAGGTCTCTGATTACTTTTTCTGTACTCAGTGGGTTGCTGTCTATGTGATAATTTGTGGGTACTTTGTTTTTCCAAAAGGGATGACTATACATTTTTTGGCATTTAGTTTAAGGCCGTGACTATGGCACCAGTTGTCCGTTTCAGTGAGGCCTTTTTGCAGGATGTGTGTGTTTGCTGGTGTATCGACTATGGTGCCTAGTTTGCAGTCATCTGCAAACTTTGTCAGCCACAGCCCTCCCATGTTTGCTTTAACATCTGAGAAATAAATGCCGAACAAGAGGGGTCCCAGGACAGATCCCTGTGGGACACCACTTGTGACTGGCTTTGAGTCTGACATTGCTCCAGTGATTTTAACTTTATGGGTTCTGTCCTTTAGCCAGTTTGCAACCCATCTAGTGACATAAGGGTTTACTTTTAAGCTGTTTAACTTATCTATGATGCCTGAGTGGGGTATTGTGTCGAAGGCCTTAGCCAAGTCCAGGTAGGCTGTATGGACTGCTTTGCCCTCATCAATGGCTCTAGTGACTGTTTCAAAAAAGTCAACCAGGTTTAAAAGGCAGGATCTGCCCTTTACAAAGCCGAACTGGGTGGGGACAAGTGTCTGTAGGTCCACTATGTCTCTGTTTATGAGTTCCATAATGATTCTTTCCATAGCTTTGCAGACCAGGCTAGTTAAGCTTATGGGGCGGTAGTTTCCAGGGTCTGTAGAGGCACCCCCCTTGTGGAGTGGGACCACTGTTGCTGTACGCCAGTGTTCAGGTACATATCCTGAAGTAAGGCTAAGGTTAAATAGCATTTTTATGTGTGGGTTTAGCTCCTCTTGGAGTTCACATAACACGCACCCCGGGATACCATCAGGTCCCATTGATGCTGTGTTTTTTGCTTTGTTTAGGGCGGTTCTCACTTGGACATCTGAGATGACAGGGAGATTACATTCAGCTGGAATAAGTATTTCTTCTTTTGGGGGTGAAGGAGGGAGAAATTTGCACTGAACCTGTCAGCCAGAATGTTAGCAATATCTGTGGGTTCAGTGTATTTTTGTTGTTGTGAACCAACTCTGAGCATATCTGAGGGTTTCCACCAGGTTTCTAACATAGCTGAAGAAGGCTTTGTGGTTATCTTTAGTGTCCTTAGCGATTTTTCTCTCAAAGTTTGCCTTGGATGTTTTTATGAGAGAACGTAGTTTTCTGCTAATGTTGATCAGAGATGTCTTCCCTTCATGGGATTTTGCTCTGATGTGCAGTAGCTTCCTTTTGTTATACAATTTGTTTATGGCTGAGGTCCACCAGACAGGATGCTTACATTTGGTGGAGAGGGACTTGGATTTGTTTGGGATTGCATGATCCATGCATTCTTGGAGATGTCCATAGAAAGCATTTGTGAAGGATTTGGCATTGTGGGATGTGGTATCCACTGGCACAGTGGGCTTAAAGGATACCATCTCAGTCTTAAGAAGAGTGAAGTCTGCTTTTGAGAAGTTTTTCACTGTGGTCTTTTGTGCTGGGGGTGGAGGTGAGATATGTATATCCAGGGTGATTAGTTTGTGGTCAGATCTCACTAGTGAGGGGTATACTTCTGGTGTGGAGCATTTTGTCCCCATGTTTGTGATGATCAGGTCTAGTATATTATCTCCCTAGTGGGAGAGGTGACTAGTTGTTCCAATGCATTTGAATTTATGAATTCCAGGAACCTTTGGGCTAGGGTATTAGGGCTAGAATAATGTACTCAATCTATGTTTGGGTAGTTGAAGTCTCCCAGTATGATGGTATTTTGTGATACATTCATATCCTCCAATGTCTTCAGGAAGGCTGAGTGGGGTTCTTGAGATTGGGAGGGTGGTCTGTAACATGCTACCAGTTGTATAGCAGTTTTGCCTATGGTTAGTTGCACCTGTATGGTCTCTGATGCTTCATGTGTTGCTACTAACCTGGAGGTGTGGATGTCCTTTATGAATATGGACACTCCCCCTCCCTTTCTGGTTCGGCCCGGGTTTTGGGGCCGAAAAGCATGATACGAGGTATAGCCTGGTAGTGCTGGGGTGCTCTCAGGAGCCTTGAACCAGGTTTCAGTTACTGCACAGACGTCGATGTTCTCTATGCTGAGGAGTGCATCAAGTGCCTGCATCTTGAGATTTAGACTTCTGGCGTTGAGCAGCATTACCCTTAGTTTTTTTCCATTTTTGTTTTCTAAGGAGGTGGGTTTGTCTTTGAGCCTTGCCTAAAAAAGGCACTATGGGGGTGGCAAGAGCCTTAGCCAATATCTGGAAGCCCAGTGGTGACAGGTGTAAGCCATCCCTTGCGAAGCAGCGTGGCTTGAGCAACATATCATCCCAGGCAGACAGACATTGGATCCCCTTAGAATGACACCAGTACTTGAGCCAATTGTTAAAGCTGATCATCTTGTCTTTGTATTGTGGTATCATTCTTGGTGAGGGCAAGATGCTGCTCAGGGTCAGGGTCATACCAGCCTGGACTACATAATCGGAGAGCTCCTCTATGTCTCTTTTCATGTAGTCCAGGGAGGTACGTCTCAGGTCATTCACACCAGCATGGACAATGACGGAGTCATATTTGTACTTGCTTTGGAGTGACCTGAGTGTGTGTGTTATGTGGCGGATCCTAGCTCCCGATAGACAGCTCACAGTCACCTTCTCCTTGTTCAGCCTGGTCAGTGGGACATCAGTGTGTCTGACTATGGAGTCACCTATTACTAGTGTATCAGGCAAGGTGTTTGGCCTTAAGGGCTGAGTTTGGTCGACACACTGATTTATTGAAGTTTGTGTTGCATGTGTTTTGTTTTGAGGTGGTGGATTTTTGGATGTCTGCTTTGGGAGCCTCTGTTGTTTTGGTAAGTTTTTTATTAGAGCCTCCGAGTATGTCTTTGTGTTTTAATGTGTTTGGTTTGCAGTTGTGGTAGGTCTATGTGGGACTGGGATTGTTGTGTGTGTGGTTGCCATCTCCTCCTGTCTGGTCATGCCAGCCCTGAGTTGAGAGAGTTCAGCCTCCAGTTTGGCTATATAGTTGCATCTCTCATATGTATTTGTGTTTGTTGGGAGGAGGAGAGGGTTGTCTGTGTACATGAGACAATTGTAGCATTGTCTCACGATACCCAGATTGACCAGCTGAACTGGAGACGACGCCAGTAATCTACCACTCAACATGCTAGAACAGTATAAGGGAGTGGTATACCTTTAAGGGAAGTGGATATTCACAGGGGTGGTAAGTAGATGTAGTGCTTTACTTAGTACGAGAGTGCTTACTTAGTAGAGAAGTATTGAGAACAAGTGCTAGGCTTATAATACAGTGAGTAGTCTGGTTGTACTAAGAGTAGAGCTTCCTTAAGGGAAAATTTGAAGAGCAGACTTGGCAGAGCCAGAAAAAGTTTAACCTTGTTTAACCGGCGCTGCGCTATGCGCACGACCACGCAAAGCCGTGCAAATGCGGATTTTAAACAATGAACTACAAAAGAGCTAGAAATGGTCCAAAACAACCAATTACTACAGCTTCTTGTGCTGAGGTCACTTCCCCCAAGGACAGATAGGCTGCTCAAGGCTCCCCACTCCCACTGGTGGGCAAAGAAACTTCCTTCTATCCAAGTAAGGTAATGGACAACACAGGAACTACACCACTGCCCAGAATACAGCAATGCCTGTAAACTGGTCTAAACAGTACTGCTTTCCTTACCTTTATCCTATTGTACTCTGAAGTCATTTATTTCTCCTGTTGACTTGATCCATGGTCCTTTCACTATGGCCTGTAACAGTAATGTCTCCAATATTGGGAGACTTTTTGACACCTTTATTAAATTCTAACACTCAAACAATGACATAGATTCATACGCATTAATAGAAAACAAAACAACCCATAGTGACATTTGTTTCATGATTTCCATTCATTATATTTAAAAGTTTTAATTTGAACAATTATCATTCTCTCCAACAATACATAAATGGCTCTGTACCTGCCTTCCCTTAAACCTCACGCCTTCTACTGAACAGTATTCTACAGGTATTGTTCCCACAAATTCCATCATAGAATTCCTAAAGATTACACCTTCAGCTCTTTTATCTCCTTTACAATATTCAATACTTCAGTTACAGTTGGTTTAGACTTCAGTTTCCAGTTCCTACCAGTAGCTTTTTTTGGCAGTCAGTAACATCAAACTTAGTAAGGCCTTTTTATGTCTGGGTAACAATATTTTGATACTTTGAGCACATTTTATTACAAGAAGTAATTTCCCATTTGGGTAATATGTCACTGCATGGCTCCCCATAACTGTATTTAAGTTTCGTTTTTATATATATATTTTTCTTGCTAGTGATTTTACTTTTTACTTCCAGTAGCAAATCCACTTATATGTTATTTTGCTTATGAGTTATGCACTTCATGGAATCATATCAAGTTCTATTAGATCCTTAAGTTCAACATAAATCTTTTGGTTATGCATGATCAAAACTTCTAGTTACTGGTATATTTGCACATGACCTTCCTCTGCTAATTCTTTGACATGTATAGTGTCTTTTACAGTCATGTATTAAAGCACATCTGGTAATAAAAATAAATTTGTATTTATTTATTGTTGCACTAATGTGTGCACATATGTAACATTTGCTAACTAGTTACGTGGGTGGTTCCTTGGTCCCTTTCTAGCCACAACTTAAGCCAAAAAGGCAGCAACAGCTTGTATAAAACAGGCATAGAAATGTTATATATAGCTGAACAACAACAACAATGGAATATAAATGCATTCATAACGTGAAAGGCAAAGAGTTATAAAATACAGCTAAAAGTAGCTGGCACTCATTTTAGAAATATATATAACCCCTTACTAAAAATGGAGACTGCACTTATCTATCTATCTATGTATCTATTTATATAGCTCTTTATCTGTGGGGTAGCTAGGCATACACAGTATACTCAACTGAGAACACTGATTTTCAGAGCATTTCTTGAAAACTTCAACACTCAAACAGCATAGAAATGTTTAGAACTCTGTAAATTAATGTTTACATTATAGAGGTATAGAAAGAATGCATGTGTGCAAAGAATGTACCTCTAATAATAACTTTTTATGGGCATAAATGATAACAGTTGAAAATGACAATCTTCTTCCTATATGCTTGGGGGAAGCATTTTGAGGATTGAGTACATTTTAAAATGATATGCGGGAAGCAGAGGGAATAATATTACGTAGGTATGAGTACAAAACATACATTCCTGGCTAACCCATGCTCTCTACATATCTGTCTATATCTACCTATCACCCTTTGTATCTATGTAGATATGTATATGTATATATAGCTATGTGTGTGTATATACTGTATATGATGAGAGAGAGAGAGAGAGACAGAAAAAGAGAAAGACAAAAAGTTAATATCCGTCTATAAATATGAGTGTGTCTATATTTATCTACCTTTGAATCTATACACACACACATATTTTTATACATATATATATATATAGAGAGAGAGAGAGAGGGGGGGTTATAATTTTATCTTAACCTTGTTGCCCTTTAGGGGAAATATGAAAATGAATTAGCCAAGTGTGATGTTCTAAAAACACATTTTGTACATATTATGCAACCTGTATAACTTAATGTTGAGGTAATGACCAGATAAGACATTTTAAAGATGTGTGTGTGGGTGTGTGTGTGTGCGCGCGCATGCGCACGCGTGCGACACTCACGTGCCTTTGTGAGAGAGAGAGAGAGAGAACACCAGGATATGCATGTTCTTAAAACAAGAAATGGAAAGGCAAAGAAAACACTGACTCAGCATTTAAATGACAATTATCTCACATACAATTAAATCAGCTGATCATTCTGCTGCCCTTTTGATACATTTATGCTTAATGTGCATCTTATAGAACATTCAGGGTTGTTGTACAATTTTTAGGTGTCAGGAAACTAGTGAGAGTGTGTGTGTGTGTGTGTGTGTGTGTGTGTGTGTGTGTGTGTGTGTGTGTGTGTGTGTGATGTGGGTGTGCTCTTTACATAAATGTTATGTACATGCCTGCGTGATGGATATTTATGTCAAGGTGTCCATGTTACATATTGATAGATGGATGGATTGGGATAGAGATATAAACATGTATACATTTCATAATCCATCACTGTGAACTGTATAAAAGTGTTTTAGTTTCTAGTAGGCTTCATTTTTACTATTGCTCAGGGGCATTAACTTCATTTATTACTAATCATGTTGTTAAGCAAAGAAGTCAAAGATTAACATGACAATACCTTAAACATGACACTTCTGCACTCTGCTTTCTTTTGGTTGTATACTTCAATAAGCGAAGCCATCATACCTCTCAACCTCTTAGAGCAAGAAATCTGGACAAAGCCATAAGTAATAGGGACAAAGACCTCAGAATAGGGACACTTTTTAAATACTGCTCTTACAGACTTAGAAAGTTGATAAAATAACAGGTTTTGCATTATTGTGCATTTTCTTGAGGGTATCAAGTCTTGATCTGAAATGTCTGTCATTATTTTCTGACTTCAGTCCTCAATGATTAGCTGATGATCTGCAAGAAAACCACAATTTTATGAGTAATAGACCAAAAATATAAGGCAAAAAATCTGGACATTCTGCAAACATCTGTACAGCTGAGAGGTATGGAAGACGTCACTATGCCACCAAC
Source organism: Protopterus annectens (assembly GCF_019279795.1). Classification (NCBI taxonomy): domain Eukaryota; kingdom Metazoa; phylum Chordata; order Ceratodontiformes; family Protopteridae; genus Protopterus; species Protopterus annectens. Next base: position 323,360,125 of record NC_056734.1, on the reverse strand, counting down.
ACTGTGAAACTTAGACTTTATATCCAGGGCATTTGGTATCTTGAGACTGCAGTATTGTTCAAGCTAACTTTACATAGTTTTTTTTATCCAGTTGTTATATTCTTCAAATATAAGTGGATAACAGTTTTTGCCAACATACCCCAGAAGCACAATGTCTGATTAATAGTAAGTAGGTTGCATGAGAAAAAGTCAGTTAAAGCAATGACTTTCAAATGGAATAACTTATCTACTCCTTTAAAGACACACAGAATGAATCCAGTATCCATCATTTAGATTTAAACTAGCTAGCTAGCTATATACCTAGCTAGCTAAAGAAATGAACAAGCAAACAAATGATTTATCATAAAGCTGTGCACTTAGCAATGTTCTGTATTTTGATAGAAAAATGAGTGTCATTTTGGTTTGCTCAGATGTTTCACAAAGGCTGGTGTTTTGATGGGCAAAATGTAGACATTTCTGATTTAGACAATTAGGCCATCCGTCAAGCTGTACCACATCCGATAACCACTGGTTTTGTGTTTGGGGGTGTGGTAACACAGCTGTACGTATTTTTATATAGTATCCTTGATATACAGCCAATACTCTGTGCCTCAGCGTCATTTGGATGATGGTGGCAATCAACCAGTAATACATTAATTGTTGCTCGGAATATTCAAATAAGGATAAGCCACTGAAGTATTTCCACAATATGTGGGAGAGTTTTATTTAATGTGGTTTAACAGCTGTGTCTTGTATTTGTAACTACGCTAAATCTGTTAAAATCATGTGCACTGGAAACAATTTTGTGAATTCCACAAACTTGCCTAAGATATGCGGACAAACTGTACATACCAAGTGCTAAATTTTGTATTTATAAACGGTATATTTTACAAAACAGCCACATAGCGGGATTAGACTGTTGATGCGGATTCGTGCCTTCTGCATTTGTATTCTTTGTAGACGCTGTCCGGTTCGATTCTCAGCTAGAGCGTCTTCTGCGTGGAGACATGCGTAATGGGCGTACCTTCGTTGAAGGTTGTGCGGCAGGCCTGGCAAGCCGGTACGTAAAAATCTACTGCCAATCATTAGCGGACAGGAGTTCCGCTGTGGCGACCCCTAACCGGGAAAAGCCGAAAGACAACAATGAGATATGCGGTATATAGAGGCGCATGGTTTTTTTTTTTTCTTTTCTTTTCCAATTACTGTCCTATCTGTACCCCAACTTGTTATTAAAAACAAACTAGTTATGCAAGACATCCTAGTCAATCAATAACAACGGAACACTATTTAATCAAGGGATGGACCTTATTATGAAACTTTATGTCCGTCTGTCTGAAGTGCTGGCATTGTTTGAATTGTACTATGTAGTAGTCTGTCTTTTCTGAGACGCATATTAGTGTTTAATCTAGACTTCCTTATAAAATTCAGTAGTAGTATAAATACAGCTGGGATAGTGTGTCAGGTTTTTGTTTGATTTAAAATTAGCGTGCATGTCTTTGCACCTTCATGCTGCCTGTTGGATACAAACTAAAGTATGCATCACATTTTTAAACTCAAGGATTACATAAATAACAGAAGTGGGTTATTAATTTAGAAATTATACACCTGAAAAAATAGACATTATAATTGTTTCAGGAATAAAAAACACTAGCAATTTGCTCCTACTAAGTTAGTTCAAAGATGCGATATTTCTTGTAGGTTTAGTTTTAAACATGATAAAGTAATCGGCCCTGGTCAAAACAAGTCTACACGAAAACGAAATATAATGACCAATATTTATGTGGCGCATTACGTATTAATTTAATCTTACTTTAATTTGTCTTTCTGTTAAGCGCACTTGGTGCCTTACTATACATGTTGTTTTAAAATACTGTAAAGCTTAACACAAGCCTTTAACTTTCAAATGTAGTCATAGCAAATGTCAGTTAAATGTTTTAGTTTGAGACTGGCTGATTTGTACTCTGCATTTATTTAAAATCGTTAGGTATTATATGCAGCCCTTCTAATGAAGCTTTTGTAAAGGCCAGGTTGTTTTCAAAAGGTGGAAGAAAGCCTTGGCAAAGCTTCTGTATGACTTTATTAAAACATTCAAAGCAAGATTTGCCTTTTTTACTTCTTGCATGGCACATTGTATGCAAAATAGTTTGAAATTGCTGTGTTGAAAATTTCTTTCAAGGCATCTCCCTTCTTCAAAATTACATTTGGGGGTAAACATTTAATGAATGGGATGCTGGGATTGTTCACTTTGAACAGAAGATGCTAAACTACATTTATATTATGATACTGATGCAACTGTATGCATAGCATCATTGGAGTCATGCAGTGTCCGGGACCACTATAGAATATAGCAATATGCAATCGCTAAAAGAAATCCTTGGAGAAATACATTTTCTATAAATATGAAGAGATCAATTTGACCTTGTATGGGCTCCTTTTCCTGAAAAAAAAAGGAATCTTTATCAAACCTCTATTCTATTGCTTCAATAAACAGAACCCATTACCTCACGGCAGCTTTTGTTAGCCCTTTACAAGAGAGAACAAAATGGTTATTCAAGGGAACGCTTTAGATTTTTATTGTGGGTAGTATGCACAAAGAGCAGTGTTATTGTATTAAAAGAGCCATCTGTACAGAAACAATAGCTTCAAATTATCTTTGAATACGCACTGAAAAAATATAAAGCTTTTTCTCATTCAGCATGGCAGGGGTATAGAACAAGCATGGTATAACTGACTTTTTTGTCATTCTGGTTGCATTCTTCTTCTAAACAAAAAAGTGAAAAGAAAGAAATCGCCCGATTTAGACGTTTTAAGCCATAAACGACTTTTCTTGTTCCAGGGGCAGCAGTAGAAGGCTAGACGCCCAGGGAAGGAAGTAATGCAAGCAGGGGATCGCATGCTGGGAAAATACTAGAGCTGCCAAGCAAGGCTAGCTAGTCGGGGAAGGACCACTTTCCAAGCCACTAATGGAGCTGTGAAGCCACATATATCCAACGGTAAACCAGGATGGACTTGTAGTGGGGAAATGTACTAATTTGCGTCTGTCAGACAAGAAGCAAATAGATGATGTTACCTAACTCGTAAGTGACTGGCTTTTAAGGTATACTTGTATTTATTCGATGTCTGCATATATTTACTTACTTGTTAAGCCGCGATAAAATGTTGATGTTTAGAAATACATTTCCTGTCAGCTAAGCTGTCCGACATTAAAACAAATATAGCCACCTATGACTTATTTCCCTGCACAATGAACCGAAAAGACCAAAACGATTTCCGCCCCTAATAAAATATTGTTTATTTTTACGTTCCATCCAAGCCTGCAACGCAAACTACTGAGCTTCTGGTGGAGAGTTCAGGTTAGTAGTAACGCTCTAGGTATGACCAAAAAGGTGACAGCGCGGATCTGAGTGCGACAAAAGAAATGATACTAGACTTTAAGGAATTGTGCCAGTCCTCTCTTATTTCTGCTAAAAATCTTGGTGTAGTATTTTTCCATCCGCAGTTGTTATATAATTTTATAAATGCGTATGTTTGCTTAACCCTCGTCATAGCTTGCGTGATTTCTCATATAGATTAGTTTCTGGTTGTCACAGTCCTTTAATACTTTAACACAGAAGGTTACTCTAAGATTAACTGTGATGTCACAAGTACTTCATTAGGCTATTACTTCAGACAGACGGTAAGGACATTATACGGTTGCTGCACTTAGATGTCCTCTCTGCACATAATCTTAGAAATCACAGTGTGTAAAAGTACAGAACTAGCCAGCAGAAAACTAAATTGTGTAAATGGTTATCATGACTTTAAACCTACAATGTGTGTGTGTGTGTCTGTGTATGTAGCTCATTATTTATATTAACGGAGAAGCAGGCAGACTCTTTGGAATATTTCGTAACAAATGAAAAGGAATAACCCAACAGTGGTACGCTGAGTGACCCTTTCTGAGTCCTACAGTTATCTGTAACTAGGTGCAATGGTACGTTAACATAGCCTTGTATTCCAACCTTAGCCCATCCAAAAGTGTGGAACAGGAAACATACAATGTTACAAGGGGCACTGGCAGAATACCACTGTCATTTGTGGACATGGTTTGCCATAGTGAATGGCAAATGGGTGACTAGGGTTTGTTCCTAGCCTCCACGGCCATAGCAGTCTGAACCACATACCTGAGGGACTTCTTGCACTCAAGCAACAACGAATATTGTAAAACTATAGCCCCTTTGCTGTCGTAACAGTCGCATGTAGCGCACAGCACCTGTGGAAAGTACTAATCGTCCCTGAATGTAAAAAAAATGTAGTAAATAAGCCTAAGCATCCCGTTACGTGTGTGTTTGCGGACATGCAGATGCAGTGTGTGTGTGTCTGTGTGTGTGCGCGCGCGCGCGCGCGGACATGCACATGCCGGGATTCGTGCGTGTGTGTTCCTGTGTCTCTGTGTTTGTGTGTTTAATTTTGTACTTTGTTGGAAACACTCAGAGAAAAGCGCTTGTATACTAAATAGTAACGCAAACGCAAGCGGTCTTGTTTACAGACTGTAGTTTGCAACGCAGCAGTGCAACTCAGTGTAGTTAAAGCTGTAAAATCGAGTTTAAAATTATAAGATTAGCGTTGGATGCACTAATAAGGAATGATACTTTTGTTTCACTTGCATGCAGGAAACAACTATTATACTTTAAAATGTGACTGTCAAAACAATACATGGTCAAAGTATATTTTTAAAACAAATACAAATAATTTAACTTTTTTAATTTGGAGGTACATGCAGGAAGTTGTGTGTGTTGTCGCACATGTACGGTTAATACGTTTTACGAACTCAATGAACCTCCTGTTAAACATAAGGAAAAGTACACCATCTCCCAAAAAATATTTAAAAAGAGAGATTTAACACCACTCTCGTAGTTCATAACCGACTAAAGACAGTCGTTGGAAATAAATGAAACGAAATACTATACAGTATATCGGAGGCTTAGCAGTATTTTGACAAGTACTAATTTTGAAATGTATAGCTGTGGTCTGGAAGTGAGTCCTCAGTCTTCATTAGAGGATGTTATAATTAAATGATTGACACATTAGCGGAGAATGACATTCTTTCAGAAATAGGTTATCTGCTCATGGTTGAGTGGAACTGCGAACTGAAGAAGTGGTCTCCTTAATCTTCAGAAGAATGCACAGTCTGCAACTGAGGTTCCCTGGAGGTAAACAAAGAGCAATGAAGCTCAACATGAAATGGGGAGACGTAGAAGTCTGTAGCGATCGGTCCCCTAGTGGCTAAAATCGAAATGTACAGCACTACGTTTTAGAAAACAGAAAGAGACTGTCACAGTCACCTGTTGATAGGGTTACCATCTGTCCTTCTTTGCCTAGGGCAGTCCTTCGTTGGGTAGTTGTACCCCAAGGGTATAGCCAGGCATATTCTTTGTACTCTAAAGAGAACATTTTTCTGAGCACGAGTGAAAATACTGGGGCCTTGTCGGTTTATTTTATGTCAATAACAATATAAATTAATGTCTCTAATGACATGTATATAGATTGCATACACAGAGGATTACAAATTTAAAAACAATATTTGAAATAGTTTTGATCAAGCAGCTGAAAATGTTACATTAAGTGCTGAGGGCAACAGATTGAGTGATGTGCCTTTTTAAATGTCATGAGGGTTGTGAAGAAGGCAATGAGTTTGTGTGTGCAAAAATGGAATTTACTGACTACACCACCTGTGTGTCCTATAAAAACGAACTCCGCTCTAAATATCGATCTAAAGTTCAAAATATAACGTTTACATGTCGTGCGCTTTTGAGTAACAAAAGGAAAAAAAACGAAAAAATGCAAATGTTCTGAGATCTTGGGACAACAATTATTTCTTAAGTTTTCTTTAATAATCGTGTAACGCAATTATTTTGTTTATGAAACATCTAAATATATGAAACAGCATAAACGGCTTTAATGCTGTAAGATTAAGCTTACATTTTGGCAAACATTAAAACTATTGGCTACGGTATAGTTTGTCCTGCAAAATCCCAGGTTTCCACAAAAAACGTCCCTCTTTGGACATTTGAAAAAGTGGCAAACTTACCTGTTGAAAAGGACCTCCAATTGCCCTGAGTACATTCTTATCCGAATGAGGAAATGTAGCGTAACCTAATCATAAGACAACAAGCAGTGTGTGTGTGTGTGTGTGTGTGAGAGAGAGAGAGAGAGAGACAGAGAGAGTGACAGAGAGTGAAAGACATACAGACAGAGATAAAGTCCACTGTTGACATTTTACATATGCATTAGGCACAGTATTGTTTTAGCTAGTACATTATCTCTTCATGATACCAGGCAGTATATCACTTACTCATAGTTCAAACCTCGAAGACGCGGGTTGCCAAACAATTTCAATTTTTTATGCTACCTGATGCTGCACACTGTTTTTAAACACTGATGTAATAAATTATTTAACAGCTAAAATGTTACTTTGCATGTTTCAGCCGTGTGGCCGTATCATTAAACACGCGTTAGCATGTTGGACTAATAATAATAGTGTTTGTGTATAAATACAGTCTTGAATGGGCGCGTATATACATGCACTTTGCAAGGCCAGCACGATATATGTGTTTAGACTGGAAATGGTACGGTTTTAACTGTACAATTCATTTTTTAACATTTTTGTGAATACATCTTTTGCTTCCTTGTGGGGGTACAGCACTGATGTGACTTTGTCTAACTCCCCAAAACTCCCGTACAGAACGAGAATCTGTGCTGAATTTATGACTTATTAAATGGTGTGTGCCATTGAACGCGTTCTTTTAATGTAACTTGAAGCTTCGTTTGTCAACAGCATCACACATGCTTTATTCAAAATAATGAAGGGAGAGAGAAAAGCAGAGCATTTAAATGTATTAAATGTATGAATTGCACAGAGCATTCACATTACGTGGTATAAAAACTGTGTTTCCAAAACTAGCGCCTTCCTGATCTAATAACAACACCTGAAATGTGACTTTACCTACAACTCGAATCCTCTGCACACGTTCGACATTCACCCCGCCGTGTAAATTTAAACGGTGAGGAAGTATTTTATAAACGCTGCTCCTGGGGCTCACCTTAAGTTTATCCCTAAAAATGCGGAACAACCGACGAGAGAGGAGTTTGACATTTTGTCAGCGGCTACTGTAAGGCCTAACAACTAACACGTACTAAGTGCCAGTATGTAAAAATTCTAATGCTTTTGTGGTCCCCTGAGTATGCATTTGTAAGAAGGAGTAATTTTACAGGCGCACAATGTATTTATGTGAGAACACTTCGCTGCAGGATAGTGTCTTCTACTCCAGCAAACACACGCACACACATTTAACTATACAATAATATCATGCATTCCAGTACTTAATATTGAATATTATGGTACTTAGCAGAAAAAGGTCATCTCTCTAGCTTGAACTATAACCTAGTAATGGCTTTGCTGACTTCTGTATTTGGGACAAGAGCTTTGCGCCACAAGACGTTCCCGTGACGTTAATAATTACTGTATAATCGTTCAAAGTCTAATTTTAGAGTTCGCATTCTGAGGTGGTCACTATTATGTCGCCTGTCAAAATTACCTTTAGTTTCAAATTGATTTATTTATCGGAAGTAACCAAAAACAACGCGCGCGTGTGTGTGTGTGTGTGTGTGTGTGTGTGTCCAGACTGGTACTGGAGGCACACCACCACCCACTTCACCTGTACTGAATTCACATCTGCTGGCTGGAGTTGGTATTTATTTTTAAATGGGACTTCAAAAACGTCATTTGACAATGTGCGTGAAACCTGAAAAGAAAAATAATTGAATGTTTTGAGTGTCGTATTCCACAACCCGTCTTACTCAGCATAATCAGCTCCTAATTCTAGATCAAAACTTCAGTTTGTCCCTCCTAAAATCCATTTTTTTCTAGACTGGGTGGGGGAAATCACGTCAGTAAAAACCGTCACTGTTAAGATCACAGACTTCTTTTAACTTCAGGAAATGAATGTTAAAGTTTTCTTGTTCTATCGAGTTTTAAAATTTGTACCACTACAAGCCGTCCGTGATTTGCAACCTGTTATTTTTGGCTACACCCCTACTGCTGGAGATAAGTGGACGAGAGCTTTAGTGCGTATTCCGTTATGAAGTTTTGCTCAATTAAGTTAATTCTTTAACTTTGGTTACACAAAACGGAACCACTCCTCAAACACACACTCATTCAACAATTAAATAGCAAACAAATAGCATAACTATATGCAAATAAGATATGTAAAAACTATATTTATTTACATATTTGCGACCAGCAGATTCATTTATGTAAGCTTCATGAGCATACATTTCAACTGTCTCTGATTCTGAGGGACGCCTCTGATTTTGACTAAAATTTTAGCACTGCCTTTCTTAATCCCTCCTAAAACTATTAAATTTTGGAAAAAGGTTGGTGAACCACAGTTTTATAAATAATGACAATAATCAGAGGTACCGACTTTTTTTACTCCAGAAAATGCATTTCATTTTACATTCTCTTATTCTAATGTCTTATGCTAAAAGTAATAATGTCTTAAAAGTACTCCTGTTGTCCCTGATTATTTCTAGACTTGTCCCTGAAATTGCTGATATTTGTCCCTGACTGGTTGAGAGCTATGTCCGTGAGTGAAAAATGAAGCAAACAAATGTAAAAATCAGACACAAATGCAAGACATGCTATGCTATAGCCAGAAGTAAAAAGAAAAGGTGGAAAACTACATTTGTGCTTCATTTTATTTATTTGTAAACTGCCTGCTTAAGTGACTTGCCTGGTATAAAGCAGATGTGGAAATTGTGGTCATCATACCGAGAACTACATAATAAGATTGTTTATTATCTAATAGACATTAACTAACCCCAGGAATAGACTATCGCACAATATTAATATATCAGCATAACTGGCGCAGTCTCCAAGAGATCTGATTAATTAATAAAAATGCATCCTGAATCAATTGATGCATACATATGGTCGCTAATAAACGGAGGAAAATGTCTTTGAACATCAGTAAAACCTGTATTGCTGTAAAATCACTGATAGTTTATAAATGTGAATACAAAATACTTCAGATACGATGATGATTATTACTATTATTATTTTTATTAACAATCATAATCAATCCCAGACAACAATCATAATAAGTAACAGGCATCCACAGTTATTGTGGTATAAATGAGACGGGTTACCCGTTAATAAACTAGAACATGCAATTTAACAGACTGAAAAAAATGTTGGGCATTAAGAAAATACGAATGAGCAACATATCCATAACAGGATAACAGGTCAGTATTCAAATTCGCGTGTGTGTGTGTGTGTACCTCTATTTTTTTTCAAGTAGTCCAGTGCCTCTTTGTTCGCCACGCATACGTTAAGTAATTTATAGACAATACAGTGATAAGTTTTTACATTAGACATTTCGCGGAAAATTAAGTTATCAAAGCAGCAATTATTTCTCTGGGAGATAAAACTCTCTTTATAGCTGTAACTGTCAAATAGTGCCCCTTTTAGATTTTAATTACCAAATAAAATTAGTCTGCTCTTTCTCGACTGGTTCGTGAGTGGTTAAACACAGCCCCCCCCAATACTGGTGGTCGTCAAACTCTGCTAATTAGCAATGCTGAGAAATTCCAGTTAACAAGGACATTCTCCAAGTCTCGGCAGGATCCCTGCTGCTTGCCTTCATTTCCATAAGAAGATTAAGAGTGGAGAGAGAACACACTCAAATGCAGATGCAGGAAAGAAGCGTTATAATAAGCACGGTAGTTCGCGTTTTCTGTTTCTCACCAAATTGTGAAAATGTTATTAATATTAAGTCACCTGCACTCCGATTGATATACGTATGTTTATTAGGCTTATTTTCCTGCATATGTAACAATTTTCATACTTTATCCCACTCTTTTTCTAGAATCATCAACCCTGTTAATCCTAAAAGTTTTACTATGCATTTCAAATGATTTCCAAATATGTAAGAAAAAAATTAAGTTATGAAAGCATAACTTTCCAATAAAACCTTACCTGTTCGGGTTGTCTGTTCCCGAAATTTTGCTCCCTGACGAAAGGGGTTTTAGTTGAAGTCAATCTAGATAGTAACTGGGAGAAAACTGTAAGTGCTAGGATGAACCTACCATATTATTTTTTAATAAACATATCTGAACTGCTAATAAACATGGAACAAAGTTTGCTTCCCTGTATGTCAAAGTGACAGTAACATAAAAGCACTCTGAATGTGTACATCCTCTTGCTGTTTTACTCTTAATTCAGATATTGCTATTTGAATTGGTGGGTATACGCAGCCCTTGTGGACTTTGCACTTTAATTAATTCTAGCGATATTAAAAACTGGCCTACTATTTTTAAATTCTGAGCAGTTACGCACGACAGATGGTCGTATGACTGTTTCTTAAGCAGCTATGGTAAACGATCACCGAATTATTATTACAATTACTTTCAATACAAACGGTGGGGAGCTTGTAGAGCATATTACAGAGCACACGGGATTTGTCTTATTCTGTAATACAGAAATGCACAAGGCACCCGTTCAGCCAACGCGTTAATCTCATGTGTACGCCTGCAAATTGGAGCTGCTAAAACCAAATAAAAAGTGATCTTTCTCTCTGTCTCTTTCTCTCTCTCTCGCTCTCTCTCTCCCTCTCACACACACACACACACACACACACACACACACACACACAGTCTATGATACCTCTCCATTTTGGCCACAAATTTTGTGCCTATTTTCTCAAGAAATCTTTTTTTTCTCTGGCAAATCTATGAAGACTGAAGTCACCAAATGAAATTTATTTGACTGTCAGATGTCATATACACCAGAAATACACGCAAATGCAAAACCTATTATTTTAGTAATCGTCTAAGTTTATAAGAACAGTATTTAAAATTTGCACCCGAGCAGTATTTAAAATTTGCACCCGATTCTGAGCTTTGTCATCCCATTATTTGTTGGCTTTGCCCATATTTTGCTATCAATAGGTTGAGTGTTATTTCTTTCGTTCTGTCTGTCTCTCTCTCTCTGTGACACTCACAAGCAAACTGACCGCGTGTGTATTGCCTTTAATATTTCCAAATGAATACATACATCTACAACTCTTTTACAACTCAGACCAAATATTTCCCATTTCATTATTTACAATGTGTTCAAAGGGAAAGTTTAATATTTGAAATAATTCCATATATCCATATGTCCCAGGCAGTACCTGCAAAAGCTCTGCTGTGATCAGTGTACCACCCCAGTAAACAAATGTTAAATAAAATAAAACAATCAATTCTGTTTGATTAGCATTTAAATACATAGAAGCATATCTGATCAGTCCGCCTTATAGTCCCCCCCCCCTAGTAATTGATTAGGACTCACCTAACTTTTTTCCACGTCCTCACAAAAGGATGATTGTATTTGTTAGGGTGTTGCGCCCCCCCCCCCCCCCCCCCACACACACACACATACAACATCCAGGACATAGTTGACAAAATCCTTTGGGAAATGCAAGAGTCACCTCAGGTCACTGTGTTCTGTTCAAAAATTTTTTTGAGCATGCACGTATGTATGCATACATGTAGGTATGTATGTTGCGCTAGACAATTACCCAGGTGCATTTCTTCTAACAGCCAGCAGTCGGCACTATTGACTTACAGCTTTGACGCAGGTGCTTTACTAGCCATGTTTTCCTGCATGTAAGTTTCTTTGCTACAACGAACCTCTCAACTCGTAGCATGCAAACAACACAAGACAAGGTTTTCACAGAACTAGGAGGGTATTTCACAATACTACAAACAGCCTGGCAATATCAGAGACTTTGCAACGAGTCAGCTGTCATCAAACAGACTCCCAAGCTATTTTAACAGCTACAGGAAGGAGGCGGAGATACAAGATTTTACTTTTCAGTAGTTGGCGTTTGATAACCTGAAGTCCCCACCAAAGCAAAAACCTTAGACTTGATTGAAGATTACAAGTATATGTGTTCGTTCACATAAGTGATTTATCGGGTGTAGCTTTAGGCGTGTTTTTTATTATTATTATTCAACAAATTCTAACACATGAAAAATAATTAAACGTAGACGACCATTTGTTTGAATTGGGTGCAGTGACAATAGTGGGAGTAAAAAGAAAATACCTATTTGTATATGGCGTGCTTCCATTTCTATTGGCATTGAAGGCTCCTCGTGGAAATCTTTACTTTGGAACAATGGAGCAGCCAGTTTGAATTACGTACGTGCATTGATGAAAATGTGCATCGGGAGAGCATAATACACAGCCGCGTGCTCTTAGTTTGCATACAAATGAAAGCCTTGTCGGCATTATTAATACAGCGAGGAAACATTTTATATTAAAAAAGCGAGAACCGGATGTCTACAAAACATGAACGTTTTATAACAAACAAAAAACTTAGAAAAGTTACCAATCTAACGCGGTTTGTGCCGTAAATTAACACAGTTTACTGCAAAACGTACTATTCTCTTATGTAATATAAAAACTTGGTGTTTTGCAGTTTTCACACTTTTCACAGAAAAAAGCAGCATACAGATGAAAAATCATCGTTTCTGCCCGTCCTCATTTTCGGAGCAATACAAGATATATTTGATTACTAAACTGAAATCAGCTTTAGTGTGACGCTAAACTGCACATTAGTTCATCGTTAAATGTCACGTTATAATCGTAAATGTTTTGCAGATTAATTTCAGAGTTCCTCTGGCGCACGATGTGATGACAACCAGATGCGTTTGATACTGGATGATGTAGGTTGTATGCTAATAAATTAACACAGCCTTCCCGAAAACATAGAGCAGTATATGATGAAACAACAACACACACGATGTGCTACTTCTATTAATTTAAAGTTTTAATATAGAAAAGCGTTTTCTAAAGGCGCTATCTTTTCAAACCTAACAGAGGAGAAATGCGGCATTAAAGAGATATTGACTGCCTTGATTGGCGTTACGGCTGACGGCCCACCTCCTTAGAGCGTGCATGTGCGGGATGGGGAGGGGCATTGTCACTGTTCCAGCCTCTTTTTATGTTAATAGATCTGTGGCTGTCCTGAGTGGAGGAGATCATTGTGTTGTGATTGGTCAGAGGAAATCCATTTATTGCATGTCAGCTTCATCACATGGATGGTTGTCTATTAACTTGTTCAAAAAAGTCTTCGGAGTTGTCAAGGAGCTGTGTGTGTGTGTGTGTGGAGGATCAAAAAAGTGAGGGGGTTGGTTCTTTAAGAGCTGCAAAAGAAGTTTAAAGCTCAGAGAAAGGGAAAGTCAGAGAGCTAAACCAAGAAAACGGAAAGAATATTGAAAACATACAGTGTGCAGGTCTCCGTCAAGTTAACGGAGCTTCGTGAATAGCTTGAAAAGTTGTACGTCCTCCTTGGACGGTTTATTTTTCATTGTAGTAAGTGGTTCGCAGAAAAGCAGGTTGAATGTACAACATGATGGAAACCGAGCTAAAGCCCCCCGCCCCCCAGCCCACATCGGGGGGAACGGGCAACTCCAATTCTTCTGGTACTAACCCTAAGAACAGTCCTGAACGAGTCAAGAGACCTATGAACGCATTCATGGTCTGGTCCAGGGGGCAACGCCGTAAAATGGCCCAAGAGAACCCAAAGATGCATAATTCGGAGATCAGCAAGAGGCTCGGGGCCGAATGGAAACTTTTGTCTGAGGCAGAGAAACGACCTTTTATAGACGAGGCAAAGAGGCTGAGAGCATTGCATATGAAGGAACATCCGGATTACAAATACAGACCCAGACGGAAAACCAAAACACTTATGAAAAAGGATAAGTACACTTTACCAGGAGGACTTCTTGCCCCTGGTGCAAATGCCATGGCCCCTGGGGTAGGCGTCGGGGCAAGCCTGGGCGCTGGAGTGAATCAGAGGATGGACAGTTATGCCCACATGAATGGCTGGACAAATGGGGGCTACGGCATGATGCAGGAACAGCTAAGTTATCCGCAGCACTTGAACGCTCACAACACAGCACCCATGCAATCCATGCATCGCTACGACGTAAGCGCCTTACAGTACAACTCTATGACTAGTGCACAGACATACATGAACGGATCGCCCACCTACAGCATGTCCTACTCTCAGCAGACAACCCCAGCTATGACTCTGGGTTCAATGGGTTCAGTGGTCAAGTCAGAATCGAGCTCTAGTCCCCCGGTAGTGACCTCTTCATCACATGCCAGGGCCCCGCCATGTCAGCCCGGGGACCTTCGGGACATGATCAGCATGTATCTGCCAGGGTCTGAAGTGCCCGAACCCGCAGCCCCCAGCAGACTGCATATGACGCAACACTACCAGAGCGGCCCAGTCCCGGGATCAGCCATCAATGGCACACTCCCGCTTTCGCACATGTAAGACTGGCACGTACAAAACTTTATTCTGTCAGACCTTATAAAATAAGCAAATCAAAATCATCAGCAGAATTAAGTGGACTTCAATTTTATTGGACTATTTTTGTACAGAGAACAACTTTGGGGAGGGAGAGATACAAGAAGAGTTTAGAACTCGGGGAAGGAACATATACAAAACTTTTTTATTAAGTTCTAGTGGAATGCTTGAACTTTGCAGGAAAAAAGTTTTGCTATTGTCTTTACCAGTAATCATAGAGGTAGCCTTGAAATCGGTAAAAAGTAAACATTTTACTATTACAAGCAACTTTTGTACAGTATTTATCAATTGAACATTGCAATCAAAATGTCCATTGTTTGTATACTCAGAAGTTGCCAATTTTTTATATTAGTCTACGTTATGTAGACAATTAAGACAAAACGTTAAAAGTACAGTAGCTACAGCTTGAAAATGACTGAAAATGATGAATTTTTAATTGTGGGTTGTACGAAAGCAAATAGGCTCAGTACTTTTCAAGAAACTGCTCAACAATTTCTTTAAAAAAGTGCAAGTACTTAGGTTGTACTAAAGTCTTTTCTTACTTAAGGCAAACGCAAAAAACGGCCACGCTGGTTCATATCTTTGTTAATTTATAGTAATTTTGTTTCCAAACTTTCATTCTATTCAGATAAGAACATGAAGTTTATTGTGTTTGAATTATTTTCTTATTGTTTGTAATATTTCTGTAAATTTATTGTGATGATATTTTAAGTTTTCCCTCAATTTACGTAGCTGTATTTTAAAAAAAAGAAAAGATTCGGCTCTGTATTTCTTGATCAGCTTGCCGATGCTCCATGTATAAGTATATATATTATATATATTTGGACTAATAACATCCTTATAACAGTTACATTTTTTTTTCAATTTTAAGTTTTTACTCCATTCTGCAGAGTATGAGATGAATAAATTCTTGAAATTTGGACATCCTAGTTAAGCTCCATTGGTGGGTTTATTTCAAGTCTGGATTCACTCGACCAGCAAATAATTTAATGCGTTCATTTTCAGAAACTGTGCTTATTGTAGTAAACCGTGCACCACTAAATGATCGTGTCACAAATGAATGATCGTGTCACAAATGAGAAATATTTGCAGACTGCTACAGTCTTTATGCGATTTTTATATGCAGTTTGACGCCTTCAGGTAGGTCATTCATTATATGTATCCTGCCATGTGTGTTTAAGCTATATAAGTTTTAAATATTGAATGGTATAGTTGGAGCTATACCACTTGTTGCAAATTTAGATGTTTTACTAAATATTTCGGTAGACTAGGGCTGGTTACATTGTAGCTGCTCTAAATGTGGCTGTACATTGTCATTGTAAGTATTCGCTACATGATATGAATCTAATATATAATTTAACGTATAATTATTTTAAAAGTTTTATAAAAATGTTAAACTACTCACACTATGTACAAGCGTTTCAAAATATAAATTTAGAATGTTTGTGTTTTGTATTTTAAGGATTTTATTTCGGTTTCCTGTGCTGCCTTTCTACAGGGTGCTGGAAATTTTACGTGATAGCATGTTGATAAATTCGTGGATGATAGTTACTGGATGTGTGTGCTGCAGTTCTTCTTTCTAAAAGTGATACCGCTTCCAAAAGAAAAGCAGAAGGAAAGAACACGTATTGTAATAGACGTTTTATGTAATTATGTTCTGAAGTACCAGCGAGTTTAACCAGCATTTTGTCTCGTAAAATGATCACCCAAAAGTACAAGAAAACCATGGCATCAGTCAAAGAAGGTAATGTATCAAACGTAGCAGATATATTTTATTTTAATGTTTGTGGTTCTTTTGCAATAGGGATTTTGTTGTCTACAAGCTGTCTGCTCTGCAGAATTAAAATAACGAGTCGATATTTCGATAGCTAATGATAAAGTTATTGAATATTTCTCCAACACATGTAAAAGCTGGTAGAGTACAGGTGGGCTGATTTATTTCATTATGTTTTTTTTCTCTCCGTCTCTTTCCCACTTGTCTCTCTTTCTCTCTATTCCCCTTATCTCCCTTCTTGAGGCGTATGACGTTAACTTATTTCCTTTAGCTCAGAAATAAATGGGTGGCATGTAAATCACCAGTCTGTTTATTTATGTTTTTATTTGCCGGCCTTCTCCAACCCTTTCCTCACTTTGGCCTGCAGTTTCTCAGTTTGTGCGAGCATGTGTGAACGCGCTTGAGCGCGTCTGTCATTGAGACTTTAACCCGAGTGACGGCTGATGCCATACTTGGTTTTGTCTCCAAGTCCAAGTTCTGATGTTCTGTGTCTTATTTTTGGTTTAGAACATGATAGTACGTAGTCTCTAAACAATTTTTCAATAACCTCAGTAAAAATATGTGGCTCAAGTAATAATGAGATAATCATAACAGATAAAGCAAGATAAAATAACGAAATAAAAGTTATAATTTAGTTGACATATTTATTGCTTATCGTTTTCGCCTGAGTTGTGACTGAGTTAAAGGGGTAGCTTTGCTTTCATGGACATTATCTCGCAGTTTAGTACCTTCTAAACGTATTGTGATGAGTGATGCACTGACAAGTGTTTAGCTGAAGAATCAGTTTTCTTGTGGTTTACTGAGAGTATTCGCGTGTTTGGCTGACGTTGCACTGCATTTTCTGTAGATGACATTCAACTGCCCAGAATTTTGAAGAATGTATCTGATTTTTATCTCATATTTTTGCACTCTCCCTCCTAAAATTTTCGATTTTCTGGCAGATCACTAAGGATTACAGTCAGTCAATAACATTAGGCATTAGAGTTTCATAACCCCCCTGCCCCAAATGCATTTTGGTGCAACCTTTCTCTCCTCATTATTTATACTGTTGTCGAAAATTCTGGAGCAAAGAAGTTGAGATGTGTGCTTATATATGAATCCAATAAAAGACACTGGCTCCGGCCTCTTGGTTTCCAATATTCCCGTCCAAATTCAGCACAATTCGCCAAGTTTTGCAATATAATATACAAAATATTTAATCTGCTTTTCACGTTACATGAATATTCAAGATTACAGGATAAAACTGTTTTTAAAATCACATTTTGTTTAATATAGTTTGCAAAGCCTTAAATCAAATACGTTTCCACTTCACAGGCTTTAAAATGAAGCTTTCACCTTTAATTGCATACGTTTCAACTGTTCATAGCTTTGCGTCATATTTTTGTGAGTCACTTGTAAAATATTTGATTTTCTAGTGAATCACTGAGGATTACAGCAAGTCGGTGCTGCCAGACTTCAGTATATTTCTTATCATTCAGAAATTGCTGGTGCATAACCTGTTTATCTACGAACTTATTCAAGTGAATTTGAATCATATTCAAAAATATTCTCATATGTTTTTCCTTTGTGTCCCCCATTATGTTGGGGTTTATCCCTGATTCTTGTGTGAAGAAATTAAGGCATATGTTTAATCTGAATTGATCCGTAGTGATTTTAGATTCAGAACTGCATGGACGCGTTGACGCTACCTGTTTATATACCAATTATGTATGTTAATTGTCACGCTTCTTTAACTCAGATATTTACTTTTTATTTTATCATAACAATGTTGTCAGAGCTGCCATGGATGTTAACTAGAAGGTTTAATGGTGAATATTTATCTGGGACTTTCTGCCAAAGTACCTTAGGATAAATTCAAAGGTTTACTGTTTCCTTAGAGGTGTGCTGCGCTGTTTCATGTTAGAAACTTGTGCTCATAGGTTTCAACGAAATTAGGGATATATCTCAAAATAATAAGGGACAAATCCTGAAATAATTAGAGGAAATATTAATACTATTAACACGAGACAGACTAAGACAATGTGAACTAATAACATTTTCTGAAGTAAAATAAGTATATAACTCTAATTGCTGTCATTGTTTATTAAGTGTAATTTGCCATATTTTCTCTAAAAGTCACCAGTTTTATGGGTGATTAAGAGGGACAGAGCTAAACATTGAGTTAAAATCACGGACTTCTCTGAAAATCGGGGACTGTTGAGGGGCATGCTTATGCTCTACCACGCTTTTCTAAATTCGCCTGAGGCAAAGATTATAGTTCTCCAATGAATTTAGCAAGGTTTTCCAGAGGAAGACTTAACATATTTTGTTGAGCGAGCTGCAGTGATAGATTAACAGAGTTTCTTGCCAAGGCTGAAAAGAAGCTATTACTCTTGTCTCAGGGGAGACATGTGCCCATTAGCAGGCTAAACGAATATTTAACACTACCTCATTCTGGAGTATTAGTGCTGTCAACACTTCACCGTTGGCCTTCCTGGGACTTGGAGACCACTGTTTCACCTGAACTGTTGATATTTACGAGTTTTCTGCTGTTAAGTGGACAAACATTTGTTTTTCTCTAACTACTCGAATCCAGAATCAGTTTAGGTGTAGCCAGACAAGCACAAAGATAACCACAGTGTACAAATTCGTTTTGAGGGGCAATACTTTGTCCCACTCATGGACATAAGTGTCTTTTCTTCATACCTAAAAAATTAAAAAAGAAGTACAAGTGAGATGTCAGAGAAGGAACCTGTCCCAAAGTGACATAGGCTTAAAGTAATGATACTTACCCCCAGTTGCGATGTGCTTAAACGTTCATTGCATGTGTTAAAGTAGTCAGCAATGAGTAGAGGATATATATATATATATATATATATTTTTTTTTTTTTTTGGGTGGGGGGCAGCAATTTAGTAGTTTTGCCTATATAACTGATTCATCTAAAACAGTTTACTTGATATTACGTTCTCACATATAGAATTTAAGGCGCGCGCGTGTGTGTGTGTGTGTTTTGGGTGGTGGTGGGGTACACTGACAGGTAGAAATTAAGAATCTGGTGTACAATTAAAAAGATCATTTGCTACCGCCCATGTGACAGCCGTCAATGGTACGGGTTAACAAGTTATATTTTACTGGGGCCACAGGAAAGCATGCTATGGCCTGTTGAATGTACACATTACATGCAGTCTCGAGGGATCCTGTTGGTTTGATAAAAAATATTTATTTAATGACAATGCTGTCTGTAATTAAAAACGAACTTGTCTTTTTCGGTTTTCCATGTGCCGTCTATAGGTCACCTGCTGTTAAGAAATGAAATGGTTGTTTGGTTGGCCTTGATTTAGTCCCTCTTAAGAATGACTTTTTTAGGCTGCGTTATACAAACCCGGGATTCTCACCTCTTCTTTGTTTTAGCTATCGGTTCAATTAGTGTATCAGATGTCAATCAGAATCTTTGACAAAACTTAATTTGTGGGCCTTAATGAGTGAAACATGCCGCTTTCGGCATTTTCCGACATTGCAAAAGTTGCATTTTCTTTTTTTTTTTTTTTTGGGGGGGGGGGGCAGAAACAAAATGGTACTACTGGCTGAGACACCTGCAATCCTTAAAGTACCGCTACATAACTGCCATGTATCTCTTGCAGGCGCGTAAAATAGAACTCCGGGATACAAAATATATAGTAATTATATAAGCAGCGTAAAATACCTGCAATACTTTGTCAGTGGAGGTGATGTGGGTAACTATAAAACTGGAGGTACAACCTTACCTGCTGATCAAGCAGAGTAAGGGGAGGCGATGATAACACGAGATAGTCAGTGGTGCTGCTTCTTCTCCGTGTTTTGTGTGTGTGCGCGCGCGTTTCTTTGCTTACTGGGTTAACACTACTAGGAAGAGTTAGCTTTTAGTGGAGACAAAACGAACACACATATATATATATGACGGTATATTAAAAAGTATGAAAAGGCATGCAAGGAACAATGAAACTCCCAGGTAAAGACCATAAAATAAAATACACATTTAAATTTAGTTTTATAGTAATGTTGCAAGAAATTGTATTATCTGTGCTTGTGTACTATTTGGGCATAGTTCTCAACCTCCTAGAGTAAGAAATCTGGGCAAAGCCATAAATAATGGGGGAACAAATGCTCAAAATAGCGACAATTTTTAAATATTACAAACTTAGAAAGTTGATACAATAACGTGTTTTGTCTTAGCATGGATTTTCTGAAGGGTATGAAGTCTGAATCTTAAATGCCTGCCATTATTTTCTGACTTCAGTTCTCAAAGATTTGGCAGTGATTTGCCAGAAAACCACAATTTTCTGAGTAACTGGCCAAAAATATGAGGAAAAAATCTACATATTTTGCGAAAATCTGTGCAGAGATGTATGCTGCTTGGGGTAGGTAAAATAAAATTAACGTCTGTATAAAAATTGGAATACACCATAAGTATAAAATATTGAAGACTTGTCGATAGTTTATGGTAGGTCAGAAATTATAACACAAGACGAAGTGCATAATGTATGAGTAACACTGGTGTGAAAAGGTACCTAGAGATGGGTGGAAAAGGGCAAAGGTACTGAGCTAATAGATTTATTGGAGGTTATTGATAAATATGTGACAACACATTTATCACAGGTTAAGTAGCCAGTAAAACAAGTTTTTCCTTGAATTTTAGTAAAATGAGTTTTACACTCATTTCTGAACTTTTCTGAACGTTTATACATTACAGATAACAGGCAGGTACTGTGGAAGAGAGTTGCTGCAGAAACTGAGAAGCAGTTTATAGTTTGGTTACCTAATTAGTTTTCCTACTTAACAGTAGTTTTTATTGTACGATTGTAAAGTTCAGTCAGTGTTGTTCATCAGAAGAAGATTCAAAAGGCAGGGATGTGTGGAATTATGGAGTATAACTGTATATACTTATACTATGTAACGATTTTATACTATTTATTTAAAATACAGCATACACTCTTCAAATATTTTAATCCACTGTGTGTGTAACTAGGAGGCACTCGCAATCAACTATGACCTTTTCTTTGATTGATTAGCTGACCATCTTTGCTGGCAAATCTTTAGAAAAACTGCTTACCATAATTAAACATTCCATTATATATTGTTGCATAATGAAACTGGTTTACAATAAGATGAGGCAAACTAGTTCACTGAGGGAAAAGTTTGCTACCGATCCGGTATGTAGCGAAATCTGGTGCTGTTATTAAAATAAAAAGAAAGCATTTTCAGATATAAGGTTTATATATATATATATATATATATATATATATATATATATATATATATATATATATAAATATATCATGCACAGAACGCAATTATCTGCACATTCGACACACTTGTATGTAAATGTGTGGGGGCTGCTTACTGAGAAATGAGAAAAAAAGATATGACAGTATGAAGACAGGCACTGGGAAACAAATAACTGCTACAACAGGGAGGTAAAATACACCATTTAGGGTTGTGTTTTTTTTTTGGGGGGGGGCGGTCTAAAAACTGTGTAACAGAGAGCAGTAAAGTATGTTGTATCATGTTTGTAGGTAAAAAGTTGTATAGTATTACAGGAAAAACTCATCAGCTAATATAAGGCCTGATTTATGTATAGGTACAGTGAGACAAACAACAATAACAATAATAATAATAACTCTTATTCCACCAGGCCATATCATGATGCCTTTCATTCACTGATTACTTACAACACCAGTTTTCAAGTGGAAGACGAGATAAAAGAGGTAGCTAAAAGATTGTTTTGCAGAAGGATACCACTAGGAAATTAGAAAGGGTCGCAGTAGGTAGACAAATTACGTACAAAAGAGAAGAAAACGCTAGAAGTACACAGTGCAGACCAATACAGAACTGTAAAAATTCCAAGTTGCTTGTTTTCCAGCACACAAATGTATACAACAGAAAACATTTTGAGAAACCTTACTACTTCGTTGTTACCTTACTTTATTATCAAATCTAGGAGAGTATTAGCTACCAAATACTGACTTCAGCATTTCTCTTGCTAGAAAATATCTGACTTCACTAACGCCAATCAAAACCGTATGAGACTTCCCCTAAAAGCCAAGCAAGGCAAACGTGTATGTACGAGTGTGTGCATGTGTGTGTGTGTGTGTGTGTGTGTGTGTGTGTGTGTGTGTGTGTGTGTGAGAGAGAGAGAGAGAGAGAGAGCGATGGGGGAGAGAACAAAAACAGGTTCATGGATGCAGGCACATTCTTCCGGTTTATGAAGTTTAAACATGAGGTTTGGTTTTCCTTTTTCTTTTTTTTTCTTTCTTAATTTGTCTTTCTTTTTCTGTTTTTTTTTTTTCATTCCTTGTTTCATTGTCCTTCCCTTTTACGCATACGAGCACTCGTTTGTCTTTTTAGTAGTTCCATTGGTGTGCGTGTGTATGTTGATATTTTTCCTTGCATCTGCTGGCACTGGTGGTTGGGGGCAAGGGTGTAGCCAGGCATACTCGTTGTACTCTACTGAACTTGTTTTTTCTGAGCATCACGTCAACGTGTCTGTTTTTTTTTTTCGGTACTATGTCTATAATTGTCTAAACGTACGCCTTTAACAACAGGTGCAATACCGCTAATCTAAAACACTATTTTTAATAGTTTTAGGGGAACAGCTGATAATGTTACTTACATTTAAGTGCTTGGGGGCAGCATTTTAAGAGATTGGTCACTTTTTAAGTGATAGGTGTGCAAGACCGGGTATCACTAACAGTTTGTGAGTATACAATGGAATTTACTTGCTACAGCCCTGGTTGGGGGTGGGGTGGGGGAATGCAGAACAGCAGTCAAAACTACTGGGTGCCGGCTATTCGTGTGGCGCGATTTTCATGTTAAACCTGGTGTGAATAGGGTTGCCACCTTTTCAAATGTCCAAAGTGGGACATTTTTGGTACAGACGTCAAATTTTGCAGGGCGAAACATACCCACGACCAGTACAAAGGACAGAACTTCACTTTTTTGCCTAAATAAAAGCTTATTCTTGAATCATTTTAGTTGCTTATTCTGTTTATTATAACATTTAGGTGTTTCAGATACAAAATAACTGTTTTATGCAACTATTAAATAAAATATAGGAAATCATTTTGTCCTAAAATCTCAGGAAATTTGCAATTTTTACAATTTTTTTGCAGGACACAACTGCCCAAAGAGGGTCTGTCCCTCGCAAAGTGGGACAGGTGGTAACGCTAGGTGTGAGTACCTTTTCAATAGTCCACTTAGGTGAAATTCTTGATGCACCAAAATGGGCAAACGAGATTAGGTTAGAATGGCGCAAGGTTGTAGAATTACAGTTGTTTATTTTGTTTCCCATCACATTAAGCTTTGGATGCATAATTATTCTTTTCTCCAAGTAAATTAGACTTAGAAAAATATTTCTTGCCCTAAAAATCAAATGAGACCTGCAATACACCATCCTCTTTTAAGATAAACCCGTGTGTACCGTCTGCCACACTGCACAAATTATAGTTCATTCATTGAGGTTGTTGTAATTGTATCCGCCTTTAGGCCCAGGTCGTGGCTGAAAACATAGCTCTCAACCTTCCATGTCCAAAATGAGGAACACTAACCCTCATAATGTGGAACAAATGGGTAAAATGTGGAACACATACTAATGGCTTACTAACAACTTTAACTAGGAAGGTCATAATAGGATGGTTAAAATATGCTGTTTTTACTTATAAAGAAGATCTTTTAATGAATTAATATGATTAATTTCTATTTACAATGGATTTCACTTAAAAAATCATAACACTGAATGTGTGACAGTCTTTCAATGTGGAACTCTGAGGAATTTCGAGGAACATGAACTTTTTAAGACCCCAAATGAGGTACGTTCCCCGTAATGAGGTACACTTGAGAGGTATCGCTGAAAAGAGCCCTCAAACTAGTTTACCTTACGTAGTCGGTTAACATATGTAAATAAATGAAATAATGCCCATACAGGTACTGACCTACGAAAAGGGGAAATGTGATAACCACACATTTATAAAACAAAGTTAAAAAGTTAAAAGTAAAATGTATACACTTCTAGCTATAAGGCTGTAAGTTACCCTTATAAATACCGTGCATAAGCATAAGCAGCGAATTCCTATTATTCAAACTAAATTATAGGGTGCTTGCTGTGTTTGATTCCTGCAGTGAGAGTGTTTGGTGAGAACTTCTTAACGTTTTTTGCTTTGTGCATGAAGTGGGTGTACTATTTTTCAAAACTACAGATGTTGCACTATGTAAGTCTAAGTGTTTTACCTTTTTCGAGTAGGTCTCCTTATATTACAGAGAAACGATTAAATAAGTTGTTTTTGGTGTATTCTGTTTTTCTTACATAGAAAGCAGTTTGAGGAGGTCTCAAAATGCTGTCCATAACTGAAATATTTAGAAGTGGAAAAAAATACGCAACAGAGCATTGCTACTGTAGACATTAATATTTCTTATTTTATTAACCTATCTGCTTATTTGATATGATTTTTTTAAACTACGTACAAAATATTTGTAATGTAATAAATCAGAATGTGCAACCGCTTTAGCACTATTTTCTTAATACGTTCTTACAGTGTGAGGTAAAGCGTGAACCTTTAAATTTACACAAAGGTTAATACTATGTTTATTGATGGCGTTTGTCATAAGAAAAGGTTGGCCTCATAATCAGGAGGACTCTTTGAATATACCCAAGAGTGTAATCAGATTTCTCAGTCCACCCAGGCACATTTTCTTTATCCTGGGTTGCTCTCAGAAAAAAAAAATACTTATAGATATATATGATTTATAAAGTCACTTTGAATATGAGGTGGGGGTAACAGTGCAAAGTGTGTGTACAAAATATATGTCTGGCTACACCCATACGTTACAAAGTTCATATAATAGAAGGGAAGTGCGTTGTGTCTTGGGACAAATTTACCCCTGCTGCTTGCTATATTTGTTCAGTGTAGAGTTATCAACTATCCCATTTTACACAGGACATTCGTTATTGGGGCAATTGTATCCTGACATTTTAGGACAACACTTCTTTCCCACGTTTCCCCAAATAATTGCATAAACAATTGCTTTGTATTTGAAACACTATGTGACATGAAATAACAGAAACGCGTCAAACTACAAAAATGAGGTTTTGGTTTGTCAAAAAAGTGAAGTTCAATCCTATGCACTTTTTGTGGGTATGATTTGTCCTGCAAAATTTTATGTTTCTATAAAATTGTCAGACTTTGTGCATCTGAAAAGGTGTAATTTCTAAGTATGGTAGTTCATCTTGAAAATATTTTGTCAGGTAATCCAAGCTTCAGTGGTGGTTGTGGTATTCAGAGAGACTTAAATTATGCTTTCTTGCGTTTCTGCTAAGTCAAACAATAATATTTTCAGAGCGACTGCAATACTTAAACTGTATTAGACGTGAATTATTCCTTTTAACATTGTAATAACACTTGCAAGATTATTTAGTCCACCCCAACATTGACACAGGTTTGTTTTTAAACCGGTTTCCCAGCATCAGCTGGGAAAGACAGGCCTGGAAATGAGCACTCCTTCACAATCACATTGTTGTAAATAGAAAGCTACGCTTTTGTCCCTTGCATTAAGTCACTTTGCAAAGTTAGATTACAATAATGAAAGTTATTTCCTTTACGTTAGACACCCTTAGTGCTAAAAATAAATACAACTGTCACATTTCAGAACATTTATGTGTCTGAACTTTATGAACTCTGTATATCTGATCAGCAATCCAAACTTTTATATTGTTTGTTGGCAACCCAAAACTCAGCTAAACTGTTCAAACAATGGTGAGAAACCGCTGGGCTTAGAGTAGCTCTCATT
The DNA here is from genome assembly GCF_019279795.1 of Protopterus annectens. Lineage (NCBI taxonomy): Eukaryota > Metazoa > Chordata > Ceratodontiformes > Protopteridae > Protopterus > Protopterus annectens. The sequence goes on along the minus strand of NC_056734.1, from coordinate 323,334,171 downwards.
TGAAAAGCAACTCTGTCTTTTGTTTTTCACTGTTTTGTTTCTTGAACGTATCATTATAAAACTTCATTTTTATTTCCCCAATTAGTTAGTTTCAGAGTATTGTTAAAACCTAAAAATGTCAGCACAGAGCCTTTGATTTTGAAGAAAAGTTAAACAGTTGATTCCGGTATTTAAACAGTGTAACAAAGTTGACGGTGACGTCAATATTCCTCGACTGTCGTTCCCTCAAGTGAAAAAGTAGCGCTTCGCTATTGGAAAAGTTTTATTTTCTTATCTGTCTTAAAATTACATTAATCTAACAGCACACGTAGTTTTACATGGCCGTATAGTCCCCCACAGAAACAAATTTTGTTAACAAACTCCTTTTAATGAAAGTTAATTCAACACAAAAACAGAGCAGGTGTGTCTTCTTAAATAGACTTCCGGTCATAATATATAATGAATAGCTAGCTGTCACGATTTCAGAAACGCTAAGTAATAAACAGGTCGCATCATTAATAAGTGTTTAGTACTCCCGTGCAAAATGTTACTCAAGGCCGAACTTGAGAATTGAGCATAACTTATTTTGTGCTACTGTCTGATTTGCATTTGATGATTACTGTATGGCACAAAGGGACTAAGCTGCAGAAAAAAAAAGACTAGATTTATATTTTTCCTTGGTCATATTCTTAACATATCTGTTACAATAATATAACCGTATACAGTGGATTAATATAATACTACCAAGTAACACACATATTGGTCTGCATTAAATATCAGCAAATAATTACAAGGTGTTAGGGGGAAGTGCGAGTAAGATGTAGAAGACATAAAAAGGAGTCAGACATGCAGAGTTTAAAGTTTGCCGGGCTAATTGATCCTTAATTTTATGTGAAGTTGTTGGTTAATAGTTTGACAGGTTTAAGCTATGACTGCCCTAGCAATAACATTGCCGATATACTATGATCTATTACACACACACACACACACACACACACACACACACACACACACACGTCTGTGGTACCCTGCCTTTTTTTGTTAAGTACGTTATCTGTAGTAACTTGCATAAATGTTAATGACAAGTGGAAAGGGAATGTTCGTCGTACCTGCTTCCCAGATGCTTTAGAGAGCGAACAGGGTATAAAGAGTTGAAAAATGTAAAAATTAGCAGTGGTGCAAAGTACATTGCACGCCAGTCAGTTTTACAGATGAGATTGTACTCCTTTCGTCAGAATAATTTAAAGTCTGAGTACCAGAAAAAAATATTTCATTGAGAAATGCTAGTGGACGCAGCTGCACCCGTGCTATGCCTATTTTTGTTTGTGCGCCTAGTTTTACTTTAACACAGAAATGAAGGTTCATAAAGCTACAATGCATGCTGTCACAGTTGCAGGGAAGGAGGAAGTAATTAAAGTGTTTTAAACAAGAAGTCAGGCCCTCCTGAGAGCTTATCTTCTAAGCCCAGACTCGCAGCGATGCTATAATATGTTAATATAGACAGTGACGCAATACCATGCAGTTATTAGGACTGAGTTTGGAAATTAAGGAGCTTTCTTCGTCAAAGACAAAGAAATGGATATTGACATTTGCTAATTAGTTTTATTTATGAATATTGCAGAAGACAGGAACACAATTCTACAATTTAGCTATTTAAAGCAGGTCGCACCAAACACTTAAAATGGGAGATTATTCACAATCATAAATAAATGTATGTTAGGCAGAGCACACTGTCTGTTAAGATGGTAAAGGAAAAGCATCATTTGGAATATGTCACTCTTTTTTAGTTTTTTATGAAGTCCTCCTTTAAATTTCATAACTTACACGCACCTCCCAAAATAATATAAAAATAAAATGAAGTGATACAAAATGCCCAACAAAGGGCAAAGAGGAGACATTTTAAGTAAGGGGCCCTATTGACTCGAAGCCTTCTCCACTCAAACCCTTCTGTATTGGAAATCTATAATTAACCCTTGAAGCCATATCGGTGGGACTAAAAGAAGTGAACTAGCTTATATTTTCAGAAAAGAAGATGTTTAAGTACCAGACACTATACAGTTAGTGATAATACATTTTTATTATCTTTCGAGCTTAGTAAAAGTTTAAATAACGCAGGTACTTTGTATTGCTTTGGTTACAACCATTGCATAAATAAAACAGATCTAGCAGGAGTGAGGATAAATCTAATACTGTGAATCAGTGAGCAAAGCCTGAATAGTCACAATTGGGAGTTATGCTTATTTGCATTTTAGGGGCGTTACCAGAGATTTGTATGTTGCTGCTAGGCACAGTAATTTTGTCCCCGCCAAGACCACCCAATATTTAAAAATACACGTACTCTCTAAATGCTGTCAATGATGTACTTAAGAAATGTGCAAATAATTTTCAGTAGTTTCCCCTTGCAACCACAAAATGCTGTTTTTAAAAGTTTTCACATTTCCAGGCGTACTGTGTGTATATGCTGCACACAGGTCTAGAGATAATGGACTTTTTGAGTTCTAATATTGCTGAATGAAGAACAAAAATTAAGTATGAGTGCACCCGTCTACATTGCGTATTTATTGAACTGCTCTATTAATGTAAATGAGAGATTGAATGTGTGTGTTGGGGGGGGGGGGGGGGGGCTCTGACAAAGAAATCTTATTGTCCTCTGACTTGAGTCGTGCGATTTGGTGTCCTGGGTTCCTTATAAACCTGAGTTTCCACAGACCAGGACAAAGAAGCCTTCTTGCAGGCAACTATTCATTGCGGCAGTCACCAACTGGACTCTGGTGTTGTTTTGCTGAAAGTTCAGTAATGCGTGCAGTGTGTGTGTGAGAGTGAGACGGAGAGAGAAAAAAAGAGAGAGAGAGAGATTCATGCAGCAAAAAAAAAAAAATCTTATTGAAATAATTATGGCACTGGCCCCCACGCTTGTGGTTAATGTGGTTACACACATTTAAGCATGCAGTGAAATTTTGCATTATTTAAATTCAGTGGGAATCGGAAGTTATTTAGGCCAGCAGGTAAGTAATTGCAATTTAAAGATTATCATTCCACTTTAAACCCCTCTTTTAGCTGAAGTGGTTCTAGTTCATTAGTCTATGAGCGGTGATGGCGGTTGTCTGGTGACTGTGGATAAAGAGAGGGTTGTCTTGCAGTTACGTGTGTGTGTGTGTGTGTGTGTGTGTGTGTGTGTGTGTGTGTGTGTCTGTATAGTTGTGCGTGTGCGTGCGCGTGCATTGTTATGTATGGCTACACTGTAGAAAAGTATACCGATTTAAGCCTCTTGTTGTCTCTTTTTACTTAATAAGTTTGTTGTTAGTTGTCAACAAGTTTTTCATAGGTTCATAGATTAGTAAGTACTAGGCTACCTCCCTTTACATATATTTTTTAAGCCTAATCAATTAGCCCATTTGAGAATCAAACTCTACAACGTGTCCATTATGCCAGCCTTCTGAACCTGTACGAAGACTGGTAAGGATGGAAATGAACTAGGATGTATCAAACATCAAAGATAATGCAATGAAAGAGTGCAGTTTTGTGACTACTTTGCCAGACATATAGCTCTCAACCAACCAGGACAAATTTCACAGAATCAGGGACAAGTCAAGAAAAAATCAGGGACAATCAGGGACACATTTAGAATATTAGTGCTATTAACTTGAAACACTGACATAATCGGAGCATATGAATTAATATACATTTTCTGAAGTAAAAGAAGTCTATAACTGTTAATTATTGTCATTATTCATTAAGTGTAATTCACCAGCTTTCCTAAAAATGTCACTAGTTTTAGGCGGGATTAAGAGGGACAGAGCTCAAATTTGAGTCAAAATCAGGGACAGTTGAGAGGATGAGAAAGTTACAAATTTTCAGTGTCACCCTCAAGGTGTGCCATATTAGGATGTCTATGTGGAAGGTACACAATGGTAGGGTCATTTGCTACTGTATGTGTGTGTGCATCTGTGTTTGTGCTTGTGTGTCCGTATCTGTGTGTCTTGGGGGGGGGGGGGCGTCAGTAGTGTTGTGGCACAACTGGCAACCACGTTTTTTCCTAGTCTCTGTTAACTGGAATTTCATTGGTTGTGTAAAGGTTTGTGGATTGTGAAGACATTCGCTCTTTAATTACTAAATAACAAAATGCTTAGTTTACAAGCACCTATGTTGCCTTTCAGAATATTTTTCTGTGCTGTACAAAATGAATCATTTTCCTGATCTACTGCAGGAGCTCATGAACTGAGGAGAGAGGGTGGATTTTAGAGTTAGTGTGTTTGTTTTTGTGTGTGTGTGTGGGGGGTTACAATAGACCACACAAGACTAATTGCTATAGTGATAAAAGTTCTGCTTTCATGCCTATTCTTTCCAGGGCAGAACTTAAATAGTAGCAGTAGAGATACTTGCTATTCATATTCTTGCAATTTTAACTTGAATACTGCCATCGTTATTTTATTGATAATCTAAGATAAATATTAGCCTCCGTGTATATTATAGATCGAATGAGCTTGACTCTATTAAAATTACGCCAGCCTTTAGCGAGGCAGTTCACACTTGGAACATTTTCACCAGACTTTAAAACCAAATTTCAGCCACAGAACATTACACTGACTCAAACTGACCATTTGTTTCCCCTTACACCTGTTGATAAAGTTCAAGACAATTTACTGAATATTTGCGAGCAAATGCGCGTGCGTGTGTGTGTTTGTTTTCGGATCGTGGTTATAATGGATTTTTTTTTCAAGCTCGACTTGCTTGACAAACACAAAAGATGAGTTTAATATGTATTGATATTTTAGAGTAGCCAATTAGCATGTATTTGGAAGGCGGGAGGAAACCGGAGTATTTACAGGACTATAAGAAAGTGTATAAATTACAACTTTTTAAAAACTGTAGGTTTGTCATCATTTACTTGAGTATTACCTACCCAAGAGAGTAACTTTGCAGTGTCAATGCATATAATTATTACGTCCTAACGCAATGATCCAAGGTAATATATAGGTTCATACTAGGCTAACTGCCTTTGCAAGCTTAGCCAATTATCCCTTGTGAGACTTAAACCTTGCATTTGTAAGGCTAACACCTTAACCATTAGACCACCCTCCCTATATATATATACATATATATATATATATATAGAGAGAGAGGGGGGGGGAGAGAGAGATGCTCTTTTAAAGAGTGGGAGCACATCATAAACTTTGGACATAAACTACAAAGACAATGCTAATACACAAAAATAACGGATTATTGAAAGCGAAGTGATTAATTGGCAGAAGTCACCCACAATCTACCTACCCCATACTAAAGGTACATCTGGATAAACTGTTGGAACTGATCAGAAGTAAACGTATATATTATTTTTTTGCACCCATTTCAGCATCCGATCTTACCCAGTTTGCTGTATAAAAACTGAAAATAATCCTTCCATCTTACCCAGTTTGCTGTAAAACTGAACATAATACTTCGGTCTTACCTAGTTTACTGTATTAAAAACTGAAAATAATGCTTGCAGGTTAAATTACTTGGCTTGAAAATGTAGAGTTCTTGTAGCAAACCATTCCCTTGCCGCCATCCCCGTCAAAACCTTTCTACCTTTTTTCTCCCTCTCACCGTCTTTTTTTTTCAGCTCTCAGAGTCGAAACTTTCCCTTTTCTTCTCTTGATCTCCATTCAGTACGTTTCAGAGTGTTGTTCCAATGACTTTTCTCAAACAAAGGTAGAATAATTATTACGTTGCATTGCTAGAGCAGCAGCTAATGAAATAAACCACATCTGGAAAGTTTTGTGTTATTCTTGGTTGCAGACTAAATTGTGTTACAATTTCCTCAGCCTTCTTTTAACAAAATAAAAGAAGACTGAAAGCAAGAAAATAGCACACACTCAGCAAATAACACAGGTTTTGCTTAACTCAGATGTCTGGACGTAACTTTGCAATGCATAGGCTACTTGAATTTGTAATAAAACAATTTACAACACATGTAAACATTAACATATAATTGACATTGCTGTTATATTCCTAAATCTCAGACCGCATTATTGTTTTTTTTTTCTTTTTTTTTTTTTGGGGGGGGGGGGGTGCAGGAAAATCACAATCACAAGACAAATATAACGTTTGAATTTATTTTTCCCACCTAATTCAAGCAGGAGCAGGCTCATAAAGTAGTGCTGCAGTCATATGATACTTAAAGGTATTAAGTTTTAAATTCGGTTCTTTGTTATCTTAAAGGCAACAATGCAGTCCATTATTAGTTTTTTTGCTAAACAGCAAAGCAAGTCGCTCTTTTGTTTATAGTCCAGGTCAACGGGATTGACAATGGTATAGTCAGAAATGTTTATTTTGTACTCTGACCTCACTCGCATTGTTCCCCTTCATTTGAACTAGATGTACATTGCAGATGTTGCTCGTGCAGACTGAGTAAATCTTCATCTCACTTTTAGCCGCTGCTCCTTAAAATCTTTAAAAAAGTCATTGAGTAGACCTAGCCACACATTTACATCACTGGCTTGGCTTTAATAGTAAGGTTTTCATTCTGCTTATTTTTTAAGGAAAGCTTTTGCTGATCACTGTTGATGCAAGTATAGCTATCTCAAGTAACTTTTAACTGAAAAGAAAAATAAAAATCCGCGCGGGTATGGACTTTGTCCTAGCCCCCCCATACACAGCGAGAGGGGGAGTCAAAATTTATCTCCAGATCCAAACATCAACTAATTTCGGAAGGAAGGAACAGAACTCATTGAATACAGTTCCTACACGCTGTCACTGTTTTACTTTCATGGCAGGTCTTTCTCGTTTTCATTTCAGCACAGTAACTGTTCGTTTTGAGCTTATGCATCCTTAGTGATTTTGCTTTAAATGTAATTTACTCCAAATGTAGCAATTTTAGTCTATATCTTAAGAATTATTCATGAAGATATTTGCGATTTTTTATGACAGAGCTGTAAGTAGTAGCTATATAACCAGAACCACAAAAGTTTTGCAAAATATTCATTGTGTATCACAGTGATTGCCGGATTTTCCACAAACTTCATTGTCGAAAGGAAAACTTTGGTGAAAGTGCCTATAGAAGGTCTACTCACCACTTTATCAAAACGAATAACAATAACGACTGTCAAATGTGAATGTTTTAGTTGGGTCACTACCTACAGAAACAGGATATTAATAAGAAAGTTATTTACTGAGTCATAGAAGGTTGCTATGTATATCTCTTAGGCTAAAACACCAAAATTCTGAATTTGTACAAAAAATCCTTTATTTTCAACTTTAACTTGAACAAGAATGCAATGTGTTCCAGAAATTCCAGACGGTGACTACTGACATAAAAAAAAAAAAAAAAAAAAAACAATGATATACGAGTCCCTCATATGCCTCTCACTCAAAATTTTGCTGTCAAATTACCTCCTAAAGCAGGTGATTTTGGGAGAAAAGGTGGTGGATTACATTTAATAAATAATGGCAACATTTAAAGCTATTGACTTCCTTTACTCCAGAAAATGTATGCTAATTTACATTCTGTTATTCTGTCAACTTTTCATGCTGATAGTAGTGATATATATATATATATATATATATATATATATATATATATATATCATCTCTTTCTCTCTCTGTATATATATCTATATATACAGGTATATATCTATAGTTTTATCGGTAATTAGTCTATCTCTGTATATATTTAATGCACACCTGCATGTATATAAACATGTACTCACCCATTCACAGATGTTCAAAATACAGAGATACACAGAACAAAGCATGATGTAATTGTAACATACAGCATCCCAGTTTTAAGAATTATTTAAAATATTTTTATTTGCAGCAGCAATAGTTAACATATTCACTTTGACAAAACTTACAGGTACAATAGTAGCACAGTAAACCTCGTGTTTTTTTGGACAAAACAAGGACTATGGACATGAGTTGTGTCCTGTACGCCCCACTAGTAGAGTGAGGTATAAACTCAATAGAAAATGAATAAAATCTTACCCATTTTATGAAAAAAGTGGGTTTCCAACAAAGTATCCTCAATCCCATCAGAGATACTTATAGAACAGATGTATTTTATTCATGGGTCCCTTTCAGTTACTTGTAAACTGGCAAAGAAAGACTTAAAGCTTTTTATTCCAGAAAACAAATGGGTATGAAAAACTTTAAAACGAATGATCAAAGTGCACAGTGGGTATGAAATGCTGCAACTGATTGCAGCACGCACACATAAATATAAATATATATATATATGTATGTGTGTGTGTGTGTGGTGTTTCATTACAAACACACACACACACACACACACACACACACACACACACACACACTCGGCTATGTATGTATAAAATATCAGTGTGACTGGCATAAAAAGATACCAATGCTTTGTGTCTGATTTGTTACCAAATATCATTCTGTATTTCTAGGCCTAATTCTCCTATTTTGAGATGCAAACTGTGTAACCCTAAGCAAGTCAGTTAACTGGACAAATCTTGTGGGACACTTTTGTAATAATTAAAGTGTTTAGGGGAATTACCTGATTATCTCATTAAAGAAACATAATAGCAAGCGTGATGTATTTTTATATATGCCAAATGAATTTTATGTGAATTGTGAAGAAAATATCAATATTTTGCATCTTAACCATACATATGAACATAAAAACAAATTCAGAATCTCCCAAACTTACTACAAAATATAGGCAATTTAATATATGGTGACTATTTAGACTTTTTTTTTTAATTTGAGAATTATATACTTCAAGAAAAAAAATCCCCAGAACACACAGAGCACAACTATTGACATAAAGCAGATTCCATAGTCTTCTCTTTCCCTGCAGAAAATCATATTCATTATTATGCTGGCCATGCTGCAAATACCATGGTCATGCTTAAAACATCTCAGTATGTTGAAATACAAATACCACTTCTAATGGCAAAACTCCTTCTCAGTCCGCAAGATAGTTCATAAAGTCTTCAGTCCAGTGCTAAAAAATTGAATGCCTAAGGTAGTGTAATGTTCAATGGAGTGAATAACCCAATTTTACTTAAAGAATTGGCGGTCAGTCATGAGTGTCGAAGAAGGCAGGAGAGTGGCATTGAACGCACTGAGATGACAACAGTTGACAGTACACCCTGACTCCATGTAGACAATGGGAAAACGGGCTTGATGATGATGATGACTTGACTGCTGTTTCTCTTCTCTTTAACGCTATTTGAAAAATTTTTTTGCATTAGGATATTTCAGAATAGGTGTGCACGTGTGTGTGTGTGTGTGTGTGTGTGTGTGTGTGTGAGAAAGAGTTCTATCCCAGTCAAGTGGAGTACAGGTCGACTAGTCCCCTTGAACAAACTTGATTAAAACTTTATCATTATTATTGTTTTTAATTCTGCCCATAGGAGAAGTTCTACAAAACATTTCCAGTTTACCAAAATCGATTTTTAAATATTTTACTTCAGCAGTTTTATTATAACTTCTACTAATGAAAGGCATTGGTAGTGTATATAGCTACATAATAACTGCTATATATAATCAAACAGAAGTCCTGCTGAAGGTACATAAATAATTACTCTGTATATCTTTAATAGTGGTTCTAAGATAGCCTATTCATGTTTATACTCTTGTCATATTCAGATGTTATTCTATCAGTTTTACAAAATTTCTTTTATTAATTTTATTACTATGTAACATTATTCCTACAATGAACATGCAGATCATAATTAACCAACATAATATAATTAAAACATCAACTATAATGATAAGTGATACAATATCATCATAAATCACATTCACTGTCCAACAAGATTTTGTCCCCTATTTTTCATTTACTTGATAATTTCATTTCTTCCTAATAACACTATCTGTTCCTTAGGATTTATCCTCCTTACCACAGTTTCATCCATCAGATTTTCTTCCTCTAGCTGCCATCACCTTTTCATTAATGATCCTGTAATAAATTTGCCATTCACTTAACCTTGCATGGGAACTTATCTGATTTCCCTGTATTATTAATCTGTTTTATTCACTAGCATTATAAACCTAACGAAAAGCACATTTCCCTGGAGTTGTTTCCCCCATTAATACTATGCATAGCACAGTAAAACTCACACATTAAGGAGCCGTTTTCTTCATAGCTACATTCATATAGTCTCCAGTCTCTATAATGTCTGCAGTTTACTTTGTAAACAGATTGTATGGGCTATACTAGTCTGCTCTTCACCACATCCTCTGTAACATCTCACTGTCCAAGCATACCAAGCTTTTATGGCTTCTAGGAATAATAAGATTTAATGTAGGACTCTTAGATAGTTTGGGTCTCAACTTGATAACATATATTTAAATTTTTTTTAGTTTTGACTAATTACTTATTTCCCCCATAGTTCTCTAACTTCCCTCTTTCTGCGCTTGTCACCCCACAAAGATATATAGTCGAATATGCTTTCCATCCTACCAAGACACCTGTAAATAAACCAGAATGTGTGCTTTTATCCATCATGTTTTGTTTTTGACACCCACGCATTGCCTCCATTTTTCCCCATTTGTTTAATTTTCAATCACAGTCCACACCATGTAGAATTCCTACAACAACTCCCATTAAAATGTGTAGGGTGCATCTCTTTCTCTCTCTCTCCCCCTCTCTGCAAATAATATCTCTTTTGTCATTCCTGTGTTTTAAATCCCATATCTTCATTCATATTCCCTCTTTCCATTTTTAACACATTTCTGCTAAAGACTGATATTTTTTTAAAGATTTGATGTGTCACTCTGTTGTTGTTTAAGATTAAAACTATTCCCAGCTTGAACTATAGAGTCTGTGTACTGATGTCTCTCCCAGTGGGTTTTGCCACTTGTGCATGCAGGATGGTTGTATATGATGGTTCTGATACATAAATCCCATAAATATATATTTTCTATACTCCTACGTATGATTGATCCACTTAAACATTGCAAATGGAAAACATTTTCAGGAAAAGCACCTAAAACAGAATGAGTTCACAGTTGTACACGCCTGACCTCTAGCCAGTGCTTCTATAGAGTTTGTGTGTTCTCTCACTGTCTCTGTGGGGTTACTCCCTCCTCCTAAAGTCATGATGAGTGCTTCCACCTCAAAATCACATCATAATGGAGTTGTGGGCACAGATTCTAGATAGTGCTTATAGGGGGAAGAGTTGCACAGACCAACCACTTTGGGCATCAGCTATGATGTACAGTATCCTCTAGAAATGAGAACATGGATTACAGACTGTGCACGTGTTAGGACTGTCCACTCATTGGTTTAAACATTTGCTTTAGATGATATGGTTGTGTTGATCTGAAACAGAAATAATTTTAAAATATGGGTTTTCATACAAGAAGCTGATTCTATTTTCAGGCTAACTGACAAGATAATTGGACAATAAAGAATCATAGTTTACCCATTGCATGTTCCATATGTGTGAGAAGTAATGGATGAAGTGAGGTTTTGGTTTTATACTTACCCTCCTGTGTTTTGTGTGTGTGTGTGTTTTGTGTGTGTATATATATATATATATATATATATATATATATATATATATATATATATATATATATATATATATATATATATATATATATATATATATATATGTGTGTGTGTGTGTGTGTGTGTGTGTGTGTGTGTGTGAGTGTGTGTGTGTATCAATCAGTTGCACCAAACATCAATGGCAAAATGTTGACAACACAATATGGATATGCATCTGTGCATTTTGCACAGATTAGCTTTGGAACAAGCAAAGTTAATAACGTTTTTGCAGGGGGAGGACCCCTGAATACCCAGCTCCTGCTAATTATTCATTCCAAATCTAAGATTGCACAGTCTTCAGGGAAAAGGCATACTCCTTATCCTTGGGGATTGTGAATCTCATGCGCCTGTTGATTATCTGTTCTGTCACCTAAACCATGTCAACCAAACAGAGGTCAACACTAAAGACTTCAGATTTTAAGCAATACTCCCTTTATATATATATATATATATATATATATATATATATATATATATATATATATATATATATATATATATATATATATATATATATATATCTATATATATATATATATATATGTATATATATATATATATATATATATTTCATAAATATTTTTATATTAGTAAGAGAGAAAAAAAAAAAAAAATATATATATATATATATATATATATATATATATATATATATATATATATATAATGTATACTTATGGTTGTATGTTGCTGCATCATAATTATGGAAAATTGAACAGCATATGGTTGAGATCATATCATTAAAGCTCTGTAACTTTGAAAGCTAAAGAAAATAAAACGTAATTTTTTCTAGGCAAAGCCCCACTGCACTTACAGCTCCCCCCAGTCCTCTGTTAAGAAACTGTATCAACTTTCAGCCTGTACTGCTCTGGGGAAAGTATACATTTCTCAGTCTCCACTGTAACATGATCTCTATACAACTGCTTCTACTTTTTACTATCTAACTCAGTATTGAGTGCTAACCCTAACCCTGCCCTCACCCCAACCCTAACTGCACACCGTACCTTAAAAACTCTTCCAGTAACACTATTTAGACTAATTGGAGGCTAGTGTTTTGGCCATTGTTTGGTGTAAAGCTCTGGAAAGGAACTTATTTCTGTTTTTCAATCTTTCACCGGTTCAAAGTTTAGGTAATTTGGCCTTATGTATGTTCAATGTTATTTTTGCCTGTGTAATGAACCAATATAGACATAAAACTTGAGTTTACCTCTTGAGGCATGTGTTAGTATAATTTATTAAAAAAAAAAAAAAAAAACAAGAACTAAGTAACAACGGATATCAGGTAGAGTTAGGTATGACCAAACAAAAGATTTTTCTAGCAGATTTATATATGTTCGAATGAAGATCCCCTGGAAAGATAGCACCTGAGAAAATGTTTTTGAAGTATCAGCCTTGGGAATGTGTTTGTTGTGATTCAGGTTGGGTAAGAGATAATGGTCAATTAAGCTGTGTGTCACAATCAAAGAAAGTTTTCTCTTTTCTCCAAGTTTGTGCCAATGTGAAGCTAATATATATAATAAGGGGGAATGGGGTCAAAACCCCACATATTGGGCACAGGAAGGCTTGTGCCCTCCAAATTAAAAGGTTTTAGCAATACTTCCAAAATGTGTAGTGTATGCACATAGAGGAAGTCTGCATCAGGAGTTATTATTGTGGCAGATCAGGTTCTCAGCTTCCACAGTGGATACAAATTTCCAGGCCTTGGTATATCAGGATGGCAAAACTCACCATGCAGATGGATATTTGCCAAGAAAGATGAATTATTACACATCTAATAATGCCAGTTAATTACTAGGTATATAAAAAAGAACCTCATGCACATTCATTATAACTTAACCTGATTTAAAGTAGGAGTTTTGCTTTTGGTTAGGAAAGAATTTCAAGGCCAGATTCAATAAAGCCTATACTAAGTTTACACTAAGTGTATACTGTTCTGAGTAAACAGACCGCACAGACATAACTCGCACCTTCTTCCTCCTAATTTTAGTTTTCCTACTGATATTCTTGCAGCTTTGAATATTGACAGGGATTCATTAGGACTACCATAAAGTGTAGACTACATGTACTCTTAATATAATCTTTTGGAGTGACTAGAAAGCACAAAACTGTGGTAAAAGTTGTATTGAATACATATCGTGTACACTTAGTGTAGGCTTTATTGAATCCGCTCCATAGTCTTTCTAAGTCCAAATGGATGAGATGGGTTACAGTAGAATAAGACATTTTTATTCCATTTATTTTGGATTGGCTCTGCATATTAGGTATTTGGACTGCTCTCTGCCATTTTTGACAATTACTCTTTGCCTTTTTCTCATCATAAGAGAATTTCAACTAAATAGGCCTTATAGATAATGGTTACAGTTCACATGTTACATGAATTAAAAGCACCCAGAACCAGAGAAAGAAAGTGATATGGATGGTCATGAGTCCTCTGTGTATAATAATAATAATAGTAATAATAATAATAATAATGATAATAATAATAATAATAAATAATAATAATACCTTAGCAGGTTGTGATACTACGTCATAGACAGTGGTAATATTATTTTCTATTTGAAAAATAAAATCATGTCAAAGTAAATGGATTTATTACTTCATTTTATGATTTAATGTCTGGACATTTATTTCAGTGAATTGGCAGATTTGCCTAATGCATTTATAGAATGCTGAGACTAGATATTTCAGATACATGTTTTTATATGCTTTCTGTTTTCTGTATCATGTGTGTGTGTGTGAGTGTGTGTCTGTGTATATGGGTGGATTCACTTCTGAAGCTTGAAATACTGAAATATCGAATTTCAGTATTTCGAGCTCAGAAAGCCGAATCCTGAGAACAGCGAAAGTTTAGAAGCACAAAATTGAAAACCTTGAATACCGGGGATTTTGAATTTCGCGCTTCTGAACTTTCTCTGTGGTTATGTATTCAGGTAAGTGTGTGTGTGTGTGTGTGTGTGTGTGTGTGTGTGTGTTAAGGGTTTTGGGTAGGGGCTGTGGTGTGTGTCAGTGTGTTTTGTTGCTGTGATGTGTGTGTGCGAGGAGAATGTAACTTGTGTGGTGGTGTTTTGTGTGTTTTTGTATGTAGTGCGACCTCGGAGTGAAAATATTTAAGCAGGGGGGGGGGTGTGGGGGGTGTAGCATGTAGTAGAGAGGTTATGTGTGTGTGTGGGGGGAATGGTGTGTGTGTGCAGCAGTACTGCAAAATTCCCAATCTCTGGTGTGCGAGATTTTGAATTTCGCAGTTTTGAGTTTTCATGGTTTCGTGGCTTCGGCTTTCTGGGCTCAAAATACTGAAATTTGATATTTCAGTATTTCAAGCTTCTGAAGTGAATCCACATGGGTATATTGATCTAACACCCATTTATGTTATCACAAAATATCTAATCATTTACTCTAAAACTCATTTATTTAAATCACATTTTATCTAAAAAGTTTAGAAACAGAAAATGCTCACCTAAAAGTTGTTTTTGCAGAAAGGCATATGTTCTTGCTCCCCACATGCTCCTTACTTATATAAGTTAACTCCACAGTCACACAGCCATGGAGAAAGTAAAATATGTCCAGCAGCGATTCACTGTGGGGTGTCTTCTAATGACCATCGAGTTAGAATATTCTATTAAGGGGATGTGGGGGTCAAAGCCACCACCCACATTTTGGGTGCAGGGAACTTGCTCCTGCAAAAATACTTTTGGAAAAATGTTTTCTGATTATGAAATGTAATTCAGTTAACTATGTGTTTCAGATTAAATATTTAGATATTTGTGATTAGAGATGATGAATGTTAGATCAGCTTGCATATAAGCAATGTGTATATATAAATGCAGTCAGAATTACAGATGTTAAACATTAACTGCTATTCCATTTATTTATCTCAGCAGAATTCAGGCAATTTGTCCTTTACATTTGTTACCGCATGCACAATATAAATATTTGTTTGCTTATCAAAACCTTAACCACACCTCAGATTGTAACCTTCAACCATTTTATGGATTTTATATGACTTTAGGTAATATCTTTAACTGTTACATCTTTCTCATGAATGTATTAATGAACACATACAGAAACTGATATGTTATGCTGACTTTCTAATCTATGCACCTAATAGTTCCTATGCTATCCGTCAGGAATCTGTCCACATCTCTGACTGATGAATTCATCTGACAGCGTCTTTGCCAATATTAAACATAAAATTACCTATTTCAGTTATTAGTATTATTACACTATTTCCAGCTTTTTGACTAGCATTCAGGCACCTTTTTCCTAAAACAATGGGCCACATTCAATAAAGCCTGCACTAAGTGTACACTAAGTGTACAAAATATGTATTCAAAAATATTCTTATCACATTTTTGTGCTTTCTAATCACTCAGAAAGATTACACCAAGTGTACATGTAGTCTCCACTTTGTGGTAACCTTTATGAATCCCTGTCAATATTTAAAGCTGCAAGAATATCAATAGGAAAGCTAAAACTAAAATTAGGAGGAAGAAGGTGTAAGTTATGTCTGTGCTGTCTGCTCAGAATGGTGTCCACTTAGTGTAGGGGTTATTAAATCCCGGGGAATTGCTTTTTTTTACACAGCACTTTGTGGTTCATTCTTTTACACCCAACCTTATTTAATATAAATTAAGTTAGTATACTGCATGCTATCCTCTGTGTATGTGCTCTCACACTTGGTGATGTAGTCTTTCCCACTGCACCTTCCTCTTCACTTCATATTCAAAATGTCTTTTCTTTGTAATCAGTCTGAACTTCCATACATGAATGGTTGCATGCAAGTCTAGTACAAACTACAACTTTCCCCCCATGATTTCATAAATGTAACGAAGGGACAGCACACTTCCTCTGCGATTCAGTCTCTTCCTCACTGCTTCGGGGTGCAAGATTCATGTCCTGACCTCTGGCCAACCCCTGTGTGAAGTTTACATGTTCTCACTGCTTCAGGGTGTACGATTCATGTCCTGACCTCTGGCCAACCCCTGTGTGAAGTTTACATGTTCTCACCGTTTCTCTGCTTCTTTGTTTTGTACCACTTATCAACAACACACGTTGATTGTCTGAAGTAAATTACCAATGTATGTATATACTGCATTTAACTTTGCTCTTTTATTCCAGTCCACTTACTCATTTAACTAATGAATTACACAATTTCAAGAGGGATTTACCCAAATGAATTAATGCATGAGATGGAGGGTGACCCAATAGCATCTTCTCTATAGTAGTAACAGTTTAGACTCCTTGTAATCTTGGCATGAGATGGTGGGGATGGGGCATTCTGGATGCAGTGAATATTTCAGGCAGGAAGCTGTACTTACAGTTATTCAGTGCACGTCATTGTTTGCAATTATTAAATGCGATTTTTATCCTTTTCTAATCCAAGATTTTCAGTGTACGCCATTGATTGTAAATACATTTGTTTTTTTTATCTTGATACAGTCATGCTCCTCCAGACTAAATTCATGTCAAAGTGATGTCCTCCTCATCATACAAAGCTTTGGTTGTTTTTCTCAGGATGTAGACCACCCCAAACTTTAAATAATCATCTCAGCACATATGACAGCAAGATGGTATTACCTTAGTAAAGTTTTGCCAAGCTCTTAGGTCTGTAAGATTTTTTATGAGCATTTTTACATATGAAGCAGACTCAATAAATCATATCTCACATGTTAAAAGTAATCACAACGTAAGTTTTAAGTTGACATTAGAAAATAGTGGTAATGAATGTGGAGTAATATGCTGAGTTGTACATGCAGCATTTAAATGATACTGGTGTATACTGGTGTTAGCAGGGAAGATTACAGGCTGAAGGAACATCTTACGAAAAGTTGTTAGATAGGATATTTCTTAGTAGGTGATGTAAGTATTTTTTTCTCGATTCACAATTGCAGTTTTTTATTGCCTACAAATGGCTAAGTAGATTCTCCTTATCATGGAGATTTTAGGTTTAATTATGTCTTTGGAGAACATAGGTCAGGTTGTTTGAATGTTAGTCATAAATTAAATGAATTTGTATCTTTAGTAGAATCACATATTTCAGTCCATAGACACTTTTCCGAAATATTTCTTCAGTACTAAGGCATTAGAAGATGATGACAATCAGTCTCTCACCATGCAACGGCCATTTCACTTTTATGCTGCTGGAATAGCCCAAGTCCATTTAAGAGCAATTCTGCATTCAATGGTTTGTATTCCTTTAAGCATAGTGCAGTTTTGGAACATGCTGATTGCTCCCTTACTCTATTACATCATATTTTCGTGACTTTTGAAAAAAATAAATACTTCTTGAATAAATAAATGATTGACTGCAGAACATATTGTAATAGCTTTAGAAATTTTGTGTGCTTGTAGAGAAAAGCATTGCAGACACATTAGTGTGTTTCTACAGGTATTTGTGTGTGTTGGGGGTAACTGGGTGGTGTTATGAGGGGATAAACAGTGCTTGCAAAACAAAACAAAACACATTAACTTTCTGGTATGTTTCATACATAATTAATCATCCAAAATCTTTAAATGTGTCAACATACCCAACAGTATTCCATGAAGTGCAACCCTTTCACAAATTTAGAGTTGATTTTATTGTATTCTGTGCATAATAACAGCCTTTTAATTTCCAACAGGTGTAACATTTTTTTTTACTTTTGATTAACTCCTTTATTTACTTTCAGTATTGGAACAGTCGGAAAATGCACAACACTCTGTTCCTTCAGGCTCAGCTTATATTTTGTCATCTGCTTCATAGTTGTCATAATTATCCAACAAGAATTCTTAAAATAATTAGAATGGAAATGAAAACTGGAAAAAAGGAAGTGGATTTTTAGTGATTTAATTACTGTTGCATAATCAAAACTTGCAGTGATACTACAAGTCCCAAAAGAAAGCTAAACACAGAACTTCCTGTGTATTAGTTTTAAACATTTTAACTTGAGCTATAATGAGGCATATTTTAAATATGCTACTTATACCATGGTCATCTATGAACAAGCAAAAACAAATAATTTTTCTAGGTTTATAGTTACTGTTCCACCAACACTTAACCTTGATCTATGATTCTAGTCTTTTTCCCGTTGAAATATATAAGGCCATAAAATTTACATGGGAGAATTGCAGTTGTCTCAAGTTTCCTCTACAAAATCCATACGCGTATTCATGTATTATTATTATTATTATTATTATTATTATTATTATTTGATAGGGTGAGACAAGCACATTCAGCATTTTTATTTAAAATCACTGCACGATTTCTAAACAAACATATGGAAAATACCCAGAGACATACTCTCACCTTTCCAGTATTTGCAAGAAGATATCTACTTTAAATGTAAAATAATTGGATACAATGAAATTCTGAAGGCTGCTTTAAATTATGATTTCTAGGACACCAGTTTGTCCCCCTCAGGAACCTTCAGTGATGTTGGCAACAGGTTGCATGATTAGAGCCATGACTGCCAGTATATGAGACTTGTGAAACTGGAGAAGTAATCATTCAATTGTATTTATTATTATTATTATTATTATTATTATTATTATTATTATTATTATTATCAATCTCCTTGTGAAATCATACTTTTGGCCTCGTCACAGTTACAGTGACAAGTACATGAGAATGTGGTGGATATCAAGGGAGAAGAGTACAAATAATCAATTAGAATGCCTGTAGACAGAGCACTCTCAATGAATAAAGATGTCAGAAAGGTAAGTGATGTGTAACAGAAATTAAATCCTGCCATCTTTCTAATTTTCTGCACTGTGTCTTCCCTCTTCATATCATGGGTGTCAGTTTGGCAGTACATTCTGGCTTCAGAATGTGTGCTCTAGCAAGCCACATATATGGAAACACAACACAGCTAGTTAAGAGTATGCCTGCAAATGAACTGCATTGTGTGGAATTAAGGTTTTCATATCCTTAACCTTCACTTGTATACTCTGTAATTTGAGCATATTAATTAGCTGTACCAAATCTTCAAGGGCACTCTGGAAAAAGAATGTATGAATGAATGTTAAATTAATAATCTTCTCTGCATGGCTATTTTTAGTATTTTGTGGTCCCCAGCAGATGACATGTTGGGGCCCCCGGGCACTTCCAGTCCAAATATCACCCTGTCACTGCCATCCTACCCATGCAACCTTTTAGTTCATGCTGCAAAGTTTTAGGAGTAGTATGGCCAACCTGACCTGTAGCTACAATGCTTTTACTTATGAAAAGCTTGTATACCACACTATGTTCTCCCATCTCACAGTTACTGACATTTAGTTGCAACAATAATGCTTACAACTCTATTTGCAAGACTGGAATTAGATGAAATGACATCTTAGGCATTGCCTACTGTTTCACCCCCCACTGCCTCCAGTGCTTCCCTCTCTTTACACCCATCTGAGTGTCCCCACACCATACTTTCTTTTCTCACATTTTGCTGTACTCTTCAGGTTTTTTAAGACGTCATGACTTTCTATATTCTCTGAAGTGCATTTTAACATGTTCTTTTTATATAGCCTTTTTCATTCAGTGATGGCTTGAACAGATATTATGATTAAGAAAATAAATTCAGTGTTTCTGTTTAACTTTACTTTTCCTTCCAGCCTTTCAATACCTTTCTGACTGAGACAGCACAGTAATAACCACATAGGCAATAACTCAATTAAGTGTGGCCCCCAGGAGCCATAGGGTTATAGTTGCTTTGGGATGCATTTTAGAGCATTTCCAAACCTTTTAATTCAATGGTGGCGTGAACAAAAATCAGGAGCAAGAAAAGAATTTCAGTCCTATTTTTTTTCAAGGAAGACATAAAAGCTGCCCAAAGCTTAATTTTCAAAGCTGATGCAATAGTATCTCACAATAAACTAACAAGAAAATTATTGCAAGGATACACAAATCCTACCTGGCAATACACACACATGCACATGCACACGCGCGCGTGCACACACACACACACACACACACACACACACACACACACACACACACACACACACACACACACACACACACACACACACACACACACACACACACACACCCTGCACATTTTCCTTCAGGGAAAAGGTAAGAATTCTGTTTCACCAGCTGCATGTTTTTGGGGTACTCAGTTAATCAGAACAGATAGATGCACATACAGACAGGGAAGGCATGCAGTTACCACATCCATTATTTATATGTTCTTTAACCCATGTCCTAAGTTGTCTTACAGTTTCACCAAGATAAAGCTTATTACATGGACAGGATAGAGTAAATGACACAAAATGAGGAATGACTGTAGCAAGCACTTGAATTACCATTAAATTTATCAAAGAAATTCACTATGAGTGATGTTTAAAACTTCTACCCTGAAGGTAAATCTTCTTTAGGTAAGGGCATTCAAAGGTAGAATAGTAGGTAACATCATCAGTTTACCTAATCAATTAATCATAGTGTTTGTACTCCTTAATAGACTTGACAATAAATTGTGCATATTGGGATCTGGCAAGAAGACACCTCAAACCTTCATAACACAAAGAATCATTTCCTTTAGTAGAATGGTTTATGGTAAAAGAGCAAAACACGTTAGATTTTGCCCTTGACCTACTACAATTCTGTCTCTCTCTGCTGGAATTATTATTTTTGGTCACTGCAACCAAACTTCATTCCTAGATAAATAACAGACTTTCATTAAGTCTGCATTACTTGTTCTTTGTCATACTTCTAGTGAAAAAATATCCATTTTTTTCACATTTTCAAAAAAAGTCTTTTAAGGTTATCATACAGTTTTCTAATCCTTAGGTAGACACGCAATTCAAAAGAGGGTTTCAAATGGGAAATGATAATTTTAACCAAGTTGGTAGTCCATCAGTAGTGATGAAACAACCTTGAAAAATTTGGCTGCTAGGAGCTCTTACCAAAGAGAGTTCTAGAAGTGCATTTGATATCTCATGGATGCAATTGGCAAAATCAAGCTCAAACCAATTATATCATCTATGGATTCATTCGAATTTACCATATTCACATTTTTATCAGTGCTGTAACTACAAAAATAATGTCAGTTCTGGATTAACTTAAATTCAGTACCTCTAACTGTAAATCAGTCAAAGCAAGTCCAGAAATATTTAACATATTGTTGCACTGCAGTCTGATATCTTTTATTAAATGAATTATATCTGCAGTCAAAGGACAAACCATGTTAATATTATGAGAAAAGCTCACATTTTCTGTTTCATGCTGTTCTATATCAAAGCTGAATGCATTGCTATATTCCCTGAAATTAATTTCTTTCCATAATGTTTCAGAATATTTTAAACTAAAACACAAAGAGCAGCTGTATTTGAAAGCAAAGGTTAAAAACATTAAAATGCACAGACAAGAAGTAAACACAAGCACATATTACGGAATTCATTACTGTAATTTTCAAATATGTTTCATGTGTTCAAATCCTGCCTATAGGTTTTCTAGATTAATTGGTTGACTTAAAAGATATATCAGAAGTTGTTCTTTCCTTGCTACATAAAAAGATCTTGGCCACTTCAGAAAGGTATCAGGAAGACAATGAGCTGAAATAATGCTGCAAAATTCATTACTAAGTTTCACTTAACAAACTTTATTGTGAAGAAAGTCATGAGCTTCATTCTGGATAGTTTAATTAATGAATTCAATGTGGCAAATCAAGCAAGCTGCTGATCTGTGTTTACTTATGGGAGGGCTTAAAACTTGAGATTTTTGACAGATCATCCATGTTTTTTATTTACTATTTTTATAGAAAAATGTTGTACAGATACATATACATGTTGCAACCCTTATAAATATACTCCAGATTTCAGCCACATGTATGGTAATTGTAAAAATTATTAGCTGCAGAAAGCAAATTACAGCTAATGCTTGACCTGTACATTTTTGGATAAATTATATATTTGATTACTCTACCTCATGTGAACCACATTATTCACTTTTGTTGTACCCTTTTCCTGTTATTACAATAGAAAGTAAACCATGTTTGAAAAATATAGCTTAAGCACATTCTTTTCATAAAATTTATAAATATCTATGTGTTATTCAGTAGAAGAAATTAATAATATACCCAAATAAAATCAATATCCGATGCAGCCTGAACCATGTTTAATCAATTCTTCATTTAGAAAAGAGTCCCCATCACAGCTCATATTTATTTACTTATTTGTTTATTTATGTACTTCTTTATTTATTTATTTGGTTAGTTAGTTAGTTGCATATTTACTTTTTGTTAACCAAATTGGTGGACTGACCAATGCAGTGACATTTCTATACAAGACCTAACAAATGGCAAAATGCATACAGAATTATATATGCCATAAATATATAGAATATGTGCAGATCTTCAAAAACAAAATTGTGCCTAAGTAGTTAGAAAATAAAGAGAACTTTCTTTTTCAAAAGTATTCAGAAATCACAATGAAAAAGCAAAATACTTAAAAAATGTATGTATAGTAGTTACAAAAGTCAATAAGATTTTTAATTGAAGTTGACAGTTGTGTATCATGGTAAGAAAAAATATACGTGAAAAGAAACACTGAGTAGGATTTAATATGCAGGCTGTAAAACATTTGCAGCTGTCAGTCAATGGCACATAGTAAAGACATAAGTCCAATTACAATGGCTGTATATACTTAAAGAATGACTTGTTACTACTGAGAATTCAGAAATAAGTACAGCTTGTGTCAGCCAGAAGATTAACTAAAATATAATTACAAGATTAGGAAGAAATTTGCATATGCTAGCCTAAAACATGCACACACATACTCACAGACATGCAAACACACACATATCTTACACACACACACACACACACACACACACACACACACACACACACACACACACACACACACACACACACACACACACACACACACACACGACGGACTGAGATATTCTCATTCAAGCCTTTCAGGGGACTATTGATTCAAAACCAGTCATAGCAAAATAACTCATATCATCATGGCTATACATACCATGTTATGTATAGCTTATGCTGAAGTTAATGCCTTTGTGTTTTTTATTTTTTTAAGTGAATATTTGAGCATTTTCCAATTTATGCTGATTTCAGTTTTGTTACACTATCTAAAATGAAACAATGTGCAATCTGAAAACATGAATGCATGATAAAGGTATATCTCATAAATAAATAGAAGCATAGCTAAAAATTAGAAGAAAAGAAGTTAAAATTGCTGGTATTAAAATTCCCTTTATGAATTAACACTGTATAGGGTTGGATTACATAAAGTTCATGGAATCTGGTAGAGTGCAGCAAGAGCCATGCAAAATTGTGGCTAACCAAGTGATATGCAAATATGTCTCAGTCTATCGAGAATAACAAAGCATAAAACAATTCTGGATATTGTCGTAATTTGTAGTCAGACATACATAAATACACCAATAACAATTTGTGCAATGTAACAGCAGCTAACAATGGGTGTGGGACATGTGTGGGGAACACAAGTAACACATACACCAAAGGAAATAGGATGACAGACAAGCAGGTGTGGGATGAGGGTAAAGATGAGCGACACACAAGAGGTATGATGGAATAGGAAGGTCAGTAGGAGAGGCAGAGGGGCACGGGCAATTTTTTTTGTGGGAATAGCCCCCCCTTTTGAGAATAGAAGAAATGAAAAAGGCATGGAAAGAGGAGGTGAGCAAAAGAGCAGGTATAAATATATAACAAATATCACAAGACATGACAGAGAAAGGTTGGAAATACACTTAAAGGAGAGGTAAGGTATACAGACAGCACTCATACTGACTATACAACACCAGTGAGGGAAAATTGACAAACAGGGTAGGGATGCATATCAGCCGTGGTGCAAAGCAAAAATACATATGTACCAATGCAGAAATCATTGGTGAGATGTTGCAAACTGTGTGTCAACCATACCAGAATGTGTATGACTGCTAGTAGTTTTGTGCTGAAGAACACGAATTGGAGAGCGCCATCGTTGCTCTGCACAGATACAATTATCCACTAGCATACTTCTCAATCTGGAATCATCAAAAATCTGGACAAGGCCCATGAAAAATAGGTACAAATCTGTACGCTGATTAATGGAAAATTTACATAACCCCACCCACTCCAATGGAATTGTAAGATAACAACTTTCAAATGCAAACTGAAGAACAGACAACCAAAATATAGCACAAGAGTAACCATGCAGCCATTCTAATCTCCCATTACCTGGCTATTTCACCCCATTTACCATAAATGCTAATGTCTGCATACTGCTTTACTTCTACAATGATTATTTGGATTTTATTTTTACATTATATAGCACAGTTTATAAACACAAATAGGTATCTGCTAAACAAAGTTATACTGTCTCACAATGAAAATAGACTTGGCATTAAAACTTCTCTGCCGTTGAAACTCACATTCATTGAAACAGCATTGAAACCCACATCACATCCAAAGAAAATGCATCTGGCCAGTGGTGGATAAAGATTACCTTTGGGCTGTTTTCAAATCATAGGTCCCTTGCACACAAAACAAGAAACATCCATGCATTCTTTGATATACCTTCCTGACTTTATTAAATTATATTCCCTGTGTAATACAGCACACTTGTTAGACTTAAGTTAGAGTGCATTTTAACTCTGTAGTTTGAACATTTTTCCAGTAGGCATTGAGACAAAATGCATGAAGCATTAATGACAAAACTGCCCAGTTCAGAACATTTCCATCATAAAAGTGTAAATATATAAACAGAATAACAGTAGTGTAAGCCATAGGCATCTTGCACAGCTTCTTGCACTTATTTATAGTTTCAGTTTTTTTTTTTTTGGGGGGGGGGGACAAAAGGGCAAAAAACAGACACACATTTTAATCATTGCTTGTATAATTTTGGAAAGTTGCTAGAATAAAACATGCTACCACCATGCATTTCACTGCCAAGTCTTGAACCCACGCCCCTGTACACTACAGTCAGAACAAAATACCCCTATGCCAAATCATCAGCTTCTTGAAAGACAGTTAGACTGAAATTTAATTGGCTATCATTTAGCGAATTCAGTTCTCACTTCTCACCATAGCTCTCAACCTCTTAGCACAAAAAACCCAGACATAGCCATTAATGGGGGAACACAGAATTCAGTTCTCATTTCTCACCATAGCTGTCAATGTCTTAGCAGAAAAAATCCCGGACAAAGCCAATAATTGGGGAATACACCCCCAAAATAGGGACACATTTCAAATACTTAACAGATCTTACAAACTTAGAAAATTGCTAGAATAAAAGGTTTTGTGTTACCATCTATTTTCTGAAGAATATGAAGTCTGAAATTCAAATGCCTATCATTATTTAGTGAAGTCAATCAATCATTCAGTGCTTTGCAACAAAAATCCTTAAAGCCACAGATTTAATGAGGAACAGAACAAAACACACATACACACACACACACACACACACACACACACACACACACACACACACACACACACACACACACACACACACACACACACACACACACACACACCAGGTACCTAAAAAAGCTGTGCAGTAATTCCGCGTTCTGCCCAGAACCTATCTGGCTCACTCTGCAGTTGTAAAACCTAAAACCAATCCATAAAGGCACAACTGGCAGTCCAACCCATCTATTTTTGTCCTTTCTTTATTATTATAGCAAGCTCAGCTATGGAGTCAAGTATGGATTTTCATTTATATTGGGTCAGGCAAACTCAGTCTGATTTTATCCAGGAATATACAGTTGAAAGCAATGAAATTAAAACATGTCCTTTGAATACTTAATAGCATTCATACATGTACTTTGGCCAGGATTCAAAGCTATGAAATTTAAGCCATGTTATTTGAACACTCATCCACATTCATAAATGTACTTTGGACAGCATTCAGAGACAGAGTGTAATGTGAAAAGCCAGTGTGCAGAAGACCGAGTAGAAAAGGCTTGGTCCCATTTAGAGATTTCTGAAGTGCTACTACAAAAGTGACATACTATTGTGCAGAAAGTGGACACATTTTGCATTACTTATGCAAAAAGGCTAATACAGCATGAAGAGCCATGACACTGCTTTTGATAGATGATGGTAGTGGGTATAAAAGCTGCCTACTGAAAATGTGTAAAAGTATGGAAGCACAGCTAAGTGACACTGTACTCTGCAGGAGCTTCCATTCCTAAATATGCCTGCAGGCCCACAGAGACACACACACACACACACACACACACACACACACACACACACACACACACACACACACACACACACACACACACACTCTCTCTCTCCAGGTACTTTAAAGCATCGTAATTCAGAGAAGCAAGCTGTGTGGCAACTCTGCGTTCTGCCCGGAACTCATCTGGTTCACTCTGCAGTTGTAAAACCTAAAACCAATCCATAATGGCACAACTGGCAGTCTGGCCCATCTGGCTCACTCTGCAGTTGTAAAACCTAAAACCAACATTGAGCTTAAATCCATAACGGCAGTCCCAGTATTCAGACAGACGTGCTCCCACGCACATCCCTTGAGCTTAATTCTGACAGGCTGATAGAGGGTACATCATTACGTAGATGATTATGTCAGCTCCAAAAGTGCAAAAATTAAAATGTCTAAAAAATAGATGAAAAAAATTAGAAATGAAGGGGTGCCACTTGGGAATCATGGCATCCCATTATTGGGACCCCGAAACTCAGTAAAAACTGAGTAATTCAGGATGGTTGGGAGGTCTGTCCTCTAGGCTTTCAGCTGTGCAAGTGTAAGCCAAGCAACAGCAAAGATGAGCAAATGCAGGCAAGGAAATACAGCAGCAGACAAGGCGACGGTAGACTATACCCTTCAACCCTGTATGCGAAAGGCAAACAACCAAGCACAGTTTCAAACAATGGTACCACAACAAAGCATTAATGAGCTGTGCAATGCGCAAATAAGTGTGCACAACACAAACGCAATTGAAATGGGATCCATATGTCACAGACAGGGCCGGTGTTAGCATTTTGAGGGCCCCCAGCAAATGTCAAGTTGAGGGCCCCTTGGACACTTCCAGTCTAAGTATCACCCTGTTACTACCACCCCTCCTATGCAATATTTTAGTTCATGCTGTAGTGTTTTAGAGGCAATATACACAGACTGAACTGTAGTTACAGTGTTCTTACATTATGAGAGACCTGTGTACCCCACTATGTTGGCTCATGTCACAGAAGGACATTCACAGTTAATGGAATTTAGTTGTAGCAATGACACATTACAACAACTCCATATGTGGGGCTGGACTTAGGTGAAATGGTGCCCTAAGCACTGCCTACTGCCCCCCCCATGCATCCCGTGGGCTCCAGTATTCCCATCTGCTGCCCTCCCAGCTCACCACAATATGCACATTACTTTTTTCTTCATTTTCTCACATTTTGCCTTACTCTTCAGCTTTTTCAAGAATTCATGTTTTTTCTATATACTTTGAAACACATTTTATTTTTTTCTTTTCATACAACCTGCTTGACTTACAAAGCCATGTCTAACCCAGCTTTGTTAGAAATTCTACATATGGAATACACTGCAACTATAAAACAAAAACACGTTTAGGTACTGATTGTGTTTTTACAAGTGAATACATTTTGGGTTTTAGCTGTGGACGCAGTTTCCAGTACATGTTTTTGTTTTATAGAAATGCTACATATAAAGAAATCCCAATCCCTCTGCACCACATGCTCCAGAGACCTCAACCTCATTACCACAATCAATAGAACTTGCTGAAGGGACAGGTTCATAACACAGAGACTGCCCATGCTCTGGAATAGACTTCCCATACATGTCAAGCAGAGCACCTCATTGGCCCTCTTCAAGAGAAATCTTGATGAATGAATGGGAAATAGAAATTCACCCCGGGGATCACTCCAGTGGCTCTACTCGATAGAGGCACTGTGAACTAACGGGCTGCACAATGCCAGGGCACTTCTCTGGGCTAGGCTTGTAAAGGCTCTGGGGCCATTAACCTAGTACACACCTATGAACCTAATGACAGTTTGAACAGAAACTATGATTAAGGAAAGAAATTCAGTGTTGCTGTTCAGATTTAGTTTTCCTTGCATTTTAGAACATTTTCCCAACCTTTTAATCCAATGGTGGCCTGAAAAAAATCATTAGTCGGAAAAGAATTTCAGTCTTACTTTTTTGTCTTTCAAGAAAGACATAAGTTGTGCCCAAGGGTTAATGTTCAAAGCTGACAGAATAGTAGCTCACAATAAACTAATAATACAATTGTTGTAAGGACACACAAATCCTGTCTGCTTCCCTACCCCCCCAAAGAAAAAGACAGTCGCTGCCTGTGCATCCCTCTGATGTTAGATTGGGATGAAAGCAGAAGTTCAGATGGCCGTGGTCATGCATTTTAAGTGAATGCTTTTGTATATATACATAGCATGCCTTTCCACTCCTCACCCTTTCCTTCCCAAAGGCAATCACCACTATATGTGCCTGGTGTGCGATTGTGACAAAATTGGAAAAAAAGTAATGAATTCCACTTTGTTGCTAATATACAGTACACTGCTCCTGCACACGGTATAGTAACTTTTTCGTATACCTCTGAGGTTTGTGAGAAAAGTAAAAAAAAACAGTGACCCTGTCTCCAACAGAAGCTATAATGACCTCTTCTGCATATCTCCAAGGTTTGATTGTGATAAGAATTAAAGAAGTAATGAACACACAATCGCCAGTCCCCCAAATAACTTCACTCCCCTGTCACAGCTGCACGTACCACATGACATCCCGACCACCTGTCCCCTACCTTGTATTTCTAAAGAACAGGTCATAAATGCCCTCTCTAAGGCCAAGAACACAACATCTATGGGACCTGACATCCCAGGCGACATCCTACATATCCTCCAACAAGAATTAGCAACACCACTGGGTACCCTCTTCAATCAGTCCAAGCACTGGCTTTGTCCCAGCTGAATGGAAAATGGCCACCGTTATGCCCTTGCACAAAGGTGGTGGTTTCACTGACCCCGGGAATTATAGACCTATTAGTCTGACTAGCCTTATCTGCAAGGCCATGGAGCAAATCATCATGGACTTTATCAACAAAGATATAGGTAATCTCCAAACACTTGACCCTACTCAGTTTGGATATGTCAAAGGGATATCATGCCTGTTAAACCTGGTAGACTTCTTCAAGAAAGTCGCCAAGGCCCTGGATGAGGGGAAATCTGTACATACAGCCTACCTAGACTTAGCTAAGGCTTTTGACACTCTCCCCCACTCAGGCATCATTGACAAACTCACCCAGCTAGGTGTCAACCCTTATATCATTAAATGGGTCACTAATAGAACACATATACTCAAAACTGAATATACTTCCAACAGCAGACCTGTAACCAGTGGTGTTCTACAGGGATCAGTCCTGGGACCTCTACTGTTTGGAATCCATTTCTCAGAAGTACAAGCAAAAACTAAAGGTCTGTGGCTGACAAAGTTTGTTGACTGCAAACTGGGAGTGGTCATAGAATCTCCATATGAAGTCAACATCCTACAAGAGGGTCTTATACAAACAAATGATTGGTGCCAAAGTCATGGCCTTAAACTCAATGCAAAAAAAATGTATTATCATCTCTTTCAGTTCGAGCAATGTTCCTGCTAACTACCACATCAATAGCAACACCCTAAGTATGTACTCTGTGGTGAGAGACCTGGACACAAAGGTTGATGCAACCTTACCTTTGATCACCATTTCTCCGCAGTGGTAAGAAGGGCATGCACAATGTTTTCTATTTCTACTTCATTTAAATGTTTTATAAACCCATATTTTTTATTTCTTTCATAATTTCATCATTCTTAGGATTCTGACAAAAAACATGTCCTGTGATTTCTTCTTTACTACACTTTATGCAATTCCTCTAATTTGCAAGTTTATATTTCATGTCTTTCTTCACTGGCACTTTTATTATAAGCCTGCATATAAAATCTTGTCCTTCTTCCCATCTCACACACTTTCTCTTTCTTTCTTTCTTTCTTTCTTTTACTGCATCCTTAACTTTAATAGTGTCCCACTGGTCACTATAAAAAGTCTTTTCCATGATTTCTTCGTATGAAATTCTCCTCTGTTGTTCAACTTTAGCTACATCAATTTTCCATTATTTTATTTTTTATTTCACTCACTAATCTCTCATTTTTCTTAACTTTAACTCATTTCTTCTTTTCACTTCTGCCCATACTTCTTCATTCTTTGCTCTTATTGTATCTTTTAATGTTCCCTTTCCCTATTTAAAGTAATTTCAAAATGCATTGCAAACCTAAAGATGTCAAAAACATCAGATTTTTTTTAAATCAGTCCACAGTGTTCTTCTTTATTACATATAATTCTCCCTTTATCTGAGTTAATTCTAAGGCCCCATATTATACTACAAATAATTTTTTGCAACATTTTTTTGGGAGTTCAACTACTGATCCAAAGTATCCACATTTACACAAATTAATTGCATTAAACCCGCAGTGGTAGTGCTGCGGTAGCGTTGTCGCCTCACAGTATGACGCTGTCTGGTTCGATTCTCAGCTAGAGCGTCTTCTGCGTGGAGATATGCGTGAATGGGCGTACCTTCATTGAAGGTTGTGCATCAGGGCTGTTAACTCAGCATGTAAAAATTAACTACCAATCATTAGCGGACCGGAGTTCCGCTGTGGCGACCCCTAACTGGGAAAAGCCGAAAGACACAAACAATTAAGTCCACTTTTTTAAACTTAGAGAATTTCCACATTTTATTTATCTCATACATTTTATCTAACAATTCCTGTCATTACTTTTTGAATTAATTAGACTCGCCAAAATAATCTTTAATACATATATTTCCTTTTTTTTATTAATTTGGGGAAAGTGTTAAAAAAGTTGTTTTTACACTTCAAAACCTTTGCTTTTAGTATTTAATACTAAACCTACATAGCTTATCTATTATTCTATTTTTTTAGCTACTTCCATTAGCCATACTATAGTTTTGGCTACTATGACCACATCAACAGAGTACATCATCACCAGAGGCACCATTTATGTATCCTTTATATTCATCAGTCTCTAGGCCTTTCGTAATCCTAATGTAAGTATCACTGTATTCAAAAGGACATCCATGCCCCACTCCCTTCTCAATTCTTCTTTCATCTTTCACCCATCGATTCACTAAAACTCTCACTTTATTATTCTCATAAGCTGTTTTATTATTTTCCTAGTCTGTCTCTCAAAACCATATGGTTCAGAAAGATCCCATAACTGTCTTTTTCCAATAGTGTCTTAAGTCTTTTCTACATCATATCTTTTCATTCTCCCCTCTCCTTCCTTAATACTATGACTTCCATAATTATCATCAGCATTTCTCTATTTTGCTTATTTTATTACCACAAAATTAGCTTTCCAAATTTTAACTAGTATTTTTCTAACCTAACCTCTAACCTAATCTGTATTATTTTCATAAATAGTTTATAACTGGATTTTGTTAAGCCAATTGTCCTCCAGTTCTTTAAGTCTTCCTTGTTCTCTTTCTTTCAGATCAATTTTATTACTCTTTCACAAATACTGTCCTCAGTAAAACTTTTTTTTCTTCCATTCATTCAAAACTAATATCCTTCTTGACAGTAACACAATGTTATTAAAAAATGGGCACAAATATGGTGCAAAAATCTGGACATTCTGTGAACAGTCGTACAGTTGGGAGATACGTCGACCCTACTTTGGAATAAAAAAAAAAAATTTACTTTCCTCGATGCTGCAGCCAATCAAATCCCTTGCTTCACTTAAATGGACCTGATTGAGTGCAGCTTACTGACAAATGAAAAAAAAAGACAGAAAAATGTTTGCGATCTCATGATGACGTCACACAGCCATGCAGATGTCGACTATGAGCTGCTGAGGAATGAGCAGAGGAAATGGTGAAACCCGCGGCTGCTGCATGGGAGCCCTTGTTCATGGGGGAAATAATCTGGGACTCCCCGCGGCCACGGGTTTCGCGGGTGCCTAACGCCGGCTATGGTCACAGATATATTCCATGTCAGAAGCAACACAGATGGGTTGTCAGGTATACAATGTATGTCTGACATGCAATGGAATAACAAGATCTAAACAGAGAGTTGTTTCATCACACATACATACACCAATGACATAGAATATAAAGTAAATTGTGGTACATATATGAGTAATGACAGTTAAGGAATGCAAACCTGTGCATAGGAAGGGTAGAAACATATAAATCCATAGGTAATGTTCAACACCAGTAACCAAGCACAATGATAGAATCAAATCAATTCCCACCATCTTGCATGCACATACCTTGCATGTGTATGATATACAACATGATGGTACAAGGTAATATTTTACCAGTACACCTACATGTCAATGATGATAACACAGAGGAAGGTAAACGTACACCTACATGACAATGATGATAACACAGAGGAAGGTAAATATACACATAACATATGTCATTTATATGTGAAATATGTAGGCCAAAGCAATAAGGGGTGGAAGATGGACAACACAGACCCATTTCAGTGAGGAAATGCCAACAAGAGAAAGTAGAAAGAGAGTAAAAAGCAGGAAGCAACCCTATCTTAGGTTCATAGGTTCATAGGTGTGTACTAGACTAATGATCACAAGGGCCTTTTTAAGGCCAGCCATGTATCCCAAACTTTGACAAATTCTGGTACCCTTGATAAGTGTAAGCAGGGATTCCCTATCCAATTGTCCAAATTATACTTGAATTAGGTTAGGGAGGAACTCTGCTTCACATGAATGGGGAGCCTGTTCCAGACATGGTGTAATCTCTGGGATACATACTTGTCTCTCCAGCAGGTCCTAGGTCACAGGCAAGGTTTAAGTCTTTAGAATGGGTAATTCTGATGCTGTTTGTTTTGTGGATATGCAGGATGTCCATCAGCGTGGTGTCTGACAATGCCTTGTATGCCAAGCATAGATCTCCACTCAACAATCTATTGTACACATGGATAGTGTCTTGAGGTGGTCTGAACAGGACATATTACTTATGCCCTGTATTCTTTTAGACATGAACCTCTGTGGACATTCCAATTGCTGGATATGCCTTGTTAGATGCATACTGAATGGGGCATTGTACTCAATGATAGGTCTGATGAATGCTCAATACAGTGGAACAATGACTTCTTTGGATCTAGATGCCATACCTCTGTTTATAGGTTGCACAACATAGAATGATTTCTACACTACTGTAGACACATGATGGTCAAAGGTTAAATTACTATGTGTGTCCCCAAGTCCCTGACTACTGGGTCAGCTCTTAGGGATGTGTTGTCAATATGATAGTTTCCATGGGTGGATGGCTTCCTGAAGGATACTAGTATGCATTTCGTGGTGTTTAGTTTTTTGTCTATGGCTCTGGCACCAGTTGTTTTTCTGTGTTAGCCCTTCCTGGAGAACATTTGTGTTAGTGGGTGATTCAATGACCTTTCCTAATTTGCAATCATATGCAAATTTAGTCAGCTAGAGGCCATTGACATTGGCCTTGTCTTCAGACAAGTAGTTGCCAAAGAGAAGCAGTCCCAGGACCGATCCCTGAGGGAGTCTGCATGTGACTGGCCCCTTTGTAGAGGTGGTTTCCCCACTTCTAACTTCCTGGGCTCTGTCTGTGAGCCAGCTGACTATCCACTGCATGACATAAGGGTTTGCACATAACCTCTTATGTTTGTTAACAATGCCTAAGTGGATAATTGTGTCAAATGCCTTGGCCAGGTCAAGGTAGGAGTGGGAACCATTTTTCCCTCATCCATTGCTTTGGTGACTTTCTCAAAGAAGTCCTGCAGGTTGAGTAGGCATGGCCTGTCCTTGGTGAAACCAAATTTGGTTGGGTCCAGTGTCTGGAGGTTTCCAATGTCATTACTGATCATTTCCTTGATAATTATTTCCATGGCTTTGCATATGAGACTAGTGAGATTTATGGGTCTGTAGTTTTCAGGATCTGTAGATGCCCCATCTTTATGCAGAGGGGTGACTGCTGCTGTTCTCCATTCATGAGGCACAAAGCCTGTTTGGAGGCTACACTTAAAGAACAATTCCAGAGGGCCTGATAGATAATGTTAAATGCTATTTAGAAGGCATCCTGGGATATTGTATGAACTCATTGATGCAGTGTTCTTGGCCTTAGATAGAGCATGAAGGACCTGTCCCCAACTGATAACAAGGGGAGTTATATTTGATGGTATTTCCTGAGGGAAGGTTGAGGGGGAGAGGCTGGTAAAGTTGGAGCTGAATTTGTCAGCCACTAGGTTTGCTATATCTTCTGGTTCAGTATAGGTGGTTCCATTTACAATGAGCTCTGCACACAACCGTGTATTGCCTTTCAGGTTGTGGACATAGCTAAAGAATGCCTTGTAGTTGTCCTTGGCCTGGGAGGCAGAATTTACCTCAAATCTGGCTTTGGTAGACTTTATTTTTGCTATGAGTTGTTTGTTTAGTTTGGTGAGAGTGCTTTTATCCTTCTGGGTGCTGCACCTCACAATTTTTTTTTGCCATGATTTTCTTCCTTCTGTTATGCAGCATATTGATGTTGTGATTCCACCAGGGTGCACATGCATGTGTCCACAACACCATATGGACTGCAAGTCCTCCCAGGGTACATTGAAGCAAATAGAGTCATAGATTCATAGATTGTTACTAGGGTAATGATCCAGAGGGCCTTTCTAAGCCTATCCAAGTTTTCCTGAAAAAATAATGATGATGACCTCTATCCAAATAGGACATTGAGAGCCAGGCACTTATAAGCTCTCTCTGTCCATAAGGGGCATGGGTGCCATGCCTGGTGTAAATTTCTTATTCCCCATCCACTGATCTAGGTTGCACTTAAACTGGGTAATAGATGAACTTAGCTTCACCTGGATGGGAAGCCTATTCCATAAGAGGAGCAGTCTCTGGGACACATATCTGTCTCTTGAGCATGTCCCGTTTAAGTCACAGACAAAATTCAAGACCCTAGACCTTGTATTTCTGGTATTGTTTGACATCTGAATGTGTAGGAGATTTATAAGTGTGTGATTTGCAGATGCCTTGTAATACAGGTGTAGATCACCTCTAACAATCTGTAGGAGACTGAGTACAGGGAAAGGGCTTTAAGGTGCTCAGCATAAGGCAGGTTTGTTACACCTTGTATTCTTTTTGTAAGGAGCCTCTGAGGTCACTGTAGTTGCTGCATATGCCTGGTCAGGTACATACCGAAGGGAGCATTGTGCTCTATGATTGGATTGATAAAGGTGAGTACAGAAGGATAATGACATCTTTGGACCTAAATGCCATGCCCTTACTTATAAGTTGCTCAGCATAAAAGGAATTCCTCAACACTGTGGCCACATGGTAGTCAAAGGTAAGGCTACTGTCTACGTGTGTACCCAGATCTCTGATCACTGGGTCGACTCTTAGGGGTGTATTATCAATGTGGTAATTAGCCGGGATGGTTGAGTTCCCAAAGGGTACAATTATGCCTTTCTTAGCCTTGAGTTTAAGACTATGGCTTTAGCACCATTTTTAGTCAGAGATAGGCCTTTTGAAAAATGCTAGTGTCTGCATGGGAGTCAATGATAAGTCCCAGCTTGCAATTATCTACAAACTTAGTTAGCCATAAACCTTCAACATGTGCTTCCATTTCAGAGAAATAGATGCCAAAAAGGAGCAGGCTCAGTAAGGAGCCCTGGGGACTCTGCTAGTGACTGGCCTCTTAGTGGAGGTGGCCTCATCTATTTCATTCTCCTGGGTCCCATCAGTGAACCAGTTGACTATCCAGTGGGTGATAAAAGGGTTTATACCTATATTAGGGAGCTTGTCTATAATGCCTAAATAGGGTATTGTATCAAAAGCATTGGCCAAGTTGAGGTAAGCTGTGTGCACAGTCTTTCCTTCATCCAATGCTTTGGTAACCCTCTCAAAAAGTTCACCAAATCTAATAGGCATGACCTTCCCTTAACAAAGCTTAACTGGGTCCAGCATTTGCAGGGTATCTATGTCCTCATTTATCATGTCCATGATGATTCTTTCCATATATTTACGTATGACTCTGGTCAGACTTATGGCCTTGTAGTTACCAGATCAGTGGTTGGGCTTCCTTTGCGCCAGGGGATAACTGTATCCATCTTCCATATATTGAGCACAAAACCTGACTGTAGGCTCCAGATGAAAACTGATTCAAGTGGACCAAAAAGGTCAGGTTTCATGCTGTTTATTAAGCATCCTGGGATATTACTGGGTCCCATCAATGCAGTGTTTTTGGCCTTGGAAAGTGCATTGATGAACTTTTCCCTAGTAATAGTTGGATGGATTGTGGTATGCATTTCCTTTGGACTATTTGGTGGGGAGGAGTGGGTGGAAAAATTTGTACTGAATTTGTCAGCCAAAAGGTCGTCAATGGCCTCTGGTTCAGTGTGTGGGTGATGCCATTTACAATACGTTCTGTGCATTGTTGGATATTTCTCCTTAGATTATAGACATAGCTGTAGAAAACTTTGTGATTGTCCTTTTCCTGAGAAGCTATTTTTTTTCTTTAAATTTAGCCTTTGAAGTATTAATTAATCCTCTTAGCTACCTGTTTAGATTGTTTGGGGGAATTTAAGTATGTGTAGCTTTGTTTCTCCTGTGCATAGCCAAGATTTGTTTTTTCTTTTCTTGTACAACCGATTGATAGTGTGATTTCTTGTCTTTTGAGTTTGTCTTATTCTTAATATGAGTGGGTACAGCTTGCTCTATACAGATGTCAATATGGCTATACAGAGATTTTTTAAATAGCTCAGCATATGCTATGTTTTTTACTGATGTTCATCGTGTTACCCTGCTGCAGTCATCATACTTGGGTTATCCTGCTGTCAGGCGGTCCCGCAGTCGGCCCGAATTCCAAAGTCTTGGTCCGGCATCGGTTGCTGTCGCTTCTTCCCTGACATCAGTGCACCAGGGGTATATAAGAGGCATCCGACACCATTTTCTCCAGTCTTTCTTGCCGCGCGGTGCCCGAAGAAGAAGCAGTTCGCAAGTGCTGGTCGGCCGACACCTGAGATTTTCGAATCAAATTTCAGTCCGAAGTCTTCAAAGCTAAGTACCCCGTTGGGGAACCTTTTCTTGCCTCAGTCCGATGTCAGAAAAAGTTAACAATTGCATTTCTTGTGGGAAGCAAATACCTCATAAGGACTTTCATTCTTATTGCATTCCTTGTCTAGGCCCAGACCACGACGTCACTGGTTGTCGGTTTTGTGCTAGGTTCAATAAGTGAACTATAAAGCGACGCTTTGATTTCGCACAACACTACTTCGGTAGGAAATTTAATTACACCGACTACCGGTGTGCATAAAAAACACAAAGATAAAGACAGGCATCCTAGATCCAAGCCAGACTCCGAGGCCTCGGCTGGGCTGGTCGCCGGTTATCCGGTTTTCAGTGAGGCGCGTACGCAGCCCCTGACGACCGCAGAATTGGAACTCCAGACCACTTCGGATTCTCAAGCAGAGAGTTCTAGGCCGACGCAGCCATTTTTTTTAGG
The DNA here is from genome assembly GCF_019279795.1 of Protopterus annectens. Taxonomy (NCBI): domain Eukaryota; kingdom Metazoa; phylum Chordata; order Ceratodontiformes; family Protopteridae; genus Protopterus; species Protopterus annectens. Next base: position 323,296,224 of record NC_056734.1, on the reverse strand, counting down.
CCCTACTGACAACATTGCAGAAGGAGAAGCCGGTGCTGCGGAAACACCTGCGGTTTCAGAAGGTGTCTTCAGACCGACTACTCTCACCATAAAATCTTATGCTAAGCTTAAGACTCCTCTAAAACCAAAAAAAGACTGCACATCAGTCTCCAGTTCAAGGCCCCATGCCTAAGAAACAGATGCTTAAAATGGATGAAGATTTGATTTCTTTAATCAGGGGTTCCCAACCCCCCCCCCCCCAGACAAAAGGCCTAGACAAGAGGAGGGTTATGCCTCCTCTGATCAAGTGTCTATTTCCTCAGGCTCCTCTGAGGAACAGGATTACTCCTTTCCCCCTTATGAAGATTCTGATGCTGAAGATTCCATTCCCTCAGCTTCTCCCCTGAAGACTATTCCTTTGGGGAAACCTTACATACCATGAGGGAACATTTCCACTGGGAAGGTCAGGACTACTCCGACTCAAAGAAAAGGCTCCGAGAGTTCCTTTTACTCCCCCAGCACAGACCACTTGCTATCCCTCCAGTTTTAGACATTGTGGATGATGTTTACTTAGAATCTAGTCTAAATCCAGATTCTCTGCCTCTTGCTCCAGCCAAACCAGATAGATATTATAGAGTGCCTGACTCACACAAGTTCCTTTACAAAAGCCCTGTTGCTGACCCAGAGACTATCTCCCAGGGTCCCAAAGGGGCTAAGGCTTCTATGGCTAAAAATCCTGTACCCTCTGAAAGGGACTCCAGAGCACTAGATAGGTGGGGGAAGAAGGTTTACACCTCAGCTACTCTAGCTATGAGAGCACTAAATTGTCAATTTCACACGATGAAATACCAGCAATTCCTAATGTCTTAAATAAAACAAAAGATGAGCATGCACCCTCAACAGTCTGAATTCAAAGAAATGCAGGATCTGTTGCATGCAGCTGAACAAGTGGGCAAACATACTTTACAATGTGGATTTGATTCCTTGGAAGCTTCCTGTAGAGCAGCTGTTACTGGATCTGTTATACATAGGCATGCTTGGTTAAATGAACAAACTCTGCCTGATCATGTTAAAGCAAAGTTACTAGATGCACCCTTATAGCAGGATGTCTTATTTGGGGTTAACGCAGAAGAGGTTTTAAAGAAAATGGAGGATAAGGCAAAATCTATGCAGACGGTCAAAGATTTCTTACAGGTACAACCCCCATGCTTCAGCAGAAATTGGCCAGCAAAAAATTGGTCCTTTCCAGCTTCTGACAGGCCACAGAGGGGTAAATACAGACGCCCAAGGGGCAGAGGACAAGCACAAATCCCTTACAAACCTCACCAATGGGGCACTGCAACACAGAAGGGAGGAGAAGACAGGTCCCAAACTACTAGAAGACAAACACAATGATTTACACCTCAAATTGCCAAGCAAAAAACTCTTGGCAGCTCCCTTGGGAGGAAAATTAGCATTTTTTATAGACAACTGGCACATCGTCACAAAGGACAAATGGGTCCTAGACATTATCTCAAAAGGATACAAATTCCATTTCCACACCTTGCCAAGGATAAAAGGAATGCCAAACTTGCCACAAAATCAATGGGCAGAGGCACATAAACAAATTACAGCTCTCATGGACATGAGAGCCATTCAACTGGTACCTACACAGGAGCAAGGCCAAGGATTTTACTCAAGGTTTTTTCTAGTCCCCAGAAAGGACAATGCTTGGAGACCCATTCTGGACCTTTCAATTCTAAACACCTTCTTGCAAGTACCAAAATTCAAGATGCTAACACTACAGCACTTCTTCCCATGTTGGGCAAGAAAGCTTGGCTAGTAACGTTGGACCTCAAGGAGGCATACCTGCATGTCCCTATCAGACAAAATTGCAGAAGATACCTCCGTTTCATTGCAGGTTAAACCCATTACCAATTCTCTGCACTGCCCTTTGGCTTATCTACTGCACCCTGGGTCTTCACAAAATGCCTGGCACCAGTAATTGCATACTGCAGACAAAGAGGAATTCAAATATACCCATACCTGGACGACTGCCTCATCCAAGCAGAAAGCAAGGACATTCTCTTACAACATCTGACTTTTGTAAAACACCTTCTAAGTTGCCTAGGGTACACAGTAAATGAAAAGAAATCAAAACTAGTACCCTCACAAAATATGACATCCCTGGGTGCCAGCTTGAATACAACGGCCCAGATGGCTTATCTGACGCCAGACAAACAACTACAACTAACTCAATACTTCAAAATAATGGCAACAAAGACCCAACTCCCTGCAAGAAAAATTCTGCAGGCCTTGGGCTTCATGGCATCTTGTATACTACTAATACCATTTGCAAAACTACATATGAGGAAATTACAATGGTACCTGAAAAGTGTATGGACTCAACACAGCCACAGCTTGGAAACAATGATACCTCTCATTCCCTGCCTTCAACAGGAGTTTCTATGGTGGTCACAGGCATGTCACCTCAACAAGGGTTAGCCTTTCACCTTACCCCCAGCCAGGCAAACTATGACAACAGATGCATCGGACTATGCCTGGGGGGCACACATGGCAGGATGGTGCGTTCAAGGCATATGGACTGCAGATCAAAGGAATCCACACATCAATCAAAAAGAAATGCTAGCTGTACAGAATGCTCTGGCAGCCTTCAAGGACCTCTTACATCCAGGACAGCTTATAATAAGGACAGACAACACTACAGTAATGTGGTACATAAACAAACAAGGGGGTACACACTCCTACCCTCTATGCAGGCAAGCAATGACCTTGTGGAACACAGCCCTGGCTTACCAAGTTCAATTACAAGCGCAATTCCTGCCTGGAAAAAAGAACACATTGGCAGACGACCTAAGCAGAAACATCATGGATCCCCACGAGTGGAAACTGGATCCACAAGTATTTGCAATGATAACTCAAAAATGGGGGTGCCCAGACATAGACCTGTTTGCCAACCCCAAAAACCATCAGCTTTCAAAATTTTGCATAAGGACATTTCACCATCAAGCTTGGAAAGTGGACGCACTCTCATTCAGTTGGAAAATGCTCACAGTATATGCCTTTCCTCCATTGCCCCTTCTCACAAAGGTGCTGCTGAAAGTCAGGATGGAGAGACCTCGAATGATACTCATTGCCCCAGACTGGCCATGCCAGCACTGGTACCCACTACTAAGGAACATGGCCCAGAGCCCACCATGGATTTTACCACAAATTCCTCATCTACTCACACAGATTCTACACAGCCAGCTCAAAACCTTAAATTTGGCTGCATGGCACATCACCTAAGCAAGCAGCCAGCCCCTCTTTCACAAGCTGTTATGGATGTCATTCTGGAGACCAGGAGGCTCAGCACCAGGAAAGCCTACTCAGACAAATGGAAAAGATTTTGCGCCTGGAACCAAGCTAAAGGCCAAAATACCCTTCAGCCGGACATACCTCATATTCTACAATATTTAACCGAGATGTTACACAAATGACTTTCTTTTTCATCTATTAAAATCCACGCCTCAGCTATTTCAGCTCACTACAACACGGATCCTCCCTTATTTTCACATCCACTTCTAAGGCAGTATCTCAGAGGGGCAAAAAACATTAGGCCTTCCAGGACCAGGAGAGCGCCAACACCAACTTGGGACCTAAATTTTGTTCTGGAAAAACTTACACTGCCACCTTTTGAGCCAGCTTTCTCAGCTGACTTAAAGTTTATATCATGGAAGACTGCCCTGCTGCTAGCACTTACTTCAGCCAGAAGAGTCTCAGAGCTACAGGCACTAATGGCAGTAGAGCCTTTCCTCATTTTTCATCAAGACAGAGTTTCTCTATGAACTAATCCCTCCTTTATGCCAAAGGTGGTATCCAGGGTGGCTCTAAATCAAACCATCCACTTACCCACCTTCTTTCCAAATCCACAGAACAAAGGAGAAAGACTCCTGCATTCCTTGGATATACACAGGCAACCACATTACTACTTGGATAAAACTAAGGCTTTCAGAAAATCTGACCAACTTTTTGTATCCTATGCTACAGCATCACAAGGAAAGGCTATCTCAAAACAGACCATTTCCAAATGGATAGGACATTGCATACGTTTTTGCTACACCCATCATGGAAAACCAGTTCCTGCTAGCATAAGTCCCCACTCCACCAGGGCAGCAGCTACATCTACAGTCTTCCTCAGGGGGGTGCCAACCAAGGATATTCTGGAAGCTGCAACTTGGAGTTCAGTACACACCTTCACCAAACACTATCACTTACCACTTTACTCTAAGACTAGAGCTGGCTTCGCCACTGCAGTTTTGCAGGGCCTTCTAGCCCCCTCTAACCCTGTTTGACTCCACCTCCCATCCTTAGCTTTGGGATTCTACCCAAGTGTGATGACTGCAGCAGGGTAACACGATGAACATAGTACAGTTTTGTACCTACCATAAATGTAGATGTTCGAGTGTATACCCTGCTGCAGTCCAGGTTACCCTCCCTCCATCCCCTCTGACCTAACTAAAACCTTTCTCTACCTTAAAATCTGATACAACCTTTGTGGTGTATTTGCTTATAGCTGGAGGGATGTTTTGTTTGTACTAAGCTTTTATTATTGGTACTACCTACTGACCATCTTTTGGGGGGGCACCTGACATCTGAGGCAAGAAAAAACTGAAGAAAATGGCGTCGGATGCTTCTTATATACCCCTGGCGCACTGACATCAGGGAAGAAGTGACACAAATGATACTGGGACCAAGACTTTGGAATTCGGGCCGACTGTGGGCCCGCCTGACGGCAGGATAACCCAAGTGTGATGACTGCAGCAGGGTATACACTCGAACATCTACATTTATGGTAGGTACAAAACTGTACTTTTTTTTTTTTTTACTTTGGCTAAATTCCAAGCACTTGAGGGAGCTTGGAATTTAGCCAAGGTATCATTTAGAGAGAGATTAGCCTTGGAATAGCTCCTAAAGGTTTTTGGTTACACTGGATCCCCATATTTAATTTTCGTTTCAAGTAATACTGCTTTATGGTCAGATCATATGAGCGAAGAGATTATATTGGGTGAGGAACATCGGCCCACATGTTTGTGCATACAAGGTCAAGGATGTTTGTACCCCTGGTAGGAGAATGGACCAACTATTCCAGGATGTTGGCATTAACAAAGTTTAGGAATTGCTGAGCTTATGCATTAGAAGTAGGACTACCAATCTATAGAGGGGTAGTTGAGATCACCCATGACTATCATAGTGGGTTGAATGGTGAGGGACTCTAGTACACTGAGGTGGGTAGTATGGGTTTTCATGAGACATGGACAGGGACCTATAAGTTGCAAGGATATGGTATGAAAACCTATTTATGGTGAGTTTCACATGTATGAGTCATATGCTTTAACTAATCTGGATGTGAGGCTGGTTTTAATATAGACTGAGTCTTCTCCACCTTTAGTTCCCGCCTGTGTGGTAGCTGTTCTATAGGTGTGAAAGGCATTATATCCTGGAATTTCTTGGGGTACTCTCTGCGACTTTAAACCATGTCTCTGTTACTACACAGATGTCTACACTGTCCAGGGAGAGGAAAGCTTACAGGGAGTGTAATTTCTTGTTAAAACTTCTAGAGTATGATGAATGGGTATAGTGGATTTGTGATGGCTATAATCATGTCTGTGTACAAATGATACAAACACAGTACTGTGCAACAGTTAAACAGCAAGTGGCACAGGTACACAACAAAAGTACTTTTGAGTATCACATACACATAAATACAAACGTAATACACTAGGAGCCATTATCTCCATTCTTGATATAAATAGCACTGTACATGTGTAGGGTTCATCAAAGGACAGTCCTGTGGACAGACGTACAGCACAGAGAAATGGAATAAGTGCATGTAACCAGTCACATGTTACAGTTGTCTGTTGATCATAATATGGTCATGCACATGGACATGTATGCAAATCTCTGTATGCATGTCATAATATTTACACATACATCATTATTAACAGAAGTCTGATGTTTCTGAGACTTTGTGGATAATGGAGATATCCATAGTCATCCGCAGACTAAACACTATTGGCGTCAATGCACCATGGTCATGAGATGTGTTAAAATCTGTACTGTATAACTTACAGATCAAGTGTAGATCTCCCATATCTGTTGTTAAACAGGAAATGCCAAACTGCAAAGATAGGGTCTGAATGGAGGGAAGATAAAATCAGCAAGAAAAGGAGAGTAGCATTGCTGGAACTGACTTCATCCTCAAGTCTTGGGGAGTACCTTCATGTGGTGGACTCTGTTTTTACAAAATCTCACCAAGATGACACTGATATATAGATTGTATTTTATACAGCATATATCATGGACAGAAGTAGAATACAAATTAAAAAAAGACAGCTGGGTGCAAAAGTCTCAGGATAAAAATGTGCCCAGTCATGGTAGGCTTACTGGTGCCAGGACTGGGAAAAATGACAGTGTAGAATCCTCAAGACGCAGAAACATTCCTACAATGGGGCTAGGCCAGGCCTAGGGGGGAGAATTGCCTCCCTGTTGTAGATGGAAGTAGTAGTCCACAAAAATCACAAAAGCTGAGTGTCCTAAAAAGAACCATAAAGATGATAAGAGTGGACAACTGAGGATAAGGAAGAAATTGTGGATTGTTACTATTATGCAAGAAGCCCAGAATCTCCAGATAGAATATATTCAAAAATATTAAGAGGAAAAATTGGAGAAAAGAAAAAAAACTGTCAAAAGCTTCAAATGCAAACTTGTGTTCCTTAATATAAGAGATCCATGAAAACATTATATAGGTCAAAAAACTTTGGGCCATTTGTAAAAAGAAGTGGTAGTGGAAGTGCAAAAATAAAAAGAACAAAATCTAGAGATTTTTGAATGGCATAAAAAGAAACATGGACATGGGAAATAAAGAGATACCTGATATGGTGAAATATTTATGCATTGGCAAAAGTCAAACTAATTACTACAAAAAGATTTTTGAAGAGAAATATAGATAAAGACACACAGATATGAAAATTTCACAATATCAAAAAAAATCAATGCTGGGGAATGCAGAACATAAGATTAGTAAGGTAGAAACTAAACAAATAGAAGATGAAGACATGGAATACCTACAAAGTGAAGGATTTAAAGTAGAGAGTCCAACACAAGTTATATCACAGCATGATGGAACAATGAGTCCTCAAAGTAAGGAGAAACAGGTGGAGCGGGAGACATCTGAAGAAAAAACATAGACATGGAAAGAAAAAGAGATATAATATGGTGCAATATTTATGCAAAGGAAAAAGCAAAACTAATCAATACAAGAAAAGCAGCACCAAAGATATTTAAAGAGAAATATAAGGAAAGGCATCCAGATATGGAAAAATTCACAATACAAAAAAATTAGAAAACAAAGGGTGGGTTAGAAAAAAGGATTAGCAATAGAGAAGCTAAATAAATAGAAAGTGAAGTTTTGGATTACCTGCAGTGTTTGTAAAAGTTCCAAAATTCAAGACGTTGTCCCTTCAGAATCTGTTACCTTTCATTCCTCAGGGAAGCTTTAGGTAACATTGGATCTAAAAGATGCATTCCATCACATTTACATAGCCAAAGGCTTCATGATATTTCTCAAGTTTTCAGTGCCACTGTTAGCATTTTGTGGGCCCCCAGCAAATGTCAGGTTGGGGGACCCTGAGCATTTCTGTTCTAAGTAATACCCTGTCACTGCCACCTGTCCTAAGCATCTTTTTATTCATGCAGCAAACTTTCAGGAGTGGTATGCACAGACTGATCTATAGCTGCAATACTATTACATTACAACAAATCTGTGTACCACAGTATGTTGGCCCATCTCACAAAGGAATATTCACAGTTATTGGCATTTAGTTGGAACAATTATACATTACAACAGCTCCATGTACAGGGCTGAGGTTTGGTGCCTTAGGCACTGCCTCATGTTTCTTCCTCCTCCAACACACACACACACACACACACACACACACACACACACACACACACACACACACACACACACACACACACACACACACACACACTCATGGTGCCCTCTTGGGCTTCCCACAGCATACACATTACTTTTTCTTCATTTTCTCAGATTTTGCCTTAACAGAGCCTTAATTGGTTCATAGGTTGATAGGTTGGTACTAAGCTATCGGCCCTAGGGTCTATACAAGCCTAGCCAAAACAATTCCCTGGATATTTCTTCCCACAATATTTACTTCCCTGGACCCCTGTCTAGCAGGGCGACTGACATGATCCCCGGGGTGAATTTCCTATCTCCCATCCAATCATCAAGGTTCCTTTTGAAGAAGGCCAAGGAGGCGATCTGCTTGACATGTATGGGCAGTCTATTCCAGAGTATGGGGAGTCTCTGTGTCAGGAACCTATACCCCCAACATGTTTTGTTCATTGTGATGACAAGGTTTAGATCCCTGGAGCATGTGCCTCTGAGGGATTGGGATTTCTTTAAGTGGAGCATGTCCAACAGCTCAGGGTTTGACATGGCCTTGTATGTTAAGCAGAGATCACCTCTGAGTAGACGATATGCCACAGAGTATAGCTGGAGTTTTTATAGACGGTCAGCATATGGCATCTGCTTTAGACCTGTGATTCTTTTAGTGAGGTATTTCTGCGGACTTTCCAGCTGTTGCAGATGTCTTGTGAGGTACATACCAAACTGGTCATTATACTCTATAATGGGTCTAATGAGAGATGAGTACAGTGGGACAATGACCTTCTTTTCTCTGGATGAAAAGCCCTTAGTGATGAGGTGTGCCACATAGGAGGATTTCCTGACTGTTGTGGCGATATGGTTATCGAAGGTGAGACCACTGTCCACCTGTGTCCCTAAGTCTCTCATCACACTTTTAATGTTTAGTGTACTGCCACCTATGTGGTAATTCATGGGTACATGTTTTTTTCCAAAGGGGATAACTATACATTTTTTGGCATTAAGCTTGAGCCCATGGCTCTGGCACCAGGCATCTGTTTCTGTAAGGCCCTTTTGCAGAATATCCACGTCATTTGGGGATTCAATAATGGCTCCCAGTTTGCAGTTATCTGCGAACTTTGTTAGCCAGAGTCCCTTAGTGTTGACCTGTACTTCAGCGAAGTAGATGCCAAACAAGAGTGGTCCCAGGACTGAACCCTGAAGTATTCCATTTGGAGTCAGCTACTTTTACAGTCTGGGTTCTGTCAGTAAACCAGTTGGCAACCCATTGAGTGACATAGGGATTTATGCCGAGCTTAGTAAGTTTATCTATGATTCCAGAGTGGGGGATGGTGTTAAAGGCCTTGGCGAGGTCCAGATAGGCTGTGTGGACCACCTTACCCTCGTCCACAGCTCTGGAGACTGATTCAAAGTCAATCAGGTTCAGGAGACAAGATCGGCCCTTCACAAACCCAAACTGGGTGAGGTCCCATGTTTGAAGGTTGCCAATGTCTTTGTTTATAAGTTCCATGATAATGCGTTCCATGCTCTTGCAGATCAGGTTTGTCAGACTGATGGGACGGTAGTTCCCAGGATCCAAGGTGGATCCCCCCCTTGTGGAGTGGCATAACTGTAGCTGTGTGCCACTCAGTGGGCATGAAGCCTGCGGTGAGGCTATGATTAAACATGACACTTAGGTGAGGTGCCAGTTCATTTTGTAGTTCATGTAGTACACAACCCGGGATGTCATCTGGTCCCATGGATGCTGTATTCTTAGCTTTGGAGAGTGCAGTTTCTACCTGTGTGGCCGTGATTACCGGAATTTGGCAATCTTTTGGTATTGAGATGGGCCCTTTAGGGGTTAAGAAGGGGGTGAAGTTGGCACTAAATCGATCTGCCAGGATATTGACAATATCCTTGGGATCAGTATATTTAATACCATTCTGTTGTAGCTCAGAGCAGATCTGAGCATTGCCATTTAGATTCTTGACATAACTATAGAATGCCTTGTGGTTGTCTTTGGAATCTTTGGCAATTTTATTTTCATAACTAGCTTTTGAGGATTTTATGAGGGATCTCCGCTTCTTACTGAGGCTGGTGAGCGTGTTTTTTGCATCCTGGGATTTTCCTCTTCTACAACAATTTCTTCCTTCTGTTGTATAGTTTGTTTGTAGCAGGGGACCACCAGATTGGCTTCCTTTTTTGGAGGAGAGCATCTTGATTCTATTTGGGATGGCACAATTCATGCACGAGTGGATGTGCTCTTACAGTGCCTTAGTGTAGGATTCAGCAGTCGTACTTTCAGATCCCGTCTGCATGGGTGTCATGAAGTTTGTCACTTCTGACTTCAGTAGCATGAAGTTGGCTTTGGACACGTTTTTTACAGAGGTTTTCCTTACTGGGGGGTGGGGGTGGGATCCGGATGTCAAGGGTGATTTGCTTATGCTCAGACCTGACCAATGAGATGGTGACCACTGGTGTGGAGCATCTATCTCCCATGTTGGTAATGACCAGGTCTAGGATTTTGGAGCCCCTGGTGGGACAATGGTTTAGTTGATCCAGGGCATTGGAATTTATGAATTCCAAGATCTGTTGGGAAAAGGTGTTGGTACCTGAGTAGTTTTCCCAACTGATGGCAGGGTAGTTGAAATCACCCAGTATTTGGGTGTTTGGTTGTATCTTAATATTTTCCAGTATGTATAGAAAGGTGTAGTGAGAATCTTGGGACATGATGGGGGATCTGTAGCAAGCTACAAATTGGATTGCAGTCTTACCTAGTGTTAGTTGCACCTGGAGAATTTCAGATGCATTGTGTTGGGCAACTAGCCTGGAGGTGTGAATATCCTTGGTGAATATGGAGACTCCTCCACCTTTAGTGTTTCGGTCTTGGTTTTGTGGCTGAAAAGTGTGGTAAGAGTTGTAGCCTGGTATTACAGGGGTGCTGTCTGGAGCCTTGAACCAGGTCTCAGTTACTGCACAGATATCGATGTTCTCTATTTTTAGGAGTGCCTAGAGAGAGTGCATTTTGAGGTTTAGACTTCTAGCATTGAGTAGCATTACCTTCAGATTTTGCATGCGTGTATCTGTTACGGTGGTGGTTTTGTCCTTTGAACCTTGCCTAGAAAAGGCACTATAGGGGTGGCAAGGGCTTTAGCCAGTAACCAGGGGTGACAGGTGCAGACCATCTCTGGCAAAGTATCGTGGTTTGTTGATCATGTCTTCCCAGGCAGACAGATACTGGATCCCCTTTGTATGACACCAGAAGCTTAGCCAATTGTTGAAGTCAATCATTTTGTCCTTATACTGTGGTATCATTCTGGGAGAAGGCAGGATGCTACTCAGGGCTAGGGTCATACCTGCCTGGGCCACATGATCTGAGAGTTCTTCCATGTCTCTTTTCATGTAGTCCAGGGAGGTATGTCTCAAGTCATTCACTCCAACATGGACAATGACAGAGTCATATTTGTACTTGTTGTGGAGTGACTTGAGTGCATGTGGTATGTGGCGGATCCTGGCACCTGGCAGGCAGTTGACTGTAATTTTCAACTTGTTCAGCCTGGTGAATGGGATATCAGTGTGCCTGACTATAGAGTCACCTGTGAATAAAGTGTTGGGTACATTGTCTTGCCTTAGGGGCTGTTGTTGGGTTGTTGTGAGCTATGTGTCACTTTGGTTGTGACTGGTGTTTGTTTGTATTTCAGCTTCAGAGGTCCTTGTTGCTTGGGCAGGCTAATGTTAAGGGCCTCCGCATATGTGGGTTTAGTGTTGCTATGTGTGGGTGTTGATGGTGTGGGTTTTGAACGGCTATGAGTTGCTTGAGGTATAGTGCAGGTGTTAACCTTCTCCTCTTGACTGTCTAGCACAATCTTGGCCGGAGAGAGCTTTGCTTCCAGTTTGGCTATGTAAGTGCATCTCTTGCAGGTTGTAGTGTTGGGTGGTAGGAGGAGAGGGTTGTCTGTGCACATAAGGCAGTTGCCGCATTGCCCCAGTATGCCCAGATTCACCAGGTGGACAGGAGAAAACACCGGAAGCTGACCCTTGGACATGCCTGTTTAGGTGCTTTTTTTTTGTAAAGTACAAGACCTGTTTTCCTTTACAAGGTACTTTGAAATTATAGACTGTTTAGTGCCTGCAATTCATTTCTCCTTATTGACAAGGAGAGTTGAGTGCTTGTATCAGTTTCAGGCTTCCTAGTGCTTTCCAGCAGGTTCTAGAGCAAGTGCTAATCACAGGGGTTCAGATTTTTAGTGCTACTACTGAGAAATCATCTAATTCTAAGGGAGAATTTGAAGAGCAGACTTTCTGGCACCTGGAATAGTTTAACTGTAGCCCCGTGGTGCTGCACAATGTGAAAAAATGCTCAAACACATGCATTTTTAAGCAAGAAAGTTGAAAGGGATAAAAAGCCCAAAAACGCTAATAAAATTACAATTTCAGAGCTGGAAACCACTCCTCTACTGTCAGATAGGCAGTACAATGCTCACCACTCCCATTGGTAAGCAGTAGGACTTCCCTGTACCACAGCAAAGTCTGAATAGCTCTGAACACAGAAAATAAAGTCCTGAGACAAGCAAAGTCTGAGATCTGGACTATTTTGGCTAGAAAAGGTGGGAAACAAGCAAACAAGGTAGTATTTTTTTTGTTAAAACAGGCTAAACAATGTAATAATACAGTAAATAAACACAGAAAAGGCTAACACACTTGAGTGTGTATTCCTAAATAGTAAATGCAATTAAAACTCTGCAAAATTAGCAATTTAAAACTTTTTAAATGAAGCAAGGCAAGTGCACAACTGAAAAACGATTTAAGATGCAGTAATACACTAGAATAAGTAGTTAGTCTACATATACAGAGAAGTATATATACAGAAAAGCAGCTAAAACACACTTAAACAATTCAGATGCAGTGCAACCTAAAGCACTTGAGTTGTAGCAATATTAAGGCAAATACAGTTATAATAAATGTACTAAAATATACTCTATATTTCCAAAATGTTTAAGAAGCACAGTCAGAACACAAGAGATTCAGGCAATTTTTTTTTTTTTTAGAAAGTGAGAAAGGAGTAACAGAGGGCCTTCTCAGATGTCCTCTCTGTATTAGGTAGAATGAGCTAATGACACTAGACTGGGAGGAGTGTCCCAGAGCAAATTTACAGTAGGGGCAGGCAACTGCAAAGCCACCAAGTATAACAACAAGACACCAACAGAGAGGGAGGGTGGGGACCAATACTAAAGCTATTAGCCTACACTCTTTAGACAGTAAACACTATAGAAATCTTTATGACAGCAGTGAGCCACAAAATGAAAGTTTTTAAACAGATAAAGGAGCAAAGAGAATCTACACAATGCTTTTAACTGCAAACAAATCAGTTACCCATGCAGATTAGTTAATAGCAATAAAATACAGTAAAAAGTGTGCATCAGGCAATAAAAAGTGCTATATATAAATTGCTAGAAGCAATAATCAGTATAATTAAGCCACTAAAACAGGATACGTATATATCTCAGATCAGAGTTGTAGTCAACGCCCCTCCTCCACTCTGCTCAGTGCATATAGACAGAAATCCTCTCAAAGTTAGGGCTTAAATACCAGAAGATACAACCTTAGACAACTTTTTTTTTTTTTTTTTTTTTAAAGCACAAAAGAACCTGCCCCCCACTAGCCAGCAGTCAATCAACACAATCTAGCCAAGAAGGTAAAGAAAGGTTTCTGCTAATTCAATATGGCCTGTTCATGTGCTCTGAACAATCACTGCAAGGACAAACAGGCCCAGAGCCAGCAAATCTGAACTAGGACAATACTAAAGCTATAAGCCTGCACTCTTTAGACAGTAAACACTACAGAAATCTTTATGACAGCAGTGAGCCACAAAATGAAAGTTTTTAAACAGATAAAGGAGCAAAGAGACTCTACAGAATGCTTTTAACTACAAACAAATCAGTTACCTGTGCAGATTAGTTAATAGCAATAAAATATAGTGAAAAGTGTGCAGTAGGCAATAAAAAGTGCTATATATAAATTGCTAGAATCAATAATCAGTATAATTAAGCCAAAAAAAGGATACTTATATATCTCAGATCAGAGTTGTAGTCAAGGCCCCTCCTCCACTCTGCTCAGTGTGTATAGACAGAAATCCTCTCAAAGTTAGTGCTCCCTCTAAGACCAAGAACACTGCATAAATGGGCCCAGACAATATCACAGGATGCCTTCTAAATAGTACAAAACACGACCTATCAGGGCCTCTTGAATTACTGTTTAACTGTAGCCTCCAAACAAGTTTCATGCCTCATGAATGGAGAAAGGCAACAATCATCCCTCTGCACAAAGGTGGGCCATCTACAGACCCTGGAAACTACAGACCCATAAGTCTCACTAGTCAAGCCATGAAAAGAATTATCACAGAAATGATTTATAGAGATATAGTAAACCTCCAGACACTGGACCCAACTCAGTTTGGTTTCATCAAGGCAGATCATGCATACTCAACCTAGTGGACTTCCTTGGGAAGGTAAAAAAAGCAATGGATCAAGGAAAAATGAGTCACACTGAATACCTTGACCTGGCCAAGGCATTTGACATGATACCCAAATTGGGCATTGTTGACAGACTCAAGAGGTTAGGTACAAACTCGTATGTCACCCAGTGGATAGCCAACTAGCTCACAGACAGGACCCAGGAAGTTAGAACTGGGGAGTCCACCTCTACAAAGAAGCCAGTCATAAGTGTAGTCCCTCAGGGATCAGTAGTTGGACTGCTCCTTTTTGGCATTTACTTCTCTGAAGACAAGGCCAATGTCAGTGGTCTCTGGCTGACTAAATTTGCAGATGATTGCAAATTAGGAGCTGTCATTTAATCCCACAATGATACAAATGTTGTCCAGGAGGTGATGACACAGACAAACATCTGGGTTCAGAGCCATGGACTAAAACTAAATGCCAATAAATACATAATAGTATACTTTGGGAAGTCATCCACCCCTGCTAATTATCATATTGATAACACACCCCTTAGAGATGATCCAGTAGTCAGGGACTTAGGGACACACATAGATACCAAACTAGCCTTTGATCATCATGTGTCTACAGTACTGAGGAAATCATTCTATGTTGCAAAACCTAAAACAAAGATATGGTATTGAAGTCCGAGGAAGTCATTGTTTCACTGTATTTGGCATTCATCAGACCTATCACTTTGATATGTAGCTAACCAGGCATATCCAACAGCTGGAATGTCCACAGAGGCTCCTCACTAAAAGAATACAAGGTGTAAGTAAAATGTCCTCTGCAGACCGCCTCAAGGCCCTATCTCTGTATTCTGTCCCTACAGGCTTTTTCAGGGGAGATCTATGCCTGACATACAGGGCATTGTCAGACCCCACTCTGATGGACCTCCTGCATATCCTCAAAATAAACAGCACCAGAATTACCAATTCTAAAGACTTAACCTTGCCTGTGATATAAATAAGACCTGCTGGAGAGACAGGTATGTACCACAGAGACTAGTCCATCTATGGAACAGGTTCCACATCCATGTGAAATAGAGTTCCTCCCTGACTTAATTCAAGTGCAACTTGGACAACTGGGTGGTAAACAGGAAATTCATCCCAGTTTGTGTGGCACCTATATCTCTAATGGACACAGGCAACCTGTAAATGGTTCATCTCCCAGGCCCCTGCTTGTAAATGTTTCATCTCCCAAATGCCTACTTACACTTATCAAGGGTTTCAGAACTTGTCAGAGATTTGGGATGCATGGCTAGGCTTGCAAAAGGCCCTTGTGGTCATTAGCTTAGCAAACAGCTATGAACCTATGAACTCTTTAGCTTTTTAAAGAAGCCATAACTTTCTATATGCCTTGAAGTGCATTTTATTTTTTTTTTTATTTTGTACACAACCTCTTCATGCAATGATGGATTAAACAGAAATTACGATTAAGGAAAGAAATTCAGTGCTGCTGTTCAACTTTAGTTTTCCTTGCATCCTTTCAAAACACGTTTCCTGACCAAGAGAGCAAATTAATAACCATTTAGCAAATTTTTTTTTTTTTTATTTTTTATTTTTATTTTACATTTGTTGACCGGGCTAGTCTAGCTGGATATATGTCCATTTTCAGTAGAGGCCCGGGGAGAAAAGCTCCAGTATTTATTACAAGGTTTATAAAGAAGTAGCAAAACAAATATTATTGTAGGTGTTTTTTTTTTTTTTTTTGTGTGTGAGCAAATACTACATAATACAATGTATAGACTGAAATCATACATAGTAATTACAATGAAATTTAGCATAAAGAATTGATAAAAATGCATTGAGGTATGAAGGGAAAGGTATTAGCGATATAGGGAGAGAAGAAAAGAGAAGAAAGAGAAAGAATTAAGAAAAAAAGAAAGAAAATAACTTAATTAAACCTGGGCCCCCAGAAGCTATAGGGTTATAGATGCACTGGAATGCATTTTAGAGCACTTGTCAAACTTTTTAATCAAACAGTGGCCTAAACAAAAATCATGACTAAGCAAAGAGTTTCAGTCTTAGCTTTTCTTTCAAGGAAGACAGAAGTTGTGGCCAAGGCTTAATGTTCAAAGCTGACAAAATAGCAGCTCACAATAAACAAGACAATTTTTGTGAGGATACACAGATGCGGATCATATCTGGGACTATTGCTTGCTACGGTAACCCCTTCCCCCAAAAAAAACAGTCACTGCCTATGCATCTTTCTGGGATAAAAGCAAAGGTTCAAATTGCCATAGTCATGTATTTCAAATGACTGTTGACATATATATACATGCCATGCCTCCTCACTCCTCATCCCTAACCCCCAAAGGCAGCCACTTGTATAAGTGCCTTATGTGTGATTGTGGGAAAAGTGAAAAAATACTGATTAAAGTAATGCATTTTACTTTGTTGATTCTAGACAGTATAATGCCTCCACAGAAGATATAGTAACTTTCTTTGCACACCTCTGAGGTCTGTGAAAAAAGTGAAAAAAAAATACATGGACGATGCTGTCCACAGCCCAAACTCAAGATATAATGACTTCCTGTGCAGACCTCTAAGGTTTGGCTGTGATGAAAATTAAAGAAGTGATGGCCACACAATCCCCAATCCCCCCAAAAACACACAGAAACCTTCTGTACATACACATTTGAACACAGCTATTATAGAATGGGTGTGATTGAAACCAAAAGCAACAACCAAGTCCAAGTCAAAATCCATTTATACAGTTTGGGTAGTAGGGACCACTAGATTCCTAGAAGATAAAAGTGCCTGAATGTTCTGTGATGTATTTATGCCTCACTTTTGAATTATAATGTCCTGTTTATTCTTCTGAGTATCAGTAAAAACGCAGTTATGTATGTGCCCTAGCATTATTGAGTGTGTGCACATATAAAAATCAGTGATTTTTTTACACACACAAAAAAGCATAAGCTATAGCAATACTAGTTTTACACTGATTTCAGCAAATAGCAATACACTGTGCAGCACTGGTATTGCCACACCAGATCAGTGACTATTGTTTAGCAGTCATCAAACGGCAGTACTTTTATTTACCTCATTGAGGAGTAATGTATACCTGTCACTGTCCCTGATCTTACAGACTATCCCTAATTTTGTCTCATATTTTTGCTTTGTCCCTTGTAAAAAGTTTAATTTACTGGTAAATCATTCAGTATTACAGACAATAAACCCAGAGATCAGAGATTCATACTTCTTATTGTCCAAAAAATGCATGTTGATACAAAATGTGTTATTCTATTAACTTTGTATTTAAATCAGAGAAATATTTAAAACGTGTTCTTGATTTTGATCTTTTTTTACTTTGCCCAGAATTCTTGAACAAAGAGGTTGAGAGTTATATTATTTGGTGTTCTGTCAGTATTTATGAAACTCCCTGAAAGAGAAAACCATACCTGAAAATTGGAAACATCACCTCTTCTTAAAATCCAAGGCCTGCACCAAAATCAGTCACTCTGGGCTACTAACCTCTCTAGTACTTACCTTGCTCATGATCACTATCAGTTTTATCCTAACAGGGTCAAGGGTCATCCCACAGCCCTGTTCGTTTAAAGAGCAAAATCGAAAAATAATACATTTTTTTCTCCTCATTTTCACCAATCAGTAGCTGCTTTTGTCTGGCCCCACACAGTTGTGGATGATTAAGGGGCTCCCTTTGCAGCCATGGGTATTGTTGATATCTAAAGCTGCTGTGTTATTAGTTTTAGTGGAGAGAATGTTCACCAGCATAGTTTAACTAGGCCAGATGCAATATGTCAGTGGTAAAATACTTTTATGGAACTATAAAGCCTGTTACTTGACAAAGCTATGTTGCTATAACCAGAGATATCTTTGAATTTTAAAGAAGACGTAAGTAAGAGTTTTCATTACCCACTTGATTTATTAAATACACAAGACTGCTGTACTAGCTTTTGTTGGTTTGGTAGAAATGTTACAAAAATATCAAGCTAAGATGACTTGCAGTGGTTGCCAAGACCAGGGGGCCCCCAGCAACCATGGGGTTCACTGGTGCCTAAAGCTGGCTAAGAAGTTTTGTGTGTCTGGGTCACATTGTCAATTCTGTTTATTTCCCTTTGGGTTATCTACAGTTCCAGTAGGGTGAAGTATCTAGCTCATGACTGGCACATCCACAAAGGTTCATTACCCAAAATAAACAGGGACTAAACACAATGTCCTATGCTAGTTGTCTCAAAGTCCTGTCTCTTTATTTGGTATCATACAGACTTCTGAGAGGTGATCTTTGCCTAGCAAGCAAGGCATACCTGGACTCTACTTTAATGAACCCTTTGCACATCTGCAAAACAACAGCATCAGAATTATTAGATTAAATGACTTAAATTTTGCTTGCAACATAAACAGGACATGTTGTAGAGCATGTTTTCTCAGAGAATTCCCATTCTCTGGAGCAGGATTACCATTCATTTGAAGCAGAGTTCCTCACTATCCCTATTTAAATGCAACTTGGACCAATGGATGGATAATCGATATTCATCCCTGGTTTGGCAACTGTGCCTCTGATGGACAGAGGCAGTCAGTAAATCATCTTCTATATAAAGCAAAATTGTGGATTACACTAGGCTTACAAGGGCCCTAGCTGTCATTAGCCTAGTATACAACTATGAACCTATGAACTTAAGTGAAGAATTTAGTGTAGAAAATCCAACTCTGGTAATGTCACAGCATGATTGAACAATGAGCCCCCAAATTAAGGAGAAACAGGTGAAACGAGAAACATTTGATCACTTGCCACATGGAGATACTCTTGAGCCTTCAGTAAAAAAAACAGTACAAAAGTTCAGTTAAAGTTGCAGAGTAAGGGAAGGAGCAGGAAACAGTGGCAACTCTGACATAGACAATGTTGTGGAATGATATGCTAATGAGATCTCATATGAATGAGCAATGGATGATGCAGGATGCAGCTGAAGAGAATATTTCACAGGAAGATATTCTGAAACTTTCTTTAGAATGCCCACAGGAAAAGGAGAACAAAGAATGTGCCCTCAGTTTAGAAGAAAATTATCTAAAGGAATATTTGCTTGATTTAATAGAGATGGATAGACATATTAAGATCGATGAAAGAAATAGATTACAGAAAATCAATAAGACCCAAAATGTTAGAAGTCTGATAAAACAGATGAATGCAGTAATCAAGGCTACTAATAGAAATTTGTGTGATGTAACAGAAGTAAATAGGATAAATTACTGTGCAGAAAAATTAATAACAGATAAAGACTTACCTTAAAAAACATATACCATAAAACAAAGGAGAGAAGAAATTAAATGTCATCATGGAAGCATCGAATAGAGAAAAATATAAAGCAATTAAGACAATAATTGTCACTGTTAAATAAATAAATTAAATAAGAGTAAAGAAGATAAGATAAATAAGGGTATAGAAGACTGAACAGATCAACAAAAATGCTTAAATAGACACAATAAAAGCAATACACAGTATCAGAACAGAACAGGATCTACCGTTCACTATTGCAAATGAACTAAATATTTCAGCACAGGCAGAAAAACCTAGAAACTATGCAGATTAATATAATGGAAAAGTACAAAATAAGCAATTCATTGATGGCCCAAAAAACTTTATAGAGAATTGGGATACAAAGCAAAAGGAATATAAACAGCACCAAAAAAACGAAGAAATAGACACATTTTGAAGAAATATTTATGAAGACCCGGTGGAATAACAAAGATGCTGGATGGGTAGGAGAAGTGAAATAAACAGTAAGAAGTTCAAATGTACAGGATATGAAATGTGTTGAAGTAATGGCTAGATAAATTGAAACAAAACTAAGAAAAACAACCAATTAGAAAGCCCCAGGCCCAGATGCAGTACCTAACTTCTGGCTAAAAATATTAACATCTTTACACAAAGATTTAGCCCTAAGTAAGAACTATTCATATGTGCATCCCAAACAGACACAAACCTGGTTAACAACAGAAAAAATGATACTCCACCTTAAGAGTGAACCTGCAAGCTATCCTAAGAACTATAGACCAACAATTTCTCTTCCAATGATGTATAAATTGTTTACTCAAATTGAAGCTGACAGAATTTATAGTCATTTAGAAGAAAACCTCAGTCATTGCACTAGAACAAAAGGGTAGCAAAAGAAAGTCATATGGAACAAAGGATAATTTTATGTTAAATAAAGTTGTAATGGAGAATTTTAAAAGGGGACAGAATTTGAGTAAACATGGATAGATTGCAAAAAACATTTGACAGCATCCCACATTCATGGATATAGGAGGATACACCCTACATTGATCAATTACATTACAGTGACCATAAAATGGTGGCAAACCAGTTTGCAGCTAAACATGATAGGGCACAAATTATTATCCCAAGGATAATAATTTAAAGTGGGATATTACAGGCTGTTTGTCACCACTGCTCCTTTGTTCCTGCCTTTAACCCATTAAGCTGTCTACTTAACAGATTAGGTCATGGTTATAATTTGTCTCCCAGAAAACAACTAAGTGTAAAGACCTCTCATCTTACTTTTGTGGGTGATTTAAATCTGTGTGGTTCATCAGATGAGGAGCTGAAAGCACAACTGCAAGTGGTCAAAACTTTCCGAGAGATGGTATAGGAATGCCATTTGGTCTTGATAAATGTGCAAAAGCAACAATTAAAGCAGGAAAGCTGTAGTACTAAGGAAATATTCATCTGGGACAGGAATGTAATATAAAGGAACTTGAGCAGGAGGCCGTGTATACATATCTGGGAACTGATGAAGGATTGACAATGAAACATGAACAAATGTGAACAAACCTCAGTAAGGAATATTTTAAAAGACTAAAATTAATACTGAAAACAGCCCTGACATCTAGTAACAAAGTCTAAGCTATAAACCAATTTGCTCTTCCTGTTCTAGCTTACAGTTTTAGGATGACTGACTGGCCCCAAAAGGTATTGAATCAGTTGGACAGGAAAACAACAAACACACTTCACGCTTACCAAATGATATATAAAAATGAGTGCATACCAAGATTATATAACCTTCACTCTGAAGGAGTTGTGGGCCTCCTCAAAACTGATTACATGTATAGATCTGTAATTAAAGGACTGCATACATATCTGCTGACTTCACCAAATCCAAACACAGCAAAAGTTTTAAAAATGAGGAGAACAAGTCTAAGATGACTCTCTGCTTAGTTTAGCAGAAGCATATTGCTGTCAAATGGGAATGGAAATCAAACCAAAAGTAGCCAAAAATCAGGCAACAACTGAATGTGACAAAAAAAGAAAGAAAGAATATAAGGAGAAGAATCAGATGAGAAGGAAAGAATTGTGAAAAAAGGCATAAATATAGATGCAGGTACAGAAAATTCTTAGAACAATCTCATGTCAATCTGGGTCTCATAAAAAAAGAATTTACAGTTGTATTTAGATATGCTACAGATAGACGTAACTCCATATAAGTTACAGAAGGAGTCAGTTCTGTGCTCATTGCAGGTGCTGCATAGAGCACTTTTGGCTAACATCAAAGATCAAAACAATGCTAATTTCATGAACTTTAATCATACTTTCTCTTAGGAATGGGATCTATTTCCACCATGGTATTAGAAACCTAAAAGACTTTGAGAAATTAAATAAAGCTTCATCCAAAATTGGCTGCACTGAGATTCAAACACACACATATTCACAAAACATTTACATTGACCTATTGTTTAATTATTTGAGCTAATGGGCATCACAATTCCTTTGATGTTTTTAAACTTTGTGGAATAATGATGGAATATGCATTCATCCACCTTATAACATTAGCATTTCTCAGCACATTGAGTTTAAATGTCGTAGTTTGCAAAAGAAAGCATCAATGGGCCCAGACAATATCCCAGGATGCCTTCTAAATAGCATGAAACATGACTAATCAGGCCCTCTGTAATTGCTATTTAACTCGAACCTCCAAACAGGCTTTGTGCCTTATGAATATAGAACAGCAACAATCATCTCTCTGCACAAAGGTGGACCATCTACAGACTCTGGAAACTACAGACCCATAACTCTCACTAGTCATATATGCAAAGCCATGGAAAGAATTATCATGGAAATGATCAATAATGATATAGTAAACTTCCAGACACTGGACCCAACCCAGTTTGGTTTCATCAAGGGCAGGTCATGCCTACTCAACCTGGTGGACTTCCTTGAGAAGGTCACCAAAACAATGAATGAGAGAAAAATGGTTCACACTGCCTACCTTGGCCTGGGTAAGGCATTTAAGACAATACCTGAGTCGGGCATTGTTGACAAACTCAAGGTAGTAGGTACAAACTTGTGTGTTACCTGGTGGATAGTCAACTGGCTCACAGACAGGACCCAGGAAAGTTAGAATTGGGGAGTCAACCTCTAGAAAGAGGTCATTCACAAGTGGAGTTCCTCAGCGATTGATCCTTGGACCGCTCGCTCCTTTTTGGCACTTATTTCTCTGAAGTCAAGGCCAATGTCAGTGGCCTCTGGCTGACTAAATTTGCAGATGAATGCAAATTAAGAGTTGTCATTGAATCCCACACTGACACAAATGTTCTCCAGGAAGGGCTAACACAGACAAATAACTGGTGTAAGAGACATGGACTAAAAATAAATGCCAAAAAAATGCATAACAGTATCCTTGGGGAAGTCATCCACCCCTGGTCATTATCATATTGGCAACACAACTCTTAGAGTTGACCCAGTAGTCAGGGACTTAGGGACAGACATAGACAGTAATTTATCCTTTGACCATCATGTATCTACATTAGTAAGGAAATCATTCCACGTAGCATAACTTATAAACAAAGGTATGGCATCTAGGTCCAAGGAAGTCATTGTTCCACTGTATTTGGCATTCATCAGACCTATCATTGAGTACAATGCCCCCTTTGGTATGCACCTAACAAGGCATATCCAATAAATAGAATGTACACAGAGATTCTTCACTAAAAGAATACAGGGCATAAGTAAAATGTCCTATGCAGACTGCATCAAGGCACTATTCCTATATTCTGCCTCCTACAGGCTGTTGAGCAGAGATCTATGCCTGACATGCAGGGCATTGTCTGACCTCACTGTGATGGACCTACTGCATATCCACAAAACAAACAGCACCAGAATGACCCATTCAAAAGACTTAAACCTTGCCTGTGATATAAATAGGACCTGCTGGAGAGACAGGTATATATCTAAGAGACTGCCCTATCTATGGAACAGGCTCCCCATCCATGTGAAGCAGAGTCTCTCCCTAACCCAATTCAAGTGTAACTTTGACAATTGGTTGGGTAACAGAAAATTCATCCCTGGCTTGACACCCATGTCTCTAATGGACACAGGCAACCTGTAAATGGTTCATCTCCCAGGCCTCTCCTTGTAAACGTTTCATCTCCCAAGCTTATGCTTACACTTATCAAGGGTACCAGAACTTGTCAGAGATTTGGGATGCATGGCTAGGCTTAAGAAGGCCCCAGTGGTCATTAGTCTAGTAAACACCTATGAACCCCAATCAGAAGATAATTGTGATGAAGACTAAGCCATTAATGCCACTAGTGCACAACCATATGATTAAATACCACACTTCTCCACATACAGTGGTAAACCTTCAGCCATAAGACAGATCAATATTTCTTGTACTTGCATTGTGTTTACACGACTCAGACATATTTCAGCCATGCTGATCTGCAGTGGTCTTACATTCATGAAAAGGATTACAGCAAACATGGATTTTAAAATAATTTTGTGATTTCTATAATGTAAGCTTACTAATGTATGTATTACTCAGCATTCACACATACAGAAGTATACTGCATGATGTTTCTAGAAGCATTAAATATAATGGAGAGATGTTTAGTCATCTGTGTGCAAAGTGCTATAGGTGTCAATGAACAACAGATGGGCTAGATGTGTAAAAAGTTGTAGTGTATAAGTTACCAAACAAGCATAAGTCTTCCATATGTGATGTGCAATATTACATAAATTTGTTTGTTTGTGTCTTTCGGCTTTTCCTGGTTGGGGGTCGCCATAAATAACCACCAGTATTTTCAAAAATATGCTACACTGGGATTTGAACCCATGCATAAGAGAACAGCAGGTTACCATATTACTTAATCATTAAAGCTAAGGGACATTTTAGCTCATTACAGATTATAAAAGCCGATATATGGATGGAGATAGTTTATAAATGCCTGGCCCACAATGGTCTAGTTTGATACAGGACATCATTATTCTTTTGGGAAAACTTGGCTAGGCTTAGAAAGGCTCCCTGAGTCATTAGCCTAGTAACAATCTATGAATCTATGAGTCTATTATGAAAAATCGGTAATAGTTATATGTTTGAAGTCTGTATTAATGCACAGTCATAATCAACAGTCCCTCATAATGTGTACACTGGCCCAGTAGAGTTGCAGATAACTTCAGAATATGTTGCTACACTAATGCAACTTTAATAAGTGGAACTTAAATTCCTGAATTTGCATTACTATTATCAGTACAGATACCCATGGAATACACCTGAAACAGAATCACAGAAACAGATGTGCTCATTAAATACATATATAGTAATGCAGCTGTTAAGGTGTGGATTATGTAACTTACTGTATGCATCTGCTGGCTGGTGTCGGACCTCTGCGACCCTCTGGCAAAGATCCTCTGTGTCCCTCTGATGTAAGTTACCCTAGCAGTGGTGGACCTGCATACCAGTCCAGTAGATCCCAGTCTGCAGTGCTCCCTCACAATCTGGTCCCATATATCGATCATGAAGTTCTTGGGGGCCTGATTGCATCCTCTGCTTATGTCCAGTATAGACAGTGTACATGTGGATGGTCTCATCTTCTGCCCAGTTCAGCACGCTGGCCTCATCTTAGTTGACATCCTCACTACTGTAGCTGAAAATTATTAAAAAGCCTTTTCCAAAAAATGCTAACTGATGTCCCACTCAGTTTGCAGGTAGCAATAGTATGATAAGTAAATGTATCAATATTACATTTAAAAGTTTGTGCATATAGGATGGAACAGACTATTGGAGGGCATTGGGCACATATTGCTAATATTCCCATTTAGTGACACATATTGTATAGCTACTCTGAGAACCTTACACTTACACCAAACAGTTTGTTATTGAGCTGAGCTTTGAGAACTTATGCAGACATTTGAAAATGGGATTCCAATATAGTTAATGAAGCTCATTAATTATGTATAGTGCAACTGTTACTTAAAAGCTGTGTGCTTTTAGCTAAACTCAATTTAAGGAATAGCTGATTTACAGCTAACTTCAAAGGTAAGCTGTCACCTGCTGATGTTGTTGTAGTGGGATAGATTGCTGTTATCCCATACCTATGTTGTCATTATTTTGTAAAATACATGTTTGTGTGCATACATTTTTTAATTGTCTGCATTACAGTCTGTCTATTTCATAAAAGAGGGGGATAGAATTAAACAGTATGCACACAACTGGGTAAATGTGCAATGGTGACAAGGAGATTTTCCCATATGATGTATGGATAAAAAGGAAACCACTCTGGTGAACTCCAGATACAGATGGGAATTAAAACTGATCCATAGTTATTTCTGACTAACCTGTATGTCTCTGGTATGTTTATGGAAACCATTGACTCATGGGGATTTCTGTAAGTCATATGTTTCTCTTTACTGTTTCTGTATAAATTCCAGTATTTGTGTTGCTTATCATATAATGACAGTAATATTTTTATGACACGTCACTGACTGTGCAGTATATGAGATGCAGCTTACATTCTTGAGGTGCAAATGCTAATTGTGTTTGGATGTGCCTGTAACTTTAGCAACACCATTACTGTAGTACTGTTTTTTTGGCACATTGCCTATGTGTTTGTTCCTTACTTTTAATATCCACTGACATGGGCTCAAATTCTACCTTTGCACATATGACCTATACAAATTGTTAAATGGATTGGTAGATGTGCTGATGTTGCTAGTCCATATGGATTATATATTCAGACATATTTTTCATTTCAGTCCAATTATCTTTGCACAGTGATATACATAACATGGAGTATTTTGTATAACTATACATTGTAAATGAGTGACAAGTAATTCAATTGACATATGCTTTTAACATTAACATGTCACTATGTGAGCCCCTATATAAACTATACAATGTGTATATCACCCTGTCTTCCAGATGTCAAATAGAAATAGGAGACACAATTTCTCACACAGGGAGAATGAAATAATAGTCAAGGCTCTGCACCAGCATGGCCACAACCTTCTTGTATAGACAGGTAATACTGTCTGGAGGGATCAAGTGTGGACTAACCTTCCAAACATGATCAATGCTGTGCATGGCCACAGGGATCCAGGGAGGCCTGTTGGCAATGTTGTTCTGAAATGATCCTCTGTGCAGCTAACAGACTGCACAGCTATGAGAGGGTGATGAATACACTGCAGATGGGTCACCCTTGTCTCCCCCCAGATAAGATAATGATATTCCTGACCTCACATCATTCCACCAGCCAAGATTGTTAGATACTCAGGGGAAGCATTGAAGCAAGTGTTCCAGTGTTCCAGGTCATACAGTTATGTCCTACATTCACAAACACTGTGGAACATTAATAGTACCATATTGTTATATTTGTGTTCCCACAGCAGAAGTATGACATGAACATGAAAACACACCTGATGTGAATGCATAATGTAAGGTTACGCCTTGTTATCTTACCAACACAGTACATACACAACACTTTTAGGAACATGTGTGATGCTACGTTTTGCAGTCACAGAGGTCCCTCAAAATCTGCACAGCAGCAACTCAAGTCACATAAGTGTTTCCTTATCTTGTTAGTGTTATCCATAGTTGTCGTGTGTCTCTGGCTCGTAACATGACTGTGGAGTATACTCACATGTTGATGTCTGTGTGCCTTGTTATACTACAGGATCTGCATTACAATAGATGAAGCACACCAAACAGGGAGGGTGTACCTGGTAAGACAGTGTATTTGTTTGCTATATTTCATTATTGATAATTGTATCTGTGCCATTCATGACTCCTGTGGCCTTCTTCACCTGCTTAGGACACCTGG